>NC_139514.1:18029863-18629863 GCF_947247035.1 Vipera ursinii
AAGAAGCCAGCCGCCGCGAGTGCTGCGAGGGAGCGCGGCGTGGCGGGCGGCTTTTTAAAGGGAACGGCGCCCCCTTTTTAAACTTCCCCTCCTCCTCCGCCCAGCCTTTACTCTTCTTTCCTTCCACTTTCCGGATTAGGGCTGGGGAAGGAAGGAAGGAAGGAAGGAAGGAAGGAAGGAAGGAAGGAAGGAAGGAAGGAAGGAAGGAAGGATTTAGAGAGGAGGGAAAGGGGAGGGAGGGAGGAAGGAAGGAAGGAAGGAAGGAAGGAAGGAAGGAAGGATTTAGAGAGGAGGGAAAGGGGAGGGAGGGAGGGAGGGAGGGAACAAGCAAACGCTGCCCCAAAACTGGGGCGTTTCAAGCCATGGCTCCTCCGGCAACAGTCGCTTAAGCTGCAGTTCATCCGGTTCCCCCAGCCTTTCCAAATATTCCAGGCTGGAGCATTCACTCCCTCCGCAGTTCCTCCAGCCATTACGAGCCGTTTCTGGTTAAGTTCAAACAAATACAAGCAGATTCAAGCCGTGGCTCTTTCCGCCCCGAAAATCAGCTGATCGGGCGTTTCAAGCCGCGGCGTTTCAAAACGGCCACAATCTCCCAGCAAGACCTCCTCTGCAGTTCCTCCAGCCATTACAAAGCAACTCTGGTCAAATTCAGGCCGTTTCGGTCTAATTCAGGCAGATGCAAACAGATGCAAGCCGCGGCTCTTCCACCCGAAAATCAGCTGATCGGGCGTTTCAAGCCGCGGCGTTTCAAAACTGCTACAATCTCCCGGCCAGACCTCCAGCTGCCTCACCTGACAATCGGGGAGGGGAGGGGAGGGGGGGAGGAAGGAGGAAGAAACCAGCGCACCCTTCGCCCTTTTATTGTCGCAATCGAAGAGGCAGGAGAATGCGGGGTGGGGAGGGGAGAGAGAGAGAGAGAGAGAGTAGAAATCCCTATTTTTGGAGCCGAGAAGAGAAGCGCGGCTACAGCAGTCGCTAGAGTTCCCCCCAAGGGGGCGGAGAAAGAAGAACTCTCGGAGCGTTTCTTTCGTAAATACGCGCGCAGGCACACACTCGCCCAGCCGCGCGCTTCGCCCAGCTTCTCGCGGGGAGTTTGCAAGCCCTTCGTTTCTCTTCAGGGCCGTCAGAAGGGCGAGCAAGTCTCTGCCCTGCCCTGCCCTGCCGTGGGGGTGGAGAGCCAAGCACGCTTGACGTTCCTGGAAACGAGAAGGGCCTGCGGAGACTGACAGCAACCCGAGTGCCCAAGCGGGTCTTCTCAGCATCAGGCAAAGTAGCTCACATGCAAAACAAGCCCGGCAGAGGAGCCGGAGCAGCTCCGCTGCTGGGGGCGTTTCTCGGCCGGGCCTTGCAGGATCTGGGCCGGGTGCCTCTGCTCGCCGCTCCGGCTCCTCTGCCGGGCTTGTTTCGCGTGCGAGCTACTTTGCCGGCCGCTGCTGAGGGAAGATCTCTGGAGAGGAGCATAAGGTGAGCTGCTGCATTTCCCAGCCTCGGTTTATACTCGAGTCACCAACTTTTTCCATTTTTTGGGGGTAAAATTAGGGGTCTCGGCTTATATTCGAGTCGGCTTATACTCAAGTATATACGGTACTTACTCACAACTATAATTCTCAGAGTGGCATTTGTAACTGAAAGAAGAGCAAGACGGAAAGAATACCTTTAAGCATCTGAGGTAAAAGAAATATAAGGTGAATTTAACTCCCACATCACTTTCAATGAATCTGTAGGAGACTGAATCCCTTCCTTTATCAAGGGCATCTGATGACATTTGCCTTGCACTCGCTATAAATATCTTTTGGGAAAGTAGGCTTCCTTTCCCACACATTCAAGCTTATCCTTGGACATTTATTTCAGTTAAGTTTTTCCCATAGCAATTGCACTCATGCAGCACAACATTGGTTTATGTTAATTTTGTGGTTTAAAGTGTTATGCAAACCCAGTACAGCGTGTTCTATAAACCCCAGAAAGCAATTAATTCAGTAATGAATTTAAGACATTTTCTGAACGTAGCCAATGCTTTTCCTCTCCGGAACTAATTGAAGTATTGGTTTTATTGTCACATCTGCTCATATGGGGTGGGTCCTGTCATGGGAGAGAAGGCAAAGCAGATTCAAATTCCTGAAGTCTGTCCAGTATCCTATTCCAAACTGGTCAATTACATGCATCTGGGACACCTTGTGATACCCCACTGCTTACTTCTGTCCATGTGGATGTAGTGGCATTGAGGACTACTCATTGAGTATGATCTGTCAGCCAGATCCAGATCCATCTGGTGGTGCTGTGTCTATTCCACCTTTTTCTAGCTTACCAAGGAGTAGGTTGTGGTCCACTTTGTCAAATGCCTTACTGAAGTCTCTGTATACTGTGTCCACTATGTTTCACTGGTCTACTAGTTTAGTCACTTTATCAAAGAATGAGATAAGATTGGTTTGGCATGATCTGTTTTTAACAAATCCGTGCTGCTGCTAGTTATGACTTTGTTTGCTTCTAAATTTTCTCAGATCTGCTTTTTTATTCTTTTCTACTTTTCATCCATCATATCAGACATCAATTGTGAATGCTTTCCAAGAGCATCTTGTAAATCCTTAAGCGTCAATACCGGAGGAGATGCAGGAGGAAGCAAAGCTTGCAATGAGGTCTGTTGCACCAGGGAAGACCCCGCATTCCGAAGAGCTTTATAAGTTTTAGCTGCCATCTTCCCCCACTTTCACTTATTGCGCACTTTCACTTTAAAGCTATAAAATCCATTGAGCTAGAGAGTAAAAATAAGAGTCCACATCACCTTGACCTCCTGTACCGCTCTGCCTGCATCTTGATAATCAAAAGTATTTCCTTTTGGCAGGGGTGGTTGCTAACGCCTGGCTCTGCTCCAAAAATCCCGGAGCAGAGGCGCTGCGCAGCTCGGAGCAACCCAGGCTTTGGGGGGGCTCATCCTTCAGCCGCCCAAACTCTCAGCTCAGGCGGCCCCGGAGAGCTCAACCCCTACCTGGGGCCTCACCCCCTCCTCTTCTCCCGAGGAGGGGGCTTCAAATCCATCTAAACAGCTGATCGGCGCTGTTTACGATGGAAATACACAGCAGCGGAGTGGGCAGCCCGAAAACGGCTGTCTTCGGCGTCGCGTCGCCACCGGAAGTCTTTTTTATTCTTTTCTAGACTCTTCCCAGGTATTGATGTTAAACTGATTGGTCTGTAGTTTCCTGGATCTTTTTTTTCCCCTTTCTTGAAGATGGGAACCACATCAGCCCTTTTCCAATCCTCAGGTACTTCCCCGGTGCTCCAGGATTTATGGAAAATGTGGTGCAATGGTTCTGAGATAACATCTACCAGCTCTTTCAGAACTCTGGGATGTAATCTGTTGGGTCCTGGTGATTTATATCCTCCAGGATTGCCCTGGAGGCAGGGCAATCCAAAAATTTCAAGATGAAGAAATGCTCTGTTTTTACAGTTTCCATGGATTACAGTCTTCAGAAATTATTGTAATAATTGAGAGTTAATTCCAAATAAGTATATGCAGAGGAATCCAAGTGCCTGTGTATGTAAGGATGAATTAGATATAAAGGTTTCCAGGAAGATCTAATGATTTTGTGATAAGCTGCCTTCAGAAGTTGAAACCCAAAATATTCAGTTTCTCACGAGCTTTCTATCTAATATTGAATTACATTTTTATTTTCTTTCCACACATCCCAAACAGGGCTGCTCTTATTTATAATTTCACCATTCTGACTATGCCACCAGCATTAGCCACAGAACAGTATTCCTGGTATTCACTCCATTACATTCCTTCAATCTTTTTATTCTTCTTCCTGGTCTCCATCAAGGCCATTCCATGGTCACAGAGCATTTTCAGTCTAAATTAAGTCTAATTAAATTTGCACCTCACTTGGTGCTTGTCAGGACTTTCTCTACAAATGAGGCAAAGTATCCACTCTACAGTGTAACCACGGGATCCCATGTCAAATTGTAGATCACATTGTGACAGCTGTAAGCTGAGAGCATTTACCGATCCAGTATCTGATATAAATGATGCTGTGTGCCATTGGATAGATGGCCTAGACATTGGTAATTGAATATAGATCTTTTTAACATTTATATTGTATTGTTTTTAATCTAGATAAAATGTTAATATATATTGCAAATCCAGGTCTAATAAGCCATATGCTAAATAAAATTAATTCTGTACAAGGAATTGGCCTGCTATTCTCTGAGTCCATCATCAGAAATGTTATCTTATACCACACATAATTAAGGCCAATTATCTCTGAAGCATCTAAAATCTTTCACGGCATGTAAAATCTTTTACACCATTTGCCTGAAATGGTATAGGGTTTCCAGCCTGAGCAGGGAGTTGGACTAGATGACCTCCAAGGTCCCTTCCAACTTATTATTATTATTATTATTATTATTATTATTATTATTATTATTATTATTATTATTATTAAATGTGATGGATAAATTTGTTTTTTGCACACTTTAGAACCCAAATATTAGAGCTCAATATTACACATTGAGATCAAATCAGATTATGGATCCCACTGAAAAGCTTTGCAGTATGTCTGGGTGCATATATATACAAAACAGTGAAATGTGGAAGCTTACCAATCAAAAACTGGATGGTATAACAGACACAATGCAGACTTTCTATGTAAAGGTCACTGGATCTCAAGCCCAAAGACTATTGATGATGATGATAATAATAATAATAGTTAATAATTAATAATAATATATTCAGGAGGAACCTAAGAAAGATCTACCTGTTATGTTCCTGGAGAAATGAAGTTGGTACATATTGAACGACTAATGTGACTCACTTTTGTGCAATGAAACTCAAAATGTAAATGTATCATCATTAAAGGCAACCAGGATGTAACTTTAAAGCCAAATAGGAATGAAAAGGAACTAAAGCTTTTGGAGCAGATCCTATTAATGTCTACTATAGTAACAATCTAGATCAGGGGTGTCAAACTCAATTTCATTGAGGGCCGCATCAGCATTGCGGTTGCCCTCAGGGGGCCGGGTGGGTATGGCCAGGATGGGCGTGGCCTACTGGGTGGGTGTGGCCAAAGTGCGTATGGCCTACTGGGTGGACGTGGCCAGCTCTACATCGTTCGCATCAAGGGTGCCTATGGGGGCCTGGGCAGGAGTGGGACAGATCTGAGGGTCTCTAGCAGAAGGAGGGTCTCTGGGCCAGGGCCAAGGCAGTGGGGGCCGTTCCCTCACTGTTTCCAGGATGGCTTCATGGGCCGCATGAAACCACTTCACGGGCCGGATCCGGCCCCCGGGCCTTGTGTTTGACATGTCTGATCTAGATTTTATGAACCAGTTGCGTGCAGGAGAAACAAGTATCTGTTAAAGTCAAATGGCCATTAAATCTGAATGTATGTAAAATTTACTAGCTTTATCCAGATTTATTAGTAAACAATGAGGATTATCCATTGTTTGGAGAAACATTCCACATTAAGATTTTATCTGTTTCATCCAAAGTCCACTGACTGTGTTTGCTTGGGCAAAATTGAAGTTCTAGTATATATTTCTTTAGAGTTAGGTTAACTGCTTATTCATCGGGTAGACTTTGATTAGTGACTGCCTAATTCCATTTTTCAATTGCAGTCCAGAATGTCCTAGTACCGACATGAATTTCATAAAAAAGGAGAAAACCTGCAAGTCATTAGACTGTAGCCAGTGTGTAGGCCAAATTTAATGTAAATGAAGACGCAATGTATTTTGAGCTCAGATGATCATTTAATGTAGACTGATTATACAAAAGAACAGGGGTGTTCAAACTTGGCAACTTTAAGACTTGTGGACTTCAACTCCCAGAATTCTGGGAGTTGAAGTCCACAAGTTTTAAAGTTGCCAAGTTTGAACATCCCTGCAATAGAACATAGAATCATAGGGCTGGAAGGGACGTTGGAAGTATTCTAGTCTAATCCCCTGCTCAAGGCAGGAGACTATACCATTCAGGTCAAATGGTTGTCTAATTGATTTTTGAAAACCTAGAGAGATCCACAAGGAGGCAAGCTACAGGTGGTCCTCAACTTACAAGTTCATTTAGTGACTGTTCAAAGTTAAAACAGCAATGAAAAAAGTGACGTATGACCATTTTCACATTTACGACCATTGCAACATCCCCATGGTCAATGCAATCAAAATTCAGACGTTTAGCAACTGCCTCTTGTTTATGACGCTTGCAGAGTCCTGGGATCATGTGATCACTTTCTGCGACCTTCTAAGAAGCAAAATCAATGAAGAACCCAGATTCAGTTAACAACTCCCAATGATTTCTTAATAATTGTGGCAAGAAAAGGCATAAAAAAATGGGGCAAAACTCACTTAACAAATGTTTCACCTAGCAACATAAATTTTGGGCTCAATTGTGATAGCAATTTGAGACTACTTGTATTCTATTGATTAGCTGTTCTCATTGTTAGAAAATTGCTTACTTCAAGGTTGTATCTCTCTTCAACAAGCTTTCTTGTCTTGTCCTCTGGTGCTTTGGAGAATGAGTCAACCCCCTCCTCTCTGTGACAGCCCCTCAAGTAGTGGAGGACAGTTATCATGTCCCCCCTAATCCTTTTCTTCAATAGAGTAGCCCAGGGCCAGGCAACCTCGGCTCTTTTATGACTCATGGACTTCAACTCCCAGAATTCTGGGAGTTGAAGTCCACGAATCATAAAAGAGCCGAGGTTGCCTAGCCCTGCTTTATACCAAAGAAAAAGCCAACTCTTTGGATTTATCATCTCCCTCTAAGCTGTTGTAAGGATTAAGAAGGCTTAATGGTTTTTACAGGGTTCAACATTTTTAACCTTTTTCAAGTATTGAGCTAAATGTAAAATTAATCCATTCCTAAATTGTAAAAAAAATGGACTAGTGGAAAAAATTACTTTTCAGACCACTCTCTTTCATAAAAATGAAATGGTACTTTTAAAGTCAGATAGTTGGCTCAGGAATTCTGGGAGTTGAAGTCCACGAGTCATAAAAGAGCCAAGGTTGCCTACCCCTGGGCTAGACATTGCCTAGCTCCCTCAACCATTCATTAAGCTTTTATAGTATCATACAATAATCCCAAAGAGTGGATACTCTGACCCAAAGCCACTTTCAAAAATACTCTCACCATTCACATTCAAAAGGGATCTCAATCTATTTTTCTTTATACTGTATCTTTAGTTCTCGGGGTAAAGCAAAGGTGAGCAGAAAAAATATACCAGCCTTTTATTATCAGTAAATACCACATAGTTCAAAAAGAATTCTGTATATGGAATTTTTTTGTGTCCTGTCTTACATTCCCTGCATTTTTCTTTGCAACATTTTGGAAATAGTCGCTGTTGAATTTAGAAGATATCCCTACCTGATTTACTATCTTTCTAAAAGTCTGTGATTATGGGTCCATTTTAGGAGGGAAAAGGCTACCTTTAACAATTACTCCCTTGTTTTTTTTTAAAAAAATAGGAAACAAGATTCCTTACAAATGTAAACACAAATCTTTGGTAATCCTAACATTTTAAAGAAACAATACTTTAGAAATATTTTCTTCCTTTGTGTTTAAGGGTTGGGACATATTTATTCAAAAGTTACAACATTATTTTCAAAAGAATTTACATTACATCAATTTTCTTTTAAACTGCAATTGTGTGCCTCAGACTAAACCTTCTCAAATGGTCAACACTTAAACAGAATATTGTTAAAACTATAAGCGTACTGTATTAAAAATGTCAACATTTTCAATATTTAAAAAACCTCTATCATTTATCATGGTATCATTTATCAAGACAAGTTAGGCTTATATATAATGTAAAACAGAGAAATATTAAAGAACACACGGCAGGAATATTGCTAAGAAGATACACTCCTTATCCATTAAAATAAGGGCTTCACATTTTCTTCAAGCACATATCTACATACTGTACATCGGACATCATTTATACATCTCAAATATCTTAGCTTCTATCCATTTTTTGTCTTCCTTAAGATATTATTATCTCCAGTATTCACTTTATAAAACATGTCTACTATTTTCAGCAGGAGTTTTTTTCATAAAAGGAATTTCGTAGATTGTGATGGTTCGTTAACTTTTCAGGATTGAATATATCAGCATCTGCAGTATATTTTCATTCTTTATTTTTAGTGAAGTCATACAATTTCCACTTCTGAGCAAAATGCAACACTTTCTTCCTCTGGTCGTCAAAATTTTCTCGTAGTCCTTTCCTCCAAAGCCGTGGTTCCAAATCTAGCATGCCACCAATTATTTCCTTTCAAAAAAAGGAAAGAATATTATTTTTCTTAAAATAACCAGAAAAACCCACACCTGTTCAAACAAAGGGTGCCAAGCAGAAGAAAATCATTCTAGCTTTGCATAATAAGAAGAGATGAGTCATCTAACTGGCTACCACATTAAAATGTTTTATGCATGCTAGATCTCCCAAAGGCCATGGGAAGCTGAGGGTGGAATACAGATTTGAACTAAAATAATTCCCTATTCGTCACCTGCAGAACTAGGTAACATACCTGGAGTTATTCTATGAATCTATTCCTGATGCTTGTAGCAATAGAATATATTAGCTTTTTTTTTTAAAAAAAAACCCATATTAAAAAAATTTCTTTAAGGAAATACTTATCAACAGTTTTCACTTTGCTCAATTGGTTTGCTCAATTGCTTTGACAACCAATTAAACCCCAGATATAGAAACAATGTTTATATCCTCAGGTAATTCTGAAGAATAAAACTGTGGGGTGTAATCCTCTTGGCTTGTATATACAACAAATATCTTAAGTAAATACATAGGAAACACTAATCTTATGAAACAGAAACTAAACATTTTAATACCTTTCCAAAGTAATGAGGGAACTTGTATTGATTTTCAATGACATGAGCGAAACCATCTTGGAGGCCAAAATCTACAGAGAAGTAAGGCAAACCTTTTGGCACCTAAATACAAAAAAACAAAAAAAATCAGACAGCGCATTAGTTATTTCATTCAAACATATTCAGTTCCAAATCCTTAAAATGTTTAAATTGGCTGGCTTATATAAACTACCTTCAGGTAGTTTCCAAAGTTCTAAAGTTTCCAAATTTACTCAAGCTAAATCCCAAATGGGCAGGGTTTTTTAAGGGTTTGCATGGGATGCCAGAGAAGCTTTGATTTTTGTCCATAAACACATAATTGGTCATATAAACATTTAAAATACTGTATGTTTTGGACTCTTTATTGCACATAGCTTTCGATACAGCTGAGTTTGGCCTGTATTCCAACTATTCTTTGATGGGAGTCAGGTAAGCAAAAATGTTTGACTCTCTGATAAACCTTGTGAGTGGAAGGAGGTCAGTGTAGGATAGAGATTCCAGCCTAGCTTGCTAAAGCTAAAATTTTGCACTGTGGGCTTGGTCTCCTTAACAATCCATGACAAATAGGAGACGTGGTGGAAGAAACCCCCAAAGGGCAAATTGCTCTCACACGGTCTCTCCTCAGAGTTTTCATCACACAAATTTAAAAAAAAAAAGCTGTCTAGAATTATAATACAAAAAAATTCCAGAATATTTCAGAAAATGATGGGATCCAACAGCAAATAAAGGTTGACTAATTCTTGACGAGTACTTCTAAACCTCTACCTATTTCAAAAATACAGGATGTCTTATCTATGGCCATCCTGAATTCTCAAGCAGTGCAAACATACAATATTTATTTTTAAAGCAGGCTTAATGATATCAGTAATCTGGGGAGGGTGTTCTAAGAATTCATCAACACTTTTAAGCACACACTCCCATTGATGTACAAATAAAAGACATGTGCTTCTATTTTAAAGCTATGTTAGCTAGACATGTTACCACGCCTTTATTTTTTTTCCCAAACCTTGAGATTAAATGTGCTTTGCAAAATTCACCTTCCCATAGTCAATTTAATGTTGAAGAATAACCAGAGAAAGTAAATGGGAATATCAAACAAAGAAAAAAAAGAAACAAATGATTTTATGGTAGAAGCATTAACCCCTGAAATTTAGTTCTGCAACTATAAAATGAAATGAAGGTTGATACTTTACTTTTTATTCTGAAAATAAATGATCCTACCATTACTACATGCTTTTATGATTTAAGAGAACAGTGTTAAATAACCCATTACATAGCTCACCCATTTTTTTCTATATAAAGTCAAATAACCCAGGAGAACATGCTAATAAAAATATTTTTAAAAATTGGCAGTAGATAGGACTCTGTATACTAAATTGGGAAAAAGTAACGTTTTTGCCTATCTTAATCTTGTATCTTTAATTTCTGTGATATTATTAATTGCTCCTTTCCCAGCCTAAGGTTGCTTAGTATGAAAGATAACAATAGAAATAAAGACACACTGCAAAGGAAAATATCTCCAGCATTATTTTTAATGATGTTTAATGATGTTTTTGTGACCAACATAAAGTATTACAAAAATAAAATCAGCACAGGAAAAAAAAGATAAAGGTATGCTGGAATGAGAGGAGAGCATTCTATGGCTTGTAACACAATGATGGGTGGCAACCTCATTAATTTGCCTGCTAATAAACAGGTGGCTTTTTGGCAGACCTGTCAGCTATGAGGGCTTGTTGTAAATAGGCAAGTTCTGCGCATGTAAAAGTATCCGTGAGGTGCTTTCAAAATTACAAAATGTGGTCTAATCCTGAACTAGAAAGTCTGCTCTTTGTATGATTTAGAATCTTCTTCTATTTTCTGAAAATCTCAAGGCCATTGTATAGGGAGGGAGGGAGGGGGGGGGAGAAAGAGGGAAGGAATATGACATTGATTTTGGAGACATCTGAATATTTAGTTGCCCTGAAGAAGAACTATGAATTAGGAGCTACAGAAAGATAAATAGCTGCTAGGTCTGTACAAACACTGGCTGAGACATTTCAATTGACAGATTGCCATGGATCTAGTTAATTAGATTTCCCTACATAGTGAACTCCCAACAATGAATTCCCAACATAGTGGTTTAGGTGTTTGGACTAGATTTATTTATCCAATTTCTACATTGCTCATCTCACCTAAGTGACTTTGGACAGTTTACAAATAAAAAACATATAGCAATGTAAAAAACAGAATTAAAAACAGAGTTAAAACTGAATTAAAACCAAGTTAAAGATTCAAGGCCAGCCTCCACCATGGAAGCTAAGTAGGTGACTTTGGGCTAATCATTATTTCTTGATCCCAAATACCTCACAGAGTAGCTATTTAGAAAATAAAAATGAAAGATGTTCTCTATATAAGCAGCACTGAACCCCCGGAAGAAAGGCAGGATAATAAAGCTAAATAAAATAGCCTCTCTTCCCAATTCTGCATCATAGCTCTTCTGAAGGAAACAAACCATATAGCTGGAAATTTCAGCTAGAAAATTTAAAATTATTTCAACTTATAGCATATAACCCAATTCAAGTTCCCATAAGGCACTGCATATAAATAAATGCAAGCCACACATCTTTCTCTAAACTCTTAGTGAACTTAATGGGACTCAATAGAGTAATTACATATGTAAGACACATGGAATTGAAACAGTGAAAATCTGCCAATAAAGCCGATACCTTCAAGAACTTACAAGATAATTAAAAAGTATTTCCACTGATATCTCTCAAGTTTCCTTGAAATACACAAGTTACTACGGTTAGATTTAGCCTTGGAATTCAGATATGTTTTTTTCATCAATTTAATTTAATGTATTTTTCTATGTAGTCTTTTTTATATATAAAAACACTGTCTTTTAAAGGATTGCTCACATTCACATGTAGAAATCAGCTTTGCATTACAAGAGATGAGCTTGGAATACATACCGATTTACGAACATCCTTTGAACCTAGATTAATTAGCTTTTTATTCATGGCCCACTCTTCATCTGATTCCATTATAGCTTTCTGGAGGAAAAAAATATATTGCAAGAAAGTATAAAACTTCCACAAAATGGCAAAGTAAAGTTCTCTTTTTTCCCCCTCCCCTTTTCAGTTGTATCAGATTCTCAGAAACTACAGGTTTTTTTAGCAAGGTTTTTCAGAAGTGGTTTGCCATTGCCTCCTCCATGGCAGTGCGAGAAAATAACTGGGCCAAGGTCACCCAGCTGGCTTTGTGCCTGACAGTGTCCTGATTTCTAGCTTGATACCTTAACCATTACACCAAACTGGCTCTCCAAAATTTCATTAGTACATATTAAATATATAATTCAATTTATGTATTAGATTAAAGCACAATGAAGACTGATGTAGTAATAACTTTATACCCGTGGTGGCGAACCTATGGCACGCATGCCACAGGTGGCACGCAGAGCCCTCTCTGTGGGCACGCACACTGTCGCCCCAGTCGTAGGCCTTCAGCTGGGTTTTATAAAACCTTTTCGTTTTAGGCTTCCGCCGCCATGTGCAAAAAAAAAAAGGTTCAATCAATCAATGTCAACTTCTCATGGGGAAAAAAAAAGATCTCGCAAAGTTGAAATTGATTGATTGATTAGTCCCACCCACTCTGCCGTTACCACTGCAGCCATGCCTACCCAGTGGGCCATGCCCACCCAATTGGCCACATACACCCAAAAGGCCACGCCCCCCCCCAACAATACATAAGTGGGGTGTGGCTTGCAGTTTGGGCACTCGGTCTCTAAAAGGTTTGCCATCACTGCTCTATACCTTTCTCTTTTTATTTTACAGTTTCAGAACTGCATTTTAACTTTAATCTGACATAAATTGTTTCAAAATAAGAATGTTCATTTTATAGAATTATAAATGCTATTGGTCCTTAATAATTGTGACAATTATGTGAAATGTGTATACACACTCACACTCAACACCACTACTATCATCTAAAAAAAAAGTAAATTCAGGCCAAAGAATCATAATGTCAGTAAAAGCTCTCATATTTACTAATATCTTTACATGAAATTTAAACTGATTCAAAATACACAGTATATAAAGGCATTGTGGGTTCAAAATGTCTGTTTGGACAAACATAACCAAAGCAACCAACCATCTTTAGAAAAATTTGGTTTCCTTTTTAAAACATCCTATATTCACTTCTGCTGGTGGGTCTCATTCATGGAAAAAAAAGTTTGCTTTTCATCTCTGCCCTGGGAAGTGGATCAAAGCAGATAATACCAACTCCACAGCTAGTTTAATATGACTATTTCCAGGTAGTGGCATACTTTAAAAAATACTATATTGCCAAAAAAAATGCTGATTATCATCAGCGAGACATAATCTTTTTGCTGGTGGAAGAGCTTGTAAAAAATAAATAGATATAGTTTCTGTAAAGTACAATAAAGGGAAGTATAATAAAATGAGATATGCCTTTACTAGTTTCTTATAACAACAAATCATTTAGGAACCTGAATACAATATTATCATGAGTAATTTCACACAACTCATTTTAGGGTTACTTTTGCTTTAGGGTTGAAAGAAAACCAGAGATGATAAAAAAGGTTACCTTAAAATAGATGGGAGCCATATCCCCCACTTCCTTTGGGAGAGGAATACATTCATATACCATGTGATATTGTTTGCTTCTACTTAAATTTGTCTCCAAAAAGACACAATCCAATTCTTCATCTTCAAACATCTTTACCAAGGTTTTTCTGAATACCTGGTACAAGAAAAGGTGGGATGGAGGGGAGGAAGCGTTGAGAGAGAAGAAAACAACAGTTTCCAACCTTAACAATTTTAGGCAATGTGACTCTGCAAATGTCTGCAGTGAACTGAGGAGTCTTACACTTTTCATAGGCTCATCTTGTTGCATGCAAAACAAGATACAATGAACTGATAATTGAACATACTGGATAATTTTAAATATTTATACAATACGCAAAATGTCAGAGGATCCTCTTGTGGATTCCCTTGATGCAGAGAGTCTTCTTATATGTCAAAGGAAAGCCATACTTCAGTTCATTTATTGGATAACATAAATGAAGGTAGAAACAACAGGGGGTCCTTAGGCACATTTATACAGAGGTTAATCTCTTGTCTTATACTGACTCCAAATGCCACCATTCTTCCACTCTGCCTTCCATTTACATAATTTGTCAAAATGTGACATTTTCAGCAGACTTTATTGACCTTTAAGTGCAATAATAATGTTCCCTTAAAGAAAAGCAATCATCTTTCATCTCTGTTCCGCAGAAGTTTATCCAACCTGTTAACTGTAACAGACTTGACCTCTGTTCACGTTCACTCATTCTCCTACATAGGATGGAATGTCACAAATAATTATGGAGAGAATCAGTTTGTATCTGCCCTGGTGTTTGGAAACTGGGACTTTTTAGAAATAAACGGAAAAGGCAGAAATCACAGCCCAGATTTCCAGTAAATGAAAGATGAGTCTATAACCCAAACTTGAAATGTTGTAATAATATTCAATAAAGAAGATGAAAGTACTAAGAACTTGAGGTCTTCAAAATAATAACCGTAAGTCTGTATCTGCTTGAATCACTGGCCGATTCTACAGCATCATATATTATAAAACTCACATTTCATAATATAAATAAACCAAATAAGATGAGGAAACATACTATACTAACTCATGAAATACAGTTTCAAACTTTATTATTTAATTATGAAAGCAACTATTTATTGTGTAATACCAGATATGCAATGAGAAGCAAATGAAACTTTTTGTATTTGCTGCTTAGGCCAAAACATCCATACAGAATAAAAGTAAAAATGAAAAGAAGTACATTCTTATATACAAAAATCAAATACTAATACATCTGGTAATGGCAGCCTAACCATTGTTGCATTGTTTATTTTCTTACTAACAATTATGTAAATGTCTGAACTGCCTTATAATAAATCAGACCACTTGTCCTTCCAGAAAAACATTACATAGTTTGAAGGGCAGAAACACTCCAGAGGCTTATGCAGAGTTCCCCCTGACATCCATTCTTTGTTACTTGAACTATTATTATCTAGAGATGCTAGTTTGAATCTAGGACTTGCATATGTTCTACCATATGTTATGGTCACAAGAATCCCAGGTTGAAAGGTGACAGATCTTTTGTTTTCATGAAGCACCAGAAACAATGTCAAACCAAATAATTTAATAGCCTGATGCTGGCTGCCAAGATGCTTGGTGCTCCAATAAAGTAATACAGAGTTAATGGCAGTATTGAAAGAAAACAAAATACGACAAAAACCTAAGTAAGGCATGCTTTAAAGAGGAGAGTGAGGCAAAGTTCAGACTATACGTCAAGGCTAATCTCTGCAAAAAAATTTGAAGAAAATCTGAAGACAGCCAACAAACTTCCATTTCAGATTTTCATTTCACTGTGCTTTGTCCTGAGAATTCAAATCAGCCTCAAGGTTGTTGCAGAGATGGGCAAAGGCTGTCAACCAAAAATCCTGGCTTCCGAACGTCTAACTTTCAATGATAATTAAGTGAAAAATAAAGAGAAACAATCCCCTAGCCAGCATCTTCAAGAACCATTTAAAATTCCACTTTGTCACAGCAGTTACTAGAATGAGGCTAAGTTATCATCCAGCACTATAGTAACAAGTACCAGGTTTAATTCTATAGAAGATTTAGGAGACAATTTTGATATTTATAAATATTGCTTGAAGTTAGCAAAACTGAAGTTGCCTAGATTCCCACAGACCATTAAAATTGTTACTTATGTATTTTGTTTACGTATTTTGTATGGCTGCCACCTCATCAAATGACTCTGAGCAACAAACAAAACTTAAAGAATAAAGACAATTAAAATAATACAAATATTAAAATACATAGCAGCCGAGAATAAAGCATCCATCATAATGACTATATTAATGGCCTAAAATTGCTTGAGAAAGGAATCAATGTTCACCTGAAAAGCCCAGTAATATTAGCCATAGGATAATATTTTAAATCAGATCGTCCTGTCAATATTTTTGAACTTAAGAACAAAACTGGAAACAAGAAATCCTTTATCCCAAAATGTCATTTCCAAAGAGAAGTACACTCAGTGCAGCTTAGACCAACCAGTGTAATTTTTAGTTTTTACCAATTTCCTTTCCCTGTAGCCTTATCTGCCATTACTCAGACCAACACGTCTGGGAACACAGAGACAGCAAGAGTAAGAACAACAAACATTACATCTCCCAATTTACCAACATCAATGTCACACAAGCCAAGTTTCTCGCTTGGGAAACTGACAAAATCCACACCATAACAACGTGACTGATGGAATGAGAGACTTAAGACTAAAATAGATAAAAGAGTAAAGCTTGACTTTCCAAAAGACATGGCTCGGCTCAGCTCTGAGGCAAAGGCCTTTGCTAGGAGTATTAGCTCTGAGCTTAAAAAAATCTGGATGACCTTTTGAAGGCGAGACAAAAAGCTATTTTATATTTCTTTCCTGCTACAGAGTGATCATCGGGATTTCTGCAACCTTCTCTGAGATTTTGTATTTCATACCTATGATCAGAGTGCAATTGTTTATGGCTCAACTGCAAACTTCATATATTTCAGACTGAAATCAATAATGGCGGCATTCCAAAGGATATGTCTGACACCCATTTTTAATATTGCTTTTCCTATTTGTTTGACTACAGCTAAAGAAAAAAACCCCCACTGTCTTCCTTATTGTCTGCAATGCATTAGAATCTGTTGGGCAAGCTGAGTACAAGAGGAGATTTGAAAAGATCTTTATTTTGTAAATAAGATGGTTCTTGAATATTGCAGCTGACAAAACCAGGCTTTATTAACAGCAAGCTAATAAAGATTAAATAGTTACGTGCCCAGTTTCTGTGCCAAGTAAATGTGTCTGTTTCAAGCAACAGAGGCAAAGGATGAACAGGGATTTGAGAGAAATGCTCAGAACTCCCAGTTTTATGAAATTATTCAGTGCTTCCTCTACACTGGGGATGGATAATTTAATATAGGATTGCATTTGGATTGATCTAGAAATTGAAATGTTATGTCATAAACCAGCCATGGCACTGCCAACAATCATTTTGTAAGTGCTGTCCAAGATATTTTGGCATGGCACCAGGAGCACCCCTGGTTATATTATTGGCACCCCTAGTGCCATACCAAAATATGTTGGATAACACTTACAAAAACTGTGCATTGACAAAATTTCCATCTGTCAATTAAAAAGGCCACGCTGCTTGGATCTGCACATATACTACGCGCCAATAAGTTAGAACATGCTAAGTTCTTCTACAGGAAGGCCAATATCAGCTAAAGAACTGGCAACTGTAATTTCATATTTTTGTGTATGTGTGTGTAAAGCCGAAGAAATAGTGGACCACTCATTTAGCTGCTGCAAGAAGATGAAACAGACTGATTAGAAACATGACAAAAAAGCAACAATTGTGCATTGGAATATCACCTGCCTAAAGGCAGGGACTGGTGGGACCACAAAACAGACAAAGTAATAGAAAATGAACACCCCAGAGTTAACAATTGTTGATAAGAAAGACAAAAAAAAAACGGTTGGATAGGAGACACTGCAATAGCTGGAAACAGCAGAAGAGGAGAGAAACAACTGGAGAAAATCACAAAATATAAAGACTTGAAAATAGAAGTAGAATGACTACGCCAAAATAAAGCAAAAATAGTACAATATAGGTGATCCTCTACTTACAACCATTCATTTAGCCACTATTCATAGTTACAATAGCACTGAAAAAAATGACTTACAACCATCCTCACAGTTACAACCATCGCAGCATACATACAGTCACATCATGCCGGCGGGTTATTCCCAGGGGAAGAGCGTTCTCTGTGGGCACGCCGGCCCTATGGAACCAGCTCCCCATGGAACTTAGGACTGCCCCCGACCTTCGCTCATTCCGCAGGGACCTGAAAACTTGGCTCTTTGAGCTGTCTGGCCCAGGCTGAGGGGTTTTAATTTTTATTGGGTTTTAGTTTTAAATTTCGGGGACTTTATTTAATTAATTGTTTTAATCTGATTTTAATTTTTGTATGTTTGTTTTAATTTTCCCTGTACACCGCCCTGATTACTCCGGGAATAGGGCGGTATATAAATTTAATAAAATAAATAAATAAATGTCATCAAAATTTGGGCTCTTAGCAACTGGCATGTGTTTACGATGGTTGCAGCATCCCAGGGTCATTTGCAACCTTCCTAGACAGCTTCCGACAAGCAAGCTCAATGGGGGAAGTCTGATTCAATTAACAACTGCATGATTCACTTAATAATTGCAGTGATTCACTTAACATCCATGGCCAAAAAGGTCGTAAAATCGGGTGCGACTCACTTCACAACTGCCTTGCTTAGCAACAAAAATTCTGGTCCCAATCATTGTCATAGGTCAAGGACCACCTATAGCAATAGGTGTTTTGACTATAATTCCAAAACATCTGGAGCATCACTTGAACATTTATTGGCGTTCACAAAATCACCATCAGTGAATAACAAAAACAGACTTACATCCTATGACGATATATCTTTAATATTATTAAACATCTACCTATCCACTTCCTTGGGATGGACTCAATAGGTGGACAAAATTGCTAAATCTAGTCTAAACATCTGGCTGACTGGGCAATCAACCATCATCATTATCATCATCCTCATAAGGAGGACGAGGAGTTTAACAGAGACATTGAAATGCAATTTAGCATTGACAAATGTGCAATAATTGCTGTTAAGACAGGAAAAATGGTTGAAGATGATGGATTCAAACTTGATAATGAAGAGTTGATAAAAGCAGTAACACCAGAAGAAGGGTCAAGTACTTAGGAGTTTTGGATGCCTCTGACCTGTTGCACAACCAAGTCAAGGAAGCTACTTCAACAAAATACATAAAGTGAGTCTGGAAAATCTTGAGATCAAATCTAGGTGGAGGTAATATCATAAAGGCAATTAAAGCTAGGCTGTGCCCGCAGTACAATACTCAGATGGAATAATTGATTGGATTCAACTAGGATTGAAAGATAACTTGATAACTTGGATCGAAAAGACTAGAAAACTATATGACAATGCACCATGCTCTGCACCCAAAATATGATACTGAACAATTGTACTTGCCTAGATCTCAGGGTGGCAGAGGACTGTAAACAGGTAAAACAAAGTGTAGAAGAAGAAAAACATGGCTTAAATGACTACATAAAAAAGCAAAAGAGCCTCTGCTGAATGAGGTGAACAAGGGAAATCTCTTGATAATAATAATAATGAGATTGAAAGCAGAATATCGAAAGGAAACAATTGAGCATTGAGTTTCTAGTTGGAAAAAGAAGCCTATGCACAGTCAATACCTGAAGGACACTGAAGAAAAGGTAGATACAAAACTAACATTTAAATAAATAAAATAAAATAACATGGAGATGGTCGAGATTGGGATACTGAAGAAAGAAACTGAAGACTTCATTTTGGCTGCCCAAGAAGAAGCTTTGCAGACCAATTCCATGAAAGCAAAAATTCAACATGTCAGTAACAAGAGCAACTGTCGCTTATACAACAAGAAAAATAAAGCAGGGGATCACCTTATCAGTGGCTGCAGCAAAATCTCACAAACTGATTATCTACAACAGGGGGTGTCAAAGTCACCATGTGACATGACGTGTCGTGACTTAGCACAACTTTTTCCCCATTACCGGAGCTGGGATGGGCGCGGTTTCAGCATGACGCATCCAGCCCGTGGGCTGGCAGTTTGACATCCCTGATCTACATCAAGATCAAGTTGCCAAAATCACATTGGAAAAATTACTGGGAACATCAAATTGACAAAGTTCTTGAAAATGAACAGGTCAAGATCTTGTGGAACTTTTGAATTCAAATAGAGACACATTTGGCCCACAACATGCATGACATGACTCTTGTGGAAAAGAAAAAAGTCTGCTTCACTGATGTAGCAATACCAGGTGATACACAAATTGAAGAGAAACAACTAGAAAAAAACAACGAAATACCGCAATCTGTAAATTGAAGTTGAGCAATTCTGAAGGAAGAAATAAATGGTTGTACCAATAGTAATAGGAGCCCTTGGAACAATACCCAAAGGGTTGCCTAGATATGTGTACATTTTTAACTTATTAGACCTGAGTATTCTGACTTTGTAAAACACTACCTTACTCAGAACTGCCTATATACTCAGACGTTACCTTAACAGCTCTTAGGTCATTGGTTAGGACTTTAACTATTAAGACTGTGAATTAAATTGAAGATCAAATCAAAGGGAGGGAGGGAGGGAAGGAGGGGGAGGGGAGGAGGAGGAGAAGGAGGAGGAAGAGGAGAAACCAATAATCACAGAATATTTTAATCAAAAGATACATTTTGGTCATCTAGTCCACCATCACACATGTGACAATCCAGCCCATTGGAACATCTCAGATAAAGGGAAGACATGATATATCACACACTATCAAATATTTCCCAAATTAATTTGAGATGACAATAGAATATTGCACTGCAAAATTTTTAGTGTGCAAGTTGGATAGCTTGTTTTTCACAGCTAAACACTTCTTTAGTCCAATAAAAACACTACAAAGTGACACTACTTTGATAAAATTTCCTTGGTGGAATGGATAGAACTTTGTATATATGTATATATTCAAGGGTTGCTACCATATTTGAGAATTTATATTTAACTTTTCACTGAATTTCAGTTTCCTCTATCTGAGGAATGTGAGGAATCTTTGAAGGCTCTTAAGGGCTTAAATGATCTCTAGTAAACACCATTAATCATCCCAAATAAATATTATCTCCAAAGATAAACTGTCTATTTTTAAGTTCAATAAAAATAAATATCTGACTTGGCAACTAGAACTATTACAAATCATTAGCAAGGTTATCATTGTGGCTTATTTTGCCAAGGCCTTAAACTGAAAGATTTAAGTTTTGAAACATTTTTATTTCAGTAACAGTGAGATTGTCAACAAATGCATTGTGATTTCTTTTGAGAAAACTGGTCTTCACAGAAGTCTGGAAAACTCCAATAAAATACTTTTTATCAAAAGCATTTGGGAAGAAAACAGACACACTACATATTTTACAGACCATATTCATGTTTTATTTACTATGTTTTCACTCTTCTTCTAGAAGAGATAAGGACACTTTATACACAGCTCTCAAGAAATGTCTAAACTTGCAGTCCTCATCTAGTGGACTACAAACTCTTAATCCTAAGAATATAAGATTATTTTTCTTGCCAAACTTTCATAATTCAAAGAACTAATTCCACAATTCAGCAGAATATGAACTACAATACTAGTCATCCATAGAAATTCAGAAGAAAGGGTACATCAGCTGTGTAAAGCAGCGGTCCCCAACCTTTCTGGCTTGGCGGACCAGCGGAGGTGGCAGGGCGGAGCAGACGGTTTAGCACTTGCATGCGCCGCTTTCACAAATGCAGTTTCTCACGTGTTTGCCTGCCACTTCTGCAACCCAGTTTCAAACAGCCTAGGGCCCAGGACTGGTGTAAAGACCCCTGGTGTAAAGTACATACCAAAACCAAGCTTGTTGCCATGATATACCTACAGCACATCATAAAAAGCTGGATCAAACTAGAAGCTGAGCTCACCTGAATTTCCTCCCAAATGTCTTCATCTAGAAGTGTGGCAGCAGTGTAATGCTGCATAGGAGTGATCAGGCAATGACCTTCGGTAAGGGACTGGTACCTTGGCAAGGATAAGTACACCTTGAAAAGAAAATGCAACGTTTGAGCATTGTTGCATATTGACCTTATGATTTCCATGAATCATTCTTGCCAAACTAGACATGATATAAGACTTGCTTAGAGGGACTCTCATTTTAAAGGAACTAAAAGTTCCAGCAGTGGGGAATCTGCTAAACAGTTTCCATACTCCACGTTTTTATATATCCATATAGGACAAGATCCATATGGGTCAGGTTCCTGATGAGAAAAAGTGGCAAAACAGGAAACATTATTATTTCTCAGCTGCAAGGTTGTTTTGCTTGTATACAGTCTGAAAAGATACGAAAGATTGCCATATCATCTAATTTGGACTGGAATCCCTTCACTGAATATATTCAAGCACAGGCTGAACGACATTCGTCAAGGATGCTGGATTTCTGCAAGGACCAGAAGATTGAATGTGATGGCTTAAAATGGTTTCTTTCAACTCTTTGAAATTAATTCCAAATACATTTTATAAGGAGGAGAGACTATAACCATTGTTTTTTTTAATATCCAAATGACTTTGTTTGTCTTTGTGCTTTTGTTTTTTTCTACCAATTATAATTTCACCTTTCCTCTATGACTCTTCTTCTCTTATAACTTAACTCTGCTGTGGCCTCCTAATTATTTACTCTCCTTGTGCAACCTAAATATTCAGATCTTGTGTATCATTGCAAGAAGGTCATCAACAAATCTGAAGTACTGAAGATTAACTATTATCATTCAAGACAGAGTCATATTCGTATTTGCTGCATCCTTAAAGAGTTTTTTCCTCTTAATGGAAGAGCAGGGTTATTCAAAAGCAATCAGTCATGTCATAAGGAGCGATGTTAATTTTAATTTCATAACATCATGCACAAAAAGCAGCCTCCTTTTGGTTCTTCCATTTATATGTCAAAATAACTGATGCTGCTCCCTTACCTTGTTACCAATTGCAATGATTAGGTGTTTAGGAAGTTCAGAGCTACCAAAACAATGAGGGCATTTTTCCATGCATGCAGCAAGACGTTGATGCTCACGGATCGCTTGGTTTCTCTCCCTTTCGTTCACTTTTCCACTTTCCTCTCTCTTCGCTGCTTTGGAAACAAACATGTCATCCAGGGTGTAATAATCTCTATCAGTTTTGTCTGAAAACTAAGCAAAAGATAGTTCAAGTGAGCTGGAAAACTAAACTTGGATTATAAAATTTATTTGCTGACTTCTAGACACTCAATACCGCTAAACATAACAACTAGCACTGTGGTGTTTTGCCAAGGGCAAAGGGACAAAGTGGAGTGGTGCTAGGTGCACAACCTCCAAGTGCTCAGACGATGCTGGGATTGCCATGAGGTGGCTGTATGTGCACTCACATACAAAGACAACATGTGAAAACTCCAAAAGCAGTCATACTGAATCTTCAGGAAGATGCAATTGCTTCCAAGCTCAAAGGAGTGTGTTTCAACCAGTGAACTCTGTGAAGCACCATTGGCTATATTTGCACAGCCCTAATAAAAACCGAATCTCATTTCATTTTTATTAAGGCACCCTGCTTTTCATCAGTGGGAGTTGCTGCCTCACATAAAGCCCATAGCTTGTCTTTATTCTTGTAATCTTCATTAGATAAAGGATCGGGGATAATGCAAACTTCAAGTAATGACAACAGCAGCAACTGGTTAAGAAACAGTCATGATAGGTAAATTTTGGCATTCAAAAGCTGCTCCAGGTATGGGAAAATGAGTTTTTAGATGAGTGGAATCTAGTGGCTCAGTGGGTTAGGACGCTGAGCTTGCCAATCAGAAGATCAGCAGTTTGGCGGGTCGAATCCCGAGTGCCGCGTAACAGTGAGCGCCTGTTACTCGTCCCAGCTTCTGCCAACCTAGCAGTTCGAAAGCACGTAAAAATGCAAGTAGGAAAATAGGGACCACTCCGGTGGGAAGGTAACAGCGTTCCGTGCGCCTTTGGCATCTAGTCATGCCGGCCACATGACCACGGAGATGTCCTCGGAGAAGCGCTGGCTCTTTGGCTTTGAAACGGAGCACCGGCCCCTAGAGTCGGAAACGACTAGCACGCATGTGCGGGGGAACCTTTACCTTTACCATACAAGGCCAAACCCATCCCATAGATTTGAAATAGGAAATCTTTTCCTTTTGGTGTCTGGCATTCACGACCCCCTCTCCTCTTGAGGAGGCCACCCAGCTGGCTTCATGCCCAAGATGGGACAAGAACTCACAATCTTCCAGTTTCTATCTTTATGCCTTAATCACTACAGTAAACTGGTCCTTTTATAAAACAAGAAATATTTTTGTTACTGTGTGGTAATCTGAAGTATTTATGAAGCTAAGCTTATAATTTCATGAACTGATTTTTTTAAGTAGCGCTTTTTTAAAAGTTTAATTCTGGCATCATTTAGAATTCCACAAGTCACTCTCTTTTAATATATACTGACAGCATAAGACTCAGTGACACTGAAAGTTAATGTAAAACAATTTTAAAGTCTTGACAATGTATCACACGCAGAAAGGTTTCTGTATTTTTGTTTCTTGTACTAATTAATCTGAACAACACACTGAATTTTAAATTAAGTCATCTTATAAATTATTTTAAAGGAACATACAAAGGAAGAGAGCAGTTTTTAAACCTGGGTTGTCTTGTATGTGCATTCTGTTTTCATTTTGTTTTCTGTTTATTTTTTGTGCCTTTCAGATGTCAGAAGTAGGTTTTTTGTTGTTGTTTTTGTTTGCCTGTTTGTTCTGTGGCTTTGAATCAGTACTGACTCCTAAGCAACAGCACAGACAATTCTTTGCAGTATTCTTGGCAAGATTCTGGAAATGGTTTGCCATTACCTCCTTCCTCGTAGTGCTGAGACATTGATTGGCCCAAAGTCACCCAATTGGCTTTGTGCCTAATGGGGGGGACTAGAATTCACGGTCTCCTGGTTTTGAATCCAGTGCCTTAACTGCTGCACTAAAGTAGCTCTCTTTGTATACTAAAGCAACTTAAGAAATCAGCATCATTACTATTCCAGCAATGAAATCACTAGGAATCAAGTATTCCTTGCACCCATCTGGTGAAAAAGCAATCACATGAAAGGTACTTTGCTTATTAATATACAAGACCCCTGCTGGATTAAAATATAGGCCTGGAGTAGCACCTTCTTTTCATGGTGACTAAACAGATACTTATAGAGGTCCAATGAGGATATGGAATAAATCAGTAATGTCACCATAATAGAAATGAAGAGGCATATAGCCATAACAGTTAATAGCCTCCAACTATTTTATCCCTCATGAATTTCTTTAATCCCCTTTAAAGTCTATCCAAATTACTATCATCATTTTAAAATCATTCAATTATGGAAGAAGAAAATGTCTCTCTTTTTTTAAATACTATGTATCATTCCCCCTCTCCAACCTATATTCTTTTCACCTATCTCTTTTTTTAAAATGTAAACTATCTTTATTAAAAGTTACTGTTTTATCTACCTGTGTTTCTATAGAAACCACACTCAACACTCCCAAAGTTACCGTACTGCAGTCTGGACAAGAACAGGACAAAGCTTCCACATTAATGGAGCCCAATTATAGGAAAAGTGCTGAATTCAAAGGCTCAGATCCAATTCTCAGAGACTCATTATCCACTAGGTAGGAGAATGTATCTTACATGTCTTGAGGAATATATATTCCGTGGAAAAATTCCCAATGAACACTCACTGAACATGTATACAGACTCCAGATGCCCCCTTTTTTCACAAGATCGCTTGATGTTTGTCATCAAATCAGTGTCAACTCTTAGCAACATACAGGTCCTTTCTAGGGTGAAATGTTGTATATAAATCCAACATTATTTTATAGGTGATGTCTTGCTGTGCCCAAATATGCTAATTATGACTGTATCATATAGTGTGCTTGGCTTCTTCTGCCTCATTGATCCAAACTTAGGGCAGTGTTTCTCTCTATGTTCAATACAACCGGAATAAATTATGCAAACTAAGCATAACCTATACCAGGGGTCGGCAACCTCGGCTCTTTTATGACTCGTGGACTTCAACTCCCAGAATTCCTGAGCCAGCTATGCTGGCTCAGGAATTCTGGGAGCTGAAGTCCACGAGTCATAAAAGAGCCGAGGTTGCCGACCCCTGACCTATACTATCTATTGGCTTGTAAGGCGATTTGGATATGAGTTACAGAATTCAAACTTTCTTAACATAGAATGTTAAGTCTTATATTTAAAGCACAAATTATGAGGAAACCATGTTGCAGGATAGGTCAATTAGACTCAACCCTTCATCTATCACTAACATTAGTTGTTGTTTTTTTTCCTTACCAATACCATCTGTAACTGGAAAAAGAACCCAAAAACATTTTAATAGGTCGGTAGTGATGTGTGAGTTTAAAGAATTATAATTTTTGAGACAAAATATATTATCAATTTATTGTTTATTTTTCACTAGTGCTTGCTTTTGATACTATTACTATTAATCGATAGCATTATTTTTCAGGTCTTTAAGATGATGTCACCCCTTAAAATTTTCCTTAAAGTATCCAGTATGCACTTACAGTGATTGATTTCTTTAAAAAAAATGTCTATGTTTTCAAACCATTCATTCACAGTCATTCATTTACAGGAAATACAAAAAGATGGCTAACATAAAGAATTGTGTCTTTCCTAGAAATTTACCAGCCCATTAACATTGCTGTGGTTCTTATCTCTGAGGAAGATTTCTGCAACTCAATGCTATGTTTATGTTTGAAAGAAGAAAAATCTCAACCAAGTCACCCATAAAATTATTTACACCAATATTGATAGGAAGCAGTCCTGGAGAAAGCTCAATAGAAGATTCCCAAAATACACCGTCTTTTCACCAGGTTTTAATATTGTGTGAGAGGGTGTTGCTTATCTTCCTTTATTCCATTTGTTTCCAGCATTTTACAGATTGCAGGATGGCTTTGGAAACACTATGTTAGAGAATGACATGAGTGTGGTCAGTGTCTACAAAATGAACATGAACCAGCACTAGTGAGATAGCTGCCAGAAGGACTAACGTGTTCTGGGATGCATTAGAACAGGGCTTTTCAACCTTTTCACCCATTGTACCACTTTTAGGATATGGCAACATCCGAGGACCACCAGTCGCCTAGCAAGGTGTCAAAAACTTCATGACCAAAAAAAAAAAAAGGAAAAAAGTCATGAAGTACAGGTAGTCCTCAACTTACAACAGTTCACTTAGTGACTGTTCGAAGTTACAATGGCACTGAAAAAAGTGCCCCCCAAGCCACAGCCGAACAAGACACCTGCCTGCCCGCCCAGCGGCGCTGTTCCTCCTGTCCGAGGTTTTCACTGCTGTGAGCATTCCTGTTGAGGATTGGCAGCAGGGGGGGGGCGGGTTGCAGCAGGTTTTGGTCACTTCACATGACCCTGGGACACTGTGACCGTCATAAACATGAATCATTTGCCAAGTATCTGAATGTAAATCACAAGATCCTGGAGATGCTGCAACGTTCCAGCTGATTGGCGCTTCTTCTGGGCTCAGCAGAAGCACTGGGATCAGCCCTGAGCTCCAGCTGGAGCCTGGCACTGATCCTGGTGCTTCTACTAAGTCCTGACAGCCCTGCAGCTCCAGCCATCTCTCGCTCAGGCTTGTGCGGTGCTGCCAGCGGTTCAGCTCATTCTCCTCCCCCACTACCACTTTTCTAGGATGGTTGTGTACCACCTTCCAGGTGCCAATGTACCACGGGTGGTACCCGTACCACTGGTTGAAAAGCCCTGCATTAGAAGAAGCATGGTAACAGACATGTGAAGTCTGCACTGCGCTGATAGGATCACACCTGGACTTTATACAATTCTATGTACTTCATTTCCAGAATATTGACAGGCTACAATCGTTTCAGAAGAGGATGATTAAGATGAAATAGACACTTTTAAAAATGCTCTGTGAAAGCTTAAAGAAAATACACACACATACAAACACAAATACTGTGTGTGTGTGTGTGTGAGTGTCTCTGTGTGTGTGCATGTACAAGATATAAATTGAATAAAAAACAGAATCAATAATACCATTTAGATTTCCCTTCAGTTGCAAATTTTATGTTTTTCCTCTCTGTGCAAAAATAAGATTCTAATTTATGTCATGCTGACATATTTTCTTCTACATTTGGGTTTTGAAAATAATTATGTAGGAAGAAGAGTTTTGAATTCCAGTGAGGAAATAGTTCAAAGTGGAGAGAATTGAAAATACATTTCATTTTCTTGATTTTTCAGTCATCCATTACAGTTTATTATTTTGAAGCATCAGATAACACCTTAAAGCAAATTCTAGACCTGTTGAGACCTGACTATAAGCAATGTCTGTTTTCAGAACAGACACAAGCAGCTCAAAAACCAAGTGAGGAGTTTCCATCAATCATAAACTATATGTGAATTTCCAAATGACACATGTGCACACCGAAAAACACACAGTCTCAGACTATGACTGATTTTCTACTGCAGCAATTACATCTGCCAGAAACAAAGCTTTGAAAATTCTGGATTACCTTTATGCAGCCAATAATGCAATTATACGTGGTATTCTTAAATACATCACAGTACACAATGCTGAAAAATATCTTCAAGAGATCCCCAAAACAAAACAAAAGAGATCACCCTAAAACTGAGAATAAATCTAATGGGAATGTGGAAGAACGTTGTTATTTCAAGAAATTTAGTGATGTATTTTGATTTCTCCTTTGTATAAAGAAAAGCCTAAAAGTTTAGAGCTTATTGTGAGGTAGTCTGATTGTGTTTCACTCTTGCTTGCTGAAGAAAGAAGCGGGTGGGAGGGAATCTTATGTACCTTCAAAGCTTTTCCCACTGTGAAAGTCTCAGACCTTTGATTCTCATCCCGGAGTCATGTGCCAGTCAGTCAAGGTCAGCATCTTGCAGCCTCATGACCCTAGAGGGGACCATGAAGTCAAGTTGCCACATTTTGATTTTAAAAAAAGTGTCATTGTTTGTGGGGAGCTTCTGCATAGAACCTACCACTAGGTATTGTGGAAACTGGCTGCCCTTGAGGTATCTCAGCTGTCATTATTAAGGAGCTCCCTGGCGGTCTGTAAGAGATTTGACTATTATCTTGCTTTGTATTTATGTTTTTTATGTTACACTTTTAATTTTTTTGCTTGAGCTAATAATGAAGCTTTGTTGTTGTTGTTAGCTGCGAAGTCGTGTCTGACCCATCGCGACCCCATGGACAACGTTCCTCCAGGCCTTCCTGTCCTCTACCATCTTCTGGAGTCCATTTAAGCGCACGCCTACTGCTTCAGTGACTCCATCCAGCCACCTCATTCTCTGTCGTCCCCTTCTTCTATTGCCCTCAATCTTTCCCAGCATTAGGCTCTTCTCCAGTGAGTCCTTCCTTCTCATTAGGTGGCCAAAGTATTTGAGTTTTAGCTTCAGAATCTGGCCTTCTAAAGAGCAGTCAGGGTTGATTTCCTCTAGGACTGACCGGTTTGATCACCTTGCAGTCCAAGGCTTTTGTAGGAGTCTTCTCCAACACCATAGTTCAAAGGCCTCAATTCTTTGGCGCTTATTAATGATGCTTAGAATCCTTTTATTTACTGGAGGGTTCATTGTCTCTGGATCCAAAAGAACCAATTGCTTGGGCACCTGAACACTGCCCTGGCACTTAGCAAAACAATAAGCTGATCAGTTTTAGTCTCCTCCTCCTTTCCCACTATAAAGACAATAAGCCTATCACAGAACTATCTCTGACACGTGTTATGTCAACTAGATGTTCTATTAAAAAAAAGGGCTGGACCCTTTTTCACGCTGGCTTCATGAAAAAGGAACAAGGAGAGGGTTTGGGTTTTTTAAAAAAATATATCAACCATTTAAAACTACATTGATGTATAATAGCATGAAGAAATGACTAGCAAAATGACAATCCTATTAGTTTATTGCAATGAGAAGGACAAACAGTTCTATATATTATGGAATAGGCCTAGGATGACAATGAGCTTGCCAAAAAGTACGTAGGTGTGTCTGCCCAACTCCCTACTCTATTTAATTATATTTGTTTAGATTCTTTTAATTAAAAATAAAAAATGAGAAGCTAACATGCTGAAAGAAAGAAATAACATCAAGCACATCATGCATTTCTATCACAGTCTTTGAGGCCTACTTCCGTACCTGAGGAAATTGTTAGAAAAAAAAAGGAAAGATGACTTTAGCTTAGTGCTTTTGTTAGGCTTCAAGGTCACACTCTCCAAGCATCCATTTCAAGACAATGCCCTCAACTCTCAAAATGTCAAAATGTGAGATCTGCTCACTGGTCCAAAAGTGTTGAGGACACCCGGCCTAAACTTTTATAAATCACTTTCCATTTTGTGAGAGTATCTGAAGCTGAAGATTTCCTCTCTGAATCTCTAGTAAATCATTATTTGAACTTTTGGTGAATTGTTTAAGGAACTGCTATCTTTAGGAGTTAATGGGGAAGAAAGCCTTGAGTGACAAGCAATTGCCTTGCAAAGGCCAGGTTCAATTATGTTAAGAGCAATCTGACCTGGTCTGATGGGTTAGGATGGGGTTTTAATATGTTTTTAATTATTGTTTTAAATTTTAAATTTGGGCATTATATTTAATCGTTTTTTAACTTTTGTATTCTGTTTTTTATATTTATTGCCCTGTACACCGCCCTGAGTCCTTCGGGAGAAGGGCGGTATAAAAATATAATTAATTAATTAATAAGAGGGTAGGAGAAAGAGAGAGAGCACTACTAAAATGTCTACTTTGGCAAAGTGTCTCAACATAGAAAAGGGAAGAGTCAACAGAATTGTACAATCAAAGTCTTGTCACAACGTAAACTTGAGTAGTTAGTCTTTGCTTAACAACCATACATTCAGCGACCATTGGAAGTTACGATGGTGCCGAACAAATGGTAATTATGCCCATCCCCTAAGGCAGGGCTTTTCAACCTTTTCACCCATTGTACCACTTTTAGGATATGGCAACATCCGAGTACCACCAATCGCCTAGCAAGGTGTCAAAAACTTGATAACCAAAAAAATAAAGGAAAAAAGTCATGAAGTACAGGTAGTCCTCGACTTACAACAGTTCACTTAGTGACTGTTCGAAGTTACAATGGCACTGAAAAAAGTGCCCCCAAGCCACAGCTGAGCAAGACACCTGCCTGCCTGCCAGGTGGCGGCGCTCTTCCTCCTGTCCGAGGTTTTCATTGTTGTGAGCATTTCTGTTGAAGATTGGCAGCGGGGGTGGGGTGGGGGGGTTGCAGCAGGTTTTGGTCACTTCACATGACCCTGGGACACTGTGACCGTCATAAACATGAATCAGTTGCCAAGCATCTGAATGTAAATCACAAGGTCCTGGAGATGCAGCAACATTCCAGCTGATCGGCGCTTCTTTTGGGCTCAGAAGTGCCAGGATCAGCACCGAACTCCAGCTGGAGCCTGGCACTGATCCTGCTGCTTCTGCTGAGCCCTGACAGCCCTGCAGCTCCAGCCATTTCTTGCTCAGGCTTGTGCGGTGCTGCCACCGGTTCAGCTCATTCTCCTCCCCCACTACTTTTGTAGGATGGTTGCGTACCACCTTCCAGGTGCCAATGTACCACAGGTGGTACCCGTACCACTGGTTGAAAAGCCCTGCAATGTAGACACTCCCAGTCACTTGGCAGCCTGTCTAAATGGGAGCCCTTTCAACTTTCCCCATTGGCCTATCTCCCCCCATCTCTGTCCTTTTGGACTCCTGCCCTCCATGCCTCCAACTGACATTGCTGTCTTTTGTCTCCTGTTGCTGATGAGGCATGCCCAGCTTGGCAGCTCCTGGTTATGCAGGGCTTTCTTCCCAAGTCATACTCAGCAGTTTTCTCATGAGACCTGAGGAAGAAGGCTTTGCGTGTCCAGTGGCAGAGCAGAAGGCAGCAAAAGACAGCAAAGGTCTTTTTGATGATGAGTCATGGAACGCAGGAGCGACTGTAGCTGTGTGCTGTTGGACAGGACTGGCATGAATGCAGTTTCAGATGGTGCTGCTGTGGCAGCTATGGTTTTTTGCTGCATGCAGCTCAAGGCCTTCTTGTAGCCCCAGAAGTGTGGGACACCAAGAAGCCCCTGAGCTACAATATGGCAAGCAGCCCAAAACCCACATGGTTCCGGGGCTGCTTGGTGTCCCACAAGACAGGGAGCAGGACAGTCAAAAGGCCAGCGATTGCAGGGACATTGAAAGGGTCAGGGCTGGGAGGGACCAAGCTGGGAATGGCTTGGATCAGGTGCTTAGCTAACATCCAATGGATTCTGTTAATGATGGTAACAGGGATTGCCATTGCTAAGCGATGAAGTTACGTGATGTCGATCTACATAACCACACAGTTTAGCAATGAATGTTCTCATCCGAATTGATGTCATAATTTGAGGACTATTTATATTTGACTCTAAATTTATTAGCAGTTTTTTTAACAAATTTTCTACTCATCATCTTCTGTGGGCTGTTTCCGTTCTTTCTTGTATTCATCTGGTGAACTAACATTTGTTCTGGTAATAACACTAATGCAATAGCCAATTCAAGATGCTCCTTCCACATGAATGCAAGAGTTGCAGCTGCCGTGAAAAACTGCCAGAACAAAAAAGGTGTACAGATTGTGTAAACTGTATCAATATGATTTTAAATTGCCATGGCAACACTGACATCATCCAATCTCAATGGTAGAATATGTATTCCAAGAATGTTAGATTCCAAATGTATTACAGAAAATAGGACATATGTGAAACAAAAGATTTTAGACAAATGGCCTGTAAAGCAAAAAAAAAGGAGTTTAAATGTACTTAATGTTATTTCATTCACATTAATAGAACAGAATATTTATCTTAATTAAATATTGCTTAGTTTCATTACTCAAATCTCTTTATTAGTTTAAATCCTATCATACCTGTATGCACCTGAATTTGAATGAATAATGTCCATGAACAATTTGAAACAAAGTCAGAGAATTAATTTAATTTAATTAGAGCTGTGGTGGCGCAGTGGTTAGAATGCAGTATTGCATGCTAGTTCTGCGGACTGCCAGCAGTTCAATTCTCACCAGCTCAAGGTTGACTCAGCCTTCCATCCCTCCAAGGTGGGTAAAATGAGGGCCCAGATTGTTGGGGGCATTAGGCTGATTCTGTAAACCGCTTAGAAAGGGCTGTAAAGCACTGTGAAATGGTATATAAGTCTAAGTGCAACTGCTATTTTTAGATTATTATTAGATTATTTTGCATGATAATCATCCATTAACTGCTGGATCCAAATTACCAACAATAGAAAGAAAACAGATATTCCCAAACTATTTATAAAGGGCTCAGTTGATACTACGTTGTATAGAATAAAATCTACAGTTCTTTTATACAAGAAAAACTATTTCAATTTAATTTCACTTCTCTCACACAATAGAAGCAGAATAAATTTTTCTGCATGGGACATCAGTATTTTAAAATGAACCTCAATATTATTAAATGAATTTATCACACAAATATAATAAAATCAGTATCTTTGCAGAACTGAAATGAAACCAATAATCAAAAAATTAGATTATGTGGTTAAAGTTTATTGATTTCTTTCAGAAGTCTTTGTTCCTGCATAGATGCTGGCATACTGCTAAGAAATTGATTGAAAAAAATCAATTATTTTGGAGGGTTTGCTATAGATGTCTTAGCAAAGAGTATTTTTAAAAGGCTAGTAGTTCAGTTGTCAGTATTGAAATATACCATTCCCATACAAAATATAGTTAAGAGTGCTACTGGAAAATATTCCCAAAAGAAAACCTATAGCCCAGGGATCTCCAACCCCTGGGCCGTGGCCCACTACCAGGCTGTGGCCCACTAGGAACCGGGCTGTGTGGTGGGCACAGGCACTCACAGTCCCACTCATGTGAGCAGCAAGCATGCGTGCCTACTGCTCACACAAATGAAACTGGTCGTATGTGCGTACCTTCCCCTCGAACAAAAACATTCCCACTGCACCCCCGCCAGGCCGCCACCCTGGAAACGTTGGGGAACACTTCTATAGCCAATGGTGATTTACTTTTTAAAAAGGAAGATTAACTGAAATCACATAATGTGCAATAGCCAGTATAAAGGTAAAGGTAAAGGTTCCCCTGCACATGTGTGCTAGTCGTTTCCAACTCTAGGGGCCGGTGCTCATCTCCGTTTCAAAGCCGAAGTGCCAGCGCTTGTCTGAGGACGTCTCCGTGGTCATGTGGCCGGCATGACTAGACGCCAAAGGCGTACGGAACGCTGTTACCTGCTTTCAAACTGCTAGGTTGGCAGAAGCTGGGAGGAGTAACAGGCGCTCACTCTGTTACGTGGCCAGTATGCACCTTCACAAAAAACTAAAAAAACAAGACATGGAACCCAGAAATGAATAAAAATCTCCCAGCAAACTGGATAAAGAAGCTGTTAAATAAATTACAGGTAAACCTTCCTGAAGGACAAGTTGTCCATCATTCCAATGTTCACATTCATTATGCAAAGAAAATCTATTCACTTGGACAGGCTAACAGTTCCTAATAAATATGGCCAGTGGCTCCTACAAACTAAGGTTTTCAATAGTTCTATGACAGAGTTTCTGGAAAGACAAGTAAAATTTCCTGAAGGCAGAAAAACTAAAATAATTAGCAACTGATAACTTTGGAAAGATTTGGCATTTTAAAGATTTGTCATGATTCCCAACACAAAAATGGCCTTGGCTAGTGACATAATCCTAGTAGGGGATGGCGAGGAGAAAAAAATTAAACAAACAAGCTTGCTTGCTATTCCCACTTCATTTTTTCATTTATCATTTAGAACCAATTATTTTAAGATTATTTTCCTTGTGTGCCTTTGCCATTTTTATTCTAACATCCTTTTCTGTGTTTGAAGAGTCACTTTTCTCAGTATCTAAGCAAAATATTATTTTCTGGCTTTTAACAATTTTAAGATATCTTTTTTATCAACAAATGTATTTTTTATTTCTCCCTCAAATGAAGATATCAAACAAGAAATCATCCCAATCTGTCAATTCTGTACACATCATTAATAAAAATGAGAAAAAAAGTTTTGAAGCAAAAATCCTTAAAATTAAAATCTGAATACAGATTTCATCTATTGTTATATATCATATAAATATAACTCTATATAACTATCTCTGTTTGTGTGTGTATACACAGGTACACACACATACATATGCTGAAAGTCAATCTATTATACAGCGTAGAATATTGGGGCTACTCTAAGAAATTCAATTCTTTATACCAAAGAAAAAGCCAACTCTTTGGATTAATCATCTTTCTCTAAGCTGTTGTTAGAATTAAGAAGGTTTAATGGTTTTTACAGGTGTTCAAAATTTTTAACCTTTTTCAAGCATTGAGCTAAATGTAAAATTAATCCATTCCTAAATTGTAAAAAAAAATGGACTAGTGGAAAAATTACTTTTCAAACCACTCTCTTTCATGAAAATGAAATGGTACTTTTAAAGTCAGATGGAAAACCATGGCCAAATTACCTTCAATGGTCCCCATCACCCTTGGAATTCAGACCACTGATTTACCACTGCAAACTTTGAAGAAAAAGGAATTCAATTTTCATTTGCTTTGCTTTTGGCAGAACTTCAAATGATACAGCACAAGACTCTAAGGCAGGGGTAGGCAACCTTGGCTCTTTTATGACTCGTGGACTTCAACTCCCAGAATTTCTAAGCCACACTGTGACAGGTAACAGGAGGCCATACCCCTGTGTGAATCTGTCAGCAACACAAAGGCAGCCCAGGTATCTAAACACACACTATATTCTAGCAAGTGGCTAACAGAATTAGTGAATAGCAGTTTGGTTTAGTTTCCCATAAGAAGATCGTCTTATGGGAAGGAGGAAGGTGTTAGAAAAGGATGGTGGAATCTTTAAAACTAGGAGGAATATTGGGAAGAGAAAGTATATCTTAGAGCAGGGGTGTCAAACTGCCAGCCCTAGGGCCGGTTTCATCATACTGAAGCTGCGCCCACCCTATTACCGGCAATGCAAAAAGAGTCATGATACGTCACGACACGTCATATGATGGGTTTGACACCCATGTCTTAGAGGGAAGAGATAGAATGGCTGTTCAACAGACAACATTGGCCATTGAAAAAATTGATACTTTATTAAAGAGTAAAATGGGCTCTGCAGTTCTGATCTACATTGTTGTTCTTAGTTGCAAAGTCGTGTCCGACCCATCGCGACCCCATGGACAACATTCCTCCAGGCATTCCTGTCCTCTACCATCTTCTGGAGTCCATTTAAGCTCACGCCTACTGCTTCACTGACTCCATCCAGCCACCTCATTCTCTGTCATCCCCTTCTTCTCTTGCCCTCAACCCTTCCCAGCATTAGGCTCTTCTCCAGTGAGTCCTTCCTTCTCATTAGGTGGCCAAAGTATTTGAGTTTCAACTTCAGGATCTGGCTTTCTAAAGAGCAGTCAGGGTTGATCTCCTCTAGGACTGACCGGTTTGATCCCCTTACAACCCAAGGGACTCGCAGGAGTCTTCTCCAGCACCATAGTTCAAAGGCCTCAATTCTTTACATTAGGTGTAATTCTTTACAATACATTAAGTATGCTAATTCAAGGGCAGCCAGAAGACTGCTGAAGTGGAGCGGTGAACAATTCAGACAGATGTGCTAAAGAAAGGTGCAGACTAGTGTGGGAGAACATTTACTCAGTGGATGGTGTCAAAGGAGGGAGAAACGTCATGTTCCACCAACCAAAATGTACTGCTGCTAGACCAAGAGAGACCAATGGTCAGTATCACAGTATCATTGTTCAGTATCTTTAATCTTTTCTGAAGTTTACTTTGAGTCTTTAGAAATAGAACAGTATACATATAAATTAAACCAACATTATAGTGCGCACACATAAGCTATTAGAGAACATTTGAGCTATGTATTTAACACACACAAAAGTTTCCCCTGTGGTGCTTTTCAAACCTTGAGACGTGGCTTCAATGCTTTCCTGTTGGTTATCATTATAAACAGGCAAGAGAAGCCATGACAGCCCCAGTTGACATATCTAGTTGTAAATTACACTTGAGAAACTAGGTTGGAATAACCAAAAAGAAACACTTAATTGGAACATTTATATTGATTTTTCATCAAATCATTAGAACTCATAAAAGAACCATTACAAGTGTTCCAACAATAACAAAGTTCAAAGCAGGAAATAAAAAAGAAGAAAGAAGAAAGTATAAGTCCACAAAGGCAAAGATAGATAAAGACAAAACAAATGCTGGGACACATCTCCTTTGTATTTATGTTGGGATGTTGCACACAAATACGTAAGAGATGGATCTTGTATTCTGACATCACAATGCATATTTCATCATTTCGACAAACCAAACACCAGATGAGATTTATGCATATAACTGTCATTTATCTGTCTGTAATCTGTAAATCAGTATTAACAATCCTAATTTTATAGCAACAGGGTTGTGATTTAAAAATGCTGTTGGGTCTGGCACCATAACAAACTGAAAACTTTTTTGTTTCTGCCTCAGCCTACCTTAGCACTGAAATTTTAGGATACTATTATAAATCTATTGAAAATTAAAATTATGGGCATAAGGAATATAAACACCACAGAAGAACAGAAGCAATTGATATGCTTGTTCTTAAAAATGAAATTTCTTTGCACAATCTATTAAATGAAAGCCCTGTATCTAAAATATCACACTACTAAGCTAATTTCCTCAAAATTAAATTCTAACATAAGTCTAAAGACATCTTAGAATATATGAAATAATACTTTAAGAAATAAAATATTGAAAATCTCCTTTTAATTTTTAGTAAGAATTCAGACTGTCAAGTCTTACCTTTGATGCCATTCTCATGAAAAGCTTATTTTGATCCTCTGATGTACTCATCTTTTCATTCCTGATCAAATCCTTCAGGTCCAAATTATCATCATCTTGAAAATATCGGACTCTTTCCTTATCCACATGAGTAGGGATCTAATAATCAGTACCAAAAAAATCAAGATTGTTGATATGATTTCCAACTTATTTTAAAACAAACCCATGAAAAATGTTATGAATCATGCTACCATAACCAACATCTGAAATTACAGGTAGTCTTTGAGTTATGATCATTCAGGTCAGAACTTTTGATGGTTAGAACTTTTGATGGTACTGAAAAAATTGACTTATAACCCATCCTCAAAGTTCTGTTCATTGCAACACCCTCACAATCACATGATCATGATTTATCCACTTGGTAACTGGACCGCTTTAACGACGGTTGCAGCATCCTGTGATAATACAATTGCAATTTGCAACCTTTCCAGCCATTTTCCAACAAGCAAAGTCAATGGGGAAGCCAGCAGGAAATGTCTCACTTAATAATTCACTTAACAACCATGGGGGAAAAGTCATAAAATTGGGTGTAGTTCCATGATGTCTCACTGTTTAATGATGAATTTTCTGGTCCCACCAAGATCATAAGTTAAGGACTTCCTGTATAGAAAATCAGTTTCAACAAAATGTAAATTGATAGAATGCATGGAATAATATAATTTTCTTTTTGGTATGTTCAACAACATAGGCATCTTGAAAAACTGTTTAAAATTATAGAAAAGCATCTTAAAGATGGCTTTTTTTCTTAGAACATTTTTACAAATCATCATTCCTTCAAAGGGAAAACGAAAACAGGGACATTTAAAGCATTCTATTCTGTTCAAAATGGACTATTCCAACCATTTCAAAAACCTTGTTCCTTCCCAAAACAGCTCAAGAAAATGTTTCAAGTTTGAAACAGGCATTTTCAAATTGGAATGTTTTGAAAATTACTAGAAAAAAGCAGATAAAATCTTAATTCCCCTTATTGATGAGCTGATGCGAACTCTACTATTCCACACAGGTCATAATAAAAGAGACGAATGAAATAGCTAAGAATTTGCTTTTTATGATACATGGACTTCAAGGTCACTATTGCTCTAATGCCACCTCACACAAGATAGGTTTAGGAAGTATGAACTAATAAGACGTAGTCTACATATTACATATTTTATTAATATATGTATGTACTAATAAGCAGTGCTTTTTTGTAAAAGAAAAAGGTGCCGGAACTCACACGTCATACAACCCACCTTGCCTACCCTACAAGGTTCCATCCAAAAAAGGTGCCGGAACTCCGTTCTGAGCGTTCTATGAGAAAAAAAGTCCTGCTAATAAGAAGTAATACACACACACATATAAAAACACCCACCATTTGATTCTTCCTCCTTCTGGCTACATGATCCAATGTTTCTTCTGGAATATTAACAGGCCACGCTCTACCAGATTTATCAGTTCTGACCAAGATTGCTTCATGGTCTTCTTGAAAACCAGTTGTCTATTAAGATAAAAAATAAATAAAACAGAGAGAGTTAACAAAATAGAAAACATTAAAGCAGGTGTTGCACCTTAATTTAAAAACCAAACAACTGTTATATACTAAATATGACATTTAAACAGAACTGACGAAATCCAGAAAATTCAAAACAATTTTTTCTACTAAAAATGCTGTTGGGTCTGGCACCATAACCAACTGAAAACTTTTTTGTTTCTGCCTCAGCCTACCTTAGCACTGAAATTTTAGGATGCTATTATAAATCTATTGAAAATTAAAATTATGGGCATAAGGAATATAAATACCACAGAAGAACAGAAGCAATTGATATGCTTGTTCTTAAAAATGAAATTTCTTTACACAATCTATTAAATGAAAGCCCTGTATCTAAAATATTCAAATATTCAAAACATTTTTTTCTACTAAAATAAACATAGAATTAAGATTCTTCCAAGAGCAAAATCTATACTCTACACATATAAATGACCTATTTCGTATAATTTCTCTCACTAAGTACTGATATTATAAGTAGGCTTGAAAATATTTTAACTTAATGGACATGCATACATTATTCCCCAAACCTTTAAAAGATCAAACAGAATTTCATCATACTTCAAAGTTACAGACCAGTTAATATAGGTCAGGTTTTTTTGTGACTGACATTAAATGTTACCTTGAACTGAGGGGAAAATGTCAGGGAAAACCAAAATTACACGCCCATCAGAGCCCATCCAATCTTGGTAATACATGCCAGATTTTGGTGTTCATCCACTACCATATGATCTTTACTGTGGAGGAAAAAACTGATTCACCACTCTCTACTCAGTGTGGGATTGAGATTAGGTTAAATGGACATAATTTGCATTAGGATTAATTTGGTCAAAAGCTTCTAAGAGAATCTGGAAATGGAACTGAGTCTCTTTTCTAAAGAAAGGATTTGTACTTTCCCAGCTAGCTAGTTTCTTTTCTAAAGCAAGAATTTGTACTTTCCCAACTAGCTAGTGTTCTTTTTATTTGTACAAATAACTAAACAGCCATATCCAATAATGTCTGGAGAGTTTTACCAACTGACAGCAGTGGCACAGTGGTTAGAATGCAGTATTGCATGCTAAATCTGCCCACAGCCTAAAGTTCAATCCTGACACGACTCAAGATCGACTCAGCCTTCTATCCTTCCAAGATCTGTAAAAGGAGGAGCCAGATTATTAGGGGCAGTATGTAAACTGCCTAGAGGGTAAACTGCCCGTAAAGCACTATGGGGTAATATATAAGTTAAAGTACTACTACTATTATTTTTTTCTCCTTACCACTAACTCTCAAATTTTATCTCTGTACCATCTATACTCCTACAATCAGTAATATATCAGGGTATATTAAGTACATGTTTAGTTTCTTTTCTTGACATAATGAATGGCAATAGTGGCTGTGTTTGTTTTGGCTCAACATGATAACTAAATTGTAACGATTAACTATGGGTTAACATAGTGTCTATGTGTTTGTGCCTTTGAGTCAGTGCTGATTCCTGGTGACTGTAGACGTCTTGGCAAGCTTTTGAAAGTGGTTTGCCCTTCCATTCTTCTTAGAACTAGGAAAGAGTCCAGGGACATCCAGCTGGCTTCACACTTAAGCTGAAATTCACACTGTCCAGGGGTCTCTAGCCCTGTACTTTAAATACCAAATTGGCTTTTAACTTAATCTGCAAGGCTAGTCAAAGAATAATGAGTGCTAAAAAGAAGAAAAGAAAATTAGCAGGAATCAGATTCTTTCCTTATTTTTCAACAACATTGCTGCAAGTATAGCAAAATGTTGTAACCTTCATCTCTTTTTCCACTGCATCTATTCTTTAGATATGTTTATCCCGGTCTTCCATGAAAGCTTCATAGGGAAGCCAATCGCCACATAAAACAGAGCCTGAAATAATATTTTCAACTTTCCTGCCGGCCTTTCTTGCCTCCATAAGATGCAAGTGTGTATTTCTATTTATAAGCTTTGGAAACAGAAATTAAGAGCAGAATATAAACTTCTCAGTCATTAGAGAAGCAGCGGCTCACTGTCTGTTAATTGATTAAATTAACTCTAATAAGGGGGATGTCATCAAAATTGGGCACATTAAAACTGACTTTGTCAACTTTGATGTAGGCTGAAATAAATCTCTATCCAAGTCATTTTCAGGCAAATAAACAATGTGTCGAACTCACATCTGTTCTACAAATAAATGACAGCTCACACCCTGAAAATTCTAAGACTCAAAAAAAAAAGTTCTGTAGTTATGGAACTATCAAAGCTCTAAGGGCTTAATTATATTCTTTAGAAAAACCAACACAGCAATAATAAAGGAGTGGGGGAGAAACCCTGCAGATCTGTATATTTTGCCCTTGCTATATTTTGATCTGCAAACAATCTCCCTCTTCCTGCACAAAAGATTCATCATACTTTTTGCATAAGCAAATCTTTTAGAAAAGTTAATAGTTCTTGTCAACTACTAAGTGATATTTTCTATTATTTCCAGATATGGGACATGCGTTAATTACTAAATATCGTACGTCAAATAAGAAGAGTCCTTGATGATGAATACAGTAGTTTATATCAATCAAACATAAAAAGAAGGAAAATTTGGATATTGCCATCAACAGTATTCACATATTTGTTTGTAAAATTATGAGAATTTCTCATTACCGTGCAACTGAATTCCATGGAGACTTTGAAAGATGTAATATTACACACCCCTCATGCCCTGTAGATGCTTCATAATACTTTTATTAAAGCATTTTACTGATTGTTCATTGCTATTGGACAATTTTTCATACATGGTCCAAAAGGACTGTGATGTTGTCTTTATATAACTACTGTACTTTATATAAGTACTATTTTAAAGGATTGCTTTATATAACTGTCCTATGAGAATTTCACACTAACAATACATAAAACTGAATTCCATGCAGCATCTAATGCCACAAACCCCTCATAACGTGCAGATGTTGCGAAGTATTGTTATTAGTTCCCTCCCCCCCAAAAAACAACCCTCTACGTTGCTATTGGACAACAATCTTCCATATAATGTTTAAGACACTGGTACTTTTAAATTGCCTATTTATTCTGAAATAAGTCAATGAAATATGCAGTAAGGTATACAAATAAAAGTTAAAAATACTTGTTAATAAAAAAGCCTCATTCAAATTTCATAGAAGCTCTTTCATGAACTACTTTCAGAAAAGCTTATCCGCATCAGGAGCTTATTTTATTATTTATTATTTGCTCAAGATTAATGGCAGATTACATAACCCACAGAAGAAGAAGAAGAAGAAGAAGAAGAAGAAGAAGAAGAAGAAGAAGAAGAAGAAGAAGAAGAAGAAGAAGAAGAAGAAGAAGTAGTCATGTGTACTTTAATGAAGTCACTGCCACAAAAAAATGGACTTAAAATTTTTCATGAAAATGTTGCCCTGCTAGGCTTGACTACCTACAAAACCTTCATTCACCAAAAGGTAGTTGGTGAGATTAACTCTGCCATCCCATTTAGCTGACTAGATAGCCAGAATTAGTTTTAAGAAGGCAGAACGGCATGTTGTTATTCTTTTAGAACCAGATTTCGAGTAGGATGTAGTGTAATTTCATTATAATTTTAAAAGTATTCAGCTTTTGTGAAGAAAGTCACTCATTAACTCATTTGGAAATACACAGAGCATCAATAATACAACTGAATTTCAGCCACAACAGAAATGTCATTTGAATCAAGAAAATCACAGGAATTATGCAAACATTATTTCCAATCTTTAAAAAGGGAGTGATTTCATGATTTGGGAGACTCCAATACTTACAGATAAATAAATGAACATATTAGAACAGAATGCTTCTTAACAGAGAGAACATGTTCACACTATGGGTTTGTGTAACGTGAAAAACTGTAAGCTATGATTTACTAAATGTAGTAAATTTTCAGATGAATGGGACCCATTAATAAAATAGATACCTAAGGAATGCAGCCTTGAAGCAGCTACCTTACAGCAAATCTTATCAGAATATTCCCATGGCAACCCCTTGACATGTTTCTTTTCATTAAGACAATTATTCTCTTTTTGAAGATATTAACTGTAGAAGGTGGGGAAGTAACCCAAGATCTATTACTAATGAACATGCATGCTGACATCATCTATTATTTATGCATATATCTGCCTGCATCATTTTCCCTTCCTTTTTGGAATGTGTGAATATCAACGCATCTCTTTGTTTGCAGGGGTGTCTCTCACTATCTGTTTGGTGGCTACCCTCCAACATGTGCTATCTGATAAAGTCTGTAGTCAGCCTTGTTTGTTTTGTGTCCTGTGTTTTGATTCCAAACATAAAAAAAACTGTTTTGATTCCAAACATAAATAACTGATTTACATAACACATTAAACAAAACCAAACACACATTATGGCTTCGTGCAATGCATCAGCATAGCCAGTTGCTCTAGATCAGATTTTAATTTTCTAATTTTGGACAGGAACTACATTTTGATGACATGTCCTACTAATTTCATTTGGGCTCTGATAATCAGGGACTCAATGCCGATATAGTTTACCGGTTTCTGGCAACCCCTGTGCTATGAAGCTGCCATTGGTTTTGGAGGCAAGAGCTGCCAAAGCCTGATATAAAACTGTGAACAGCATCGCAAAATAACACCCACAGTTACCACAACAATGGAGTTTCACTGCCTCCACTGTGTTAGACTCTTCCAGAGTGGGACTGCAGAGCCACCTCTGTGTCCACAGATGAACTGCACATCAGCATTTAAACCTTAAAGACTAACATACGTAAAAAGCCTTCTTTTGGCCATCAGAACAAGTACCTTAAAATTATAAAGCACAAGAATTTGCATGCTGCACATACTCTGTGACATATATCATATGTACTTGATTAATCAAGCATTATGTATAATTATATCAATTGTATATAGAGATTACATAGTAAAAACTTTGCCACCAATCCCTGCATTTTGATTCAACAAGCCTCCTAGCCCTAAAAGCCCCCTGGGTGGAAGGCATGCTAACTAAAATAATGCTCTTAGGTAGACTGTTCCATAATTTCACATCAAAAACTGAAAATGCTCCACGATGCAGCATAATTGGCACACAACGCACAGCTAAGCAAAGCAGACTGATTACATGAGGTCACTATCTATTAAAATGGCCCTGATTTTCAATGTTTATTGGGTAATTAATAAAATTTTAAGAATAGCTCTGTCACAGAGAGGGACAGAGAAAGGGAAAAATAATAATTGCTAAAGACAAACATAAAACAAGCTGGGCTAATGAAAAACATGTGCACAGGTCCAATAGGGTGCAAAATAAATGTAGTTCTGTACTAAAACTAAACAAAATCAATCCAGATAGAGTATCACAAAAGAACAGCAATATTTAGATAAAGATGTCATATAGCATTAAAAAGCAAAGTGGAATGGAAATATTTAGACCAGGGGTTCTCAACCCTGCTCCGTGGACCGGCACCAGTCTGCGGCATGCCAGCAATGGGGAAGCGCAAACAAGCAAAGCCCTATCTGCAGGATGCAGGCAGTAAACAAAACCACACCCCCTCCAGTCTGCGGGAAACCTCTCTCCACAGAACTGGTCCCTGGTGCCCAAAACATTGGCCGCTCCAAGTTTACACCAAGGTTTCTCAACCTGGCAATTATTAAGATATCTTACTGGCTAGCGAATTCTGGGAATTGAAGGCTACAGATCTTAAGGTTGCTAATACTGACAAATACTGGTTTAGTCACACTGGACAAACTGGATATTTCAGTGAATCCCCTAAGTTAGGGGTGTTAAACTGCCGGCCCGCAGGCCAGTTGCATCATAAGGAGACCATGCCCATCCCAGCTCTGGCAATGCAAAAATAGTCACAATACATCACGTGACGTGGCAAGTTTAACACCTGTGCCCTAATTGACCAAAAACTAACTTAATCTCTGAACTACTGCAAATCTGAATGCATACTTATTATTTATGCAACCAAGTAAGTAACTCCAATGCATAGGGGATAAAATGGGACAACCAAAACTAAGATTGGAGACTATAAGGAGAGGTTCTGAGTAAAGTTCATCAACTTGTGTATTAGAAGAAAATAAAAATAAATCAAGCCTGAAAAAAAGCCACACAAAATAATGTGTTCAACCAACTTCATGGACTCCTGAATTAATTATTGTGCTCTGTAAAAAGGTTGGAGAACTAAGAGCAATCCACAGTAGAAATGAAGACTCAAGAGTTTTCCCGGTGTGAAGGAAGTGAACGTCATTTAGAAATTCGAAAATCAAATGTTGATCAAGGCAAGCCATTCTTTGGTTATGTGGTTATAATTTGCAACTTTCCCAGCCAGCTTCTAACAAGCTACGTCAACAGGGAAGCCAACAGGGATAGTCACAAACTGCAATCTTATGATGTCTCACTTAATAACCATGGCATTTTTTTCTACTTTTCTTTTTTTCCTGTCAATCTTTCTCTTTTATTTCTTTCTTTTCTCCTGTGTCACTCTATTTTAGTCTGCATTAAATTTCTAGTCATTTTTAAAACTTTTCAACAAAATTATATTTTAAAAAAGATAACCCTAACCCCACCCCACCCCCTCTGCCAATCCTCAAGAGAAATGCTCACAACAATGAAAACCTCGGACAGGAGGAAGAGCGACAGTCACTAAGCAAACTGTTGTAAGTCAAGGACTATCTGTACTTCATCACTTTTTTCTTTTTCTTTCTTTTTTTTTTTTTTTTGGTCAGGTTTTTGACCCCAAGTACTGGTGGTACTCGGATGTTGTCATATCCTAAAAGTGGTACAATGGGTGAAAAGGTTGAAAAGCCCTGATCTAAACAATGTCATCTATACTATCTGACAAACCACCATGTGGAATGGCACAGTCAGTAAAAACTTCAGCATGGTCTAGAGCATGGTCATGCGGCTCTTTCAGCCGTCTCCTGCAGCTTCCAGTCCTCTGCCATGTGCAGTCCCCCCCCAAAAGAAGTGGGACTAAAAAAGTTCAACCAATCAATTCAAATATGCAGGGTAGGTGCATATCTCGCCTTGTCTCCACTCTTCAGTCAAACCCTGTTCTGCACATGTGCGCATGTACGCGCATGCGCACACATTTTTGGGGGCTCCCAGTTTTTCCTTTTGTGAGGGAACCGGTTCCGAGTGGCTCTTTCACTGTTTCAGGTTGCTGACCCCTGGTCTAGAGGGATGAAACCGAATGGTCCAGGGATCTGCAGAATATTCTCTTTCCAAGTTGATGAGTTTTGAACATCCTTATGTTGTAAGATCAGTGTTAGGATTTAGTATGCATGTTTCCTTTTGCAAAGATCAGCCTGAAAAGCTGGAGGAAGAGTTAGGAAACATTACCAAATCTGAAGCAGGTGCTCAAAAAGGCTCCAAATTTCAAAGAGAAGAAAGCTATTATGATAGCCAGAACAAGAGAGATTATGGAAGTCTTAGATGACAAAAAGAACATCTGACAACTGAATTCATGGCTTCAATATCAAACAAGGGCAAGAGAGCTCAATCTAAAATGTCAACCAAAGAATACAACAGAACAGGAAAATTAGATCTTTTTAAGACCAAAGAAATCATAAGGCAATTTATAGCTTGAGGCAGGAATACTCAGGAGTAATGGAAAAATATATGTGAACATTATTAGATAGATAGATAGATAGATAGATAGATAGATAGATAGATAGATAGATAGATAGAATTATGTAGACAGATATAATACATACTTATACATACACACACAAATGCATGTATGTATGTATGTTATGTACTCCAATAAGTGGGTACAGATAATCCTCAACTTACAACAATTGAGCCCAAAATTTATGTTGCTAAGTGAGAACTTTGTTAAATGAGTTTTGCCCCATTTGTTAAGTGAAGCACTGTAGTTGTTGAATTAGTAACATGGTTGTTAATTGTTGCGAACCCACAACAAGGCTCGTGTGAGTGTGGCCACGAGCACCCACAATGAAGCTTACGCGAGTGGGGCCAAAAGTGCCCACAACGAGGCGTGAGCACTGGCCGGCCACTCATGTGGCCTAGTGGCAATTAGGCCACAGCCCGGTAATGGGAACCCCTGTTCTAGTCCAACCTCCAACTAGTTGGTTCCACCTACCCCTGTACTTCCCACTTCCCCTCCGCTTATCTTTTTAATTTCATATTATGGTACTTCCACTGTTCATTTTTATTGTTTTATTCCTTTGCTATTATTATTTCTACATATTTTTATCATTTGTTTCTGTTTTATTGTTTAAACCACTCAGAATAGCCCCTCGGTGAAATGGGTGGCTCAATAAATAAATAAAGAAAATAAGTAAATAAGAAGTATCAATAAGATTTAAAAAGATAGAAAAGCTGGATTTTTTTTACAAATGATAATATATTTGGTGAGAGAGTGAATAATCAGGAACTAATTCCACAGGAAAATATACCAATTATCATTCCTCATACTGTTAGTTTTGCTTAAGATCTCACAAAACAGCAAAATACTAAATTAACACAAAGATTTCAGAAAAGCACATGAAATATAATTAGCTAAAATAACTTGGAGAATCCAAGTGGTTCAAAATACGCAAGGAAGTGAAGCAATATTTTTCCCTATATTAGTTTAACTTACATTGTTAACTTACAGAATTATAGTAAAAGAATGACAAGATTGGAAGATACAAAAAAATGGAGTTTGAGATGTGCAGATACTACTGTTACCTAAAAGTAAAAACAACTTAGAACATTTTTTATAAAGCTAAAAATGGAAAGTGAAAAAAATGAGTTAATGCTGATACTGAGAAAAATAGTTAATAACAACCTGAATGACTAATGAATAGATGACGGTGAATAAGCGAAGACAATAGGGTTTTTTTAGACTCAAAAATGAAGCTGACAGTGTGCTGGAGAAGAATAAATTCTAGAAAGAAAAGCAATACAGATAGATCATTGTTTAGTGACTGCCTCATTTGGCAGTTGCCATTATGAAGGTGATGAAAATGCAATTTTGCAAACAATCCCCACATTTGTGACCTTCACAGGTGTGTAAAGCAAAAGGAAGTTTCACTTAATGATCAAACTGACAGTCCCGATTGTGGTTGCTAAGTAAGCACTACCTACAATTAACTTAAGGTCATGAGCACACAGACATTTCTTATAACAATAAAGACTGAAATAGTTAAAGCAATGGTCTTTCCAGTGGTAACATACGGTTGTGAAGCTGCACTATAAGAAATGCCAAGAGAAAAATGGAAAACACTTTCAGATTATGCAATTGGAACACGTTACTAAGAGTAGCCTAAATGGGAGGAATCACCAATCAAAAAATATGACTTACTCTCTTAAAGTAATAGTAAGTAGAAAACCACATACTTTGAACATTTGAGGCACTTGAATGATGGACCAGGAAAAACAATTATTACGCTTGACAAAGTTAAGGAAAATAGAGGAGGAAAACAATGGGCAGAGTCAAGATTATTGGAAAGAAAACAATAGAAACAGGTCAAGTTAGTGAGTACTGATCCATATCATCACCAGACATCAAACCCTAGTTAATGACATTTTTTTATTTTTTTTATTTTAATCCCATTTATATCCCGCCCTTCTCCGAAGACTCAGGGCGCCTTACAATTTAAGCACAAACCAATGTGCTTAGCAATAGCGTTCATTCTATGTATATGCCTGCTTATTAGGGCTTTCGCCCCCCCCCCAAGCGACATTATTACAAAGTCATCTTATTGCCCCCAACAATCTGGGTCCTCATTTTACCTACCTCGGAAGGATGGAAGGCTGAGTCAACCTTGAGCCTGGTGGGATGCGAACCTGCACTAATTGCAGGCAGCTGGTGTTACTTAAGGAGGCATTAGCCCACTGCTCCACCAAGGCTCTTGTAATTTGACTACTTGGTGGTAACAGAAAAGTGTCTATATTGAGATAATCAGAATGGGATTTGACATTATCTTCCTCCGGTCTGAAAGTCTTACAAGGATTTCACATTTTCCAATACTAACTGGAGTATTCTTGAGAATATGATGTAACCTTGGAAAGTAAAAATAGTTTCATAGTGTAATTTTGATAAGAGTAATTTCAAGATAAACTTTGCATATATTCAGCTGGGTTGTAGAAACATGATCTCAGCTAATCCAAACAGGATTTCCTCTACTAACCTTTTATTTAGTTGGTATTGCAACTCTGCTACCATAAACTATTTTGTTATCTTGTGTATGGTTTCCATTCTTTGGTCATTAAGAGTCTTCAGGTATCTGAAACCCCTTCCTCTCAATCAAGAATGAATTAAGCAATCCACCCATCTGAAGGGAATGAGGTCATGAAAGTATGGAATAAGTTAAGGATTTGTCTTATCTTAGACATAAGATAAAAATTGTGGTCAATGAACACCAGCAAAAGGCTTAACTTCCAGAACATATATATATTCTAAAATACATTTCAAATTTTCCAGTCATTGGCACCATATAAATTTAATATATTATTATATCTTGAAAAATATTCAATTGAATTGTAGCAAATCTAGTGATACTAAAGAATCTGAATATCATACTATGATATCTGTCACTTTCCTCCTTTACTGACCTCAGTCACCTAATTAAAAAAAAGGTTCCTCTGTCCTATCATATTACTTCTCACAAAGGTTTTTAAAAAGTATACAAATAACACAATAATCTAATCAACGCACTTATGTACATATATGTTCCAAACTTCCAATTAACTGAAAGACCATCCATATTTCCCAGATGCAATGGCTGAAAGCCAAACATCTATCTTTAAGGAATATAGCTTAATTACTCATCATAAACTGTGTAATTACTTATATGATATCTTTTCTATACATTTTGGAGACCTCTGACTAATGACCTTTAGAACACCAATTACACATATGGTTATATATTGATGAGTTTATTATATAACTGCTTCTCAAAATTTAAAAACCATTAATTGGATGACACTGAATCACGGAAGAAGCAATTTTGGTTTAATTAATGCATATTTTAGATTTTGAAACTAAGCCAAATATGTGAATTTTATAACCCTCTCCAGCATAGGTTATGCTGCTTGAGATGACAATGAATATAAAAACTAATGTCTTTTAGGTAATAAACTAACTTTGGCTTATGAGCACAGAAAAACCCAAAGTTAATGGAGCTTTTTTAATCAAATCAGCACATTACATTTCTGATGACGGATTTCTACAGAAAGGCCAAAAGGGAAAAAAAATAAATCACCAAATTAATTTGAAAGGGGTTGCAACAATTTTCAAGTTCAGCCCAGCATTTTCCTTCGCCATCTAATTTCTTCCTTTGCACATCCTTCCTTGTTCCATCTGACTCATCAACACTGCTCCTATGAGCCCCAAAGTAATGCTCACAAAGACTGGCCTTGCCTCCTTTCCATTACATAATTTGGCAGTTTCTGTTCATTAGCTGTGATCTGAATGAAACAATTACTTCCATGCAAAGAGAAATCTGTTCACAGAGTAGCAACCAGATCAGATTTAAAGGGATTAAATTAAAAACAAACTTGGTCAATGAAAGTGCTGAAAAAATGACTTGCACAGATTAACCGTACTTTATTTCTACCTTCAATATTAAAATAATAATATTTGTATTAAGGATTTTGGCTCCATTTATTTAATGCAATCATACGTTATCATTTGTAGTAAAACCATCCTCTGCTATAACTTCACATTACTATATCCTTATAATACATCCTTATAATATCCTTTTTGCTGGCTGTTTGAAAAAGGCCTTTATGATTTACTCTTCTGAAATAACTTCTCCTCTTTTCCACTGGTATCCATGGTACCCAGAATTAATTCCCAAACTGTCATTTTTTAGGTGGTTTTGGATCATTGTACTTCCATTTTCCCTGACTTTTACTGTTTCATGTATCTTTCTAATATATCTTTCAAGTGAAGAACTGTTGAAACTGTTCTTTGAAGTGCCATAAACCATAGGATTATAGTTTACTTATATTCGTGGCACATATATGATCCTAAAAACATTCTGGAATTCATAAAAATTCAAATTCTTATGTCTTAGCTCAAAGAGAAATTATTTGGCAACACATTAAATTTGATGGCTTTCTAATTTGCTGTTCTTTCTTGCCTGGTGTTTCTACTTACACTTATGATTACACTTTTCAATTTGGGAGGTAGATTTAATATGCGCTGCCTAAATCAACCTTGACATATGCTTAACTTTGAAACAGTTCCTATCACTAGTTTCCAATATGAAAAGAACATTCAATGACAGCAATTGTTGCCTTAAATGGAAAAAAATAATAATACTATATCTACTGCATTTGAAGCTTCTAAAAGTAGAATGGCTGAAGTAGTAACTAATTGGTGTGGAATATCGTATGCATATAACTGCTAAATGCACCAGGGTAATATTTTAGCAAGTTTAAAAGCCAGGAAATTGGCACAGAAGCACACAGCCCTTTGCTTTTTAAGTATACAGTTTTTATTGCAGCACTGATGTTAACTACAGCTTCTCTCCTTAATCAGAGCATAAACGTGCTTGACTGCTTAATATGTACTGTTTGTCATTTGCTGCCCAGAGTTATGTATTTAAGATAATCAGTTATATATTTTTTTAACTAAATAAACTTTCACTTCAAACACTCACTACTATCATGAAGGTTTGAATAAAATCAGATTCAAAGTAATTAGTAATCAATAATTCATATTGGTAAACTATTTTTTTTAAATTTGGGCTAAAGGTGGTCAACCCAGGATCTTTTTTCCATAAATACCGAGCTTCCCAAATCACATTACCATATTACCAAAATTCAAATAATTACATTTAATGGCACCATTTTCTATCTTGGCTTAATACACCGATGCTTTTACTGAAAAAAAGGAACCATTAACTTCACTTGAAAAGCAGAAGAGAAAAATGAGCAGAAATTATTATGAAACTGTCATCTAACCTCATTCCCTGCAATTACTGGCTTTTGCAATTCTTTATGAGTAGCATTCTGAACATAATTAAAGCAGTAAAACATTTACAGTCTAAATAAATATCAAATGCTTCTGTATATATTACAATACAAAAGGCAAAAGAATATACTTTTCTTCAAAATTTCTCATACAAGCCACAATCTTACAAAAATCTTTTAAAAAATATTGTCACTTTGCACAATGCATTCACTAATTTTCTTAAGATCCAAAGTGAAGATGCTCTTATGAGTCTAAATGCATTTATTTCCAAATATGTCCCTTTCTGCTTTTAACAACTAAGAATGCATATATATAATGCATTCAAATGTGAAAATACAAACGTTTTCTTATATTTAATTTCCATTTTTCAGAAACCCTTCCTTTTCAGACTTTCATTCAGTTAATTGCCACTTTTACAACTCATACATAATTATTGAGGTAATGTCTGGCATGATTATACTGGAGCCAAGAGCTTTGCTTTTGTTACTTGCATGCTAATATAAAAATGAAAAACAGCACTGTTGAACAATGCAGTTCATTTAATTAAACTAGCTGGTTCTATAAAGTGTGTTAACTTACTCCTCATCAAGGAAGTTTTCATATTAGAATTCTGAAAGGTATTGGAAGAAAAAAAAGTGTCATTATTTGATCTATTTAAGTTTTCTTCATTTATTTAAGCATTCGGAATTTTTGCATAATTAATATTAAATGTGAACACCAACAGCATGATACTGAACTTTGAATAAGGATAAGCCATTCATGGAACTCCAGTTCTGCCACTAATGAAGGAAGCTGGGAGTTGAAGGTTAACAATTGAAATGGTATGTGAGACAAAGATCTTGAGAAATATCTACGCTGTAAAGGAGACAGTGGGAAAGTGGGAAATTTGTATACAAAATTTGCAAGATTCTGTTAATATAACCTTACAACAAAGTAGAATTAGTTCATCAGGTTGTGTTTCCTCTCTTGTCTACTTGCACTGACATCAATCTTGCAAGTCTCAAAAGTACAAATCTCCTACCATCCTCCTTTAAGCCTGAGACATTTTGGAAGGTCCTTTCTCGTTCGCCACACATTACGCACCTATGTCCTCTCTTATCTGACCATTCCCCTAGGGATCATCCTTTCATCCATTCCTGAAGGAGTTTCTCACATATCATTACAACAATATCTTAAATTCCAGAAGCTGTTCATCTATGTAAGACTGGGTTGGATTCCATTTGTCAAGGAAATATATTATTTTAGCTTACCCAGATAAATGATTTCTTGTGGTCTTATTCAAGTATTCTAACATTATAAGAGGAATGGATTCTTGTGGTTTACAAACCTATGGTGCCTCTGTCCACAACTGAAACCTCTGTATCTAGGCTTATACCAAATTATACAATTAGTTTTTTTTAGAGAGAGTGAACTCCAACAGAATATTCTAGGTTAGAGATATATCTATTTTGACTGACCAAGAACTCCTCTATTTTGTTTCCATCTCCTATAATTTACTACTTACAGCCAACTCTGTTTTAAAGAGCTTCACTGGCTTTAATTTAAAAAGATCAATAAGTCAAGATGTTATCAGCAGAGTGATAGTACTGAAATCCAAAGCCTTTTGATAATACCTGTTCTGACAGAAAGAATACGTGAATAGTATCAATGTAAATTGTAAATTTGGACTAGAAGACCTCCAAGGTCCCTTCCAGCTTTATTCTATTCTAAATTTCATAACATAATTATCCTTTTAAAATGGGCACAGTCCTACTTAGACATAGATATGAAATCAGCCAGATATTCAGCTGCATCATCAAATCATCCAGAAAACTCTGGTGTCAGTACAAGTCCTAACATCTTGCGTAGAGAAGAAATATGGCCGGAATAAATCTTTAGAAATTCAAAATGCTATGTTTTTAACAAGTTTCTCATCACCACCTCTTTGAAATCACACCTTGTTACAAATATGTTTTCATCATAAACCTTACTCACTGTTAAAAAAAAATTATTTTATTTTGGGGGGGGGGAAGCTGACACATCTCAAAGCAAAGTGCTATTTCCAGAAAAATCTTTCTTAAGGAGTCACCACCAATAAACACCATCAATATATATGGAATATTAAGATTTTTTTTGCCCTAAAATGTATCACTGGATGCCTTCTTGCATTGAATCACATTGCTATTTTCATCAAAGTTGGATTATTATTTTTGCTCCTTTTGAAATTCTTCACTTTTCCTTTTTTATTTTCATTGTTTCCTTTTGTTTTCTTCTGTAATGATTTGATTTTTATCAATACTTTTGCTAGCCATCCTAATTCCAGTTCTTTTCTGAACAAGTACATAAAACATCACCCACCCCCTTTATAGCTCCTTGAAGCCACTTTCCTTTCATATTCCCATTGCATATAATCAACAATTACATCAAGAGAACTGCAAATCTGTCCTTGCTCTTTATCTTCTCAAGAGAAGTAAGTAATTATTTAAAACTACTGAGAAACTAACCAAGATCATTGATAGAAACATGGTCCCAGAATCTTGAAGTAAGGCTTAAGGCAAACAAAAAGTCCATGCACCTTTAAAAGGAAATTAATTCCCAAGACTACAATATACCAAAATCAGAGAAAATTCTTGTATGTAGACTCTATACTTGTTTATGGCAAACTAACAATGTATACTCTGAAATATAAGAGATAAGCAACTCTATAGGAATATTATTTAAAATTACCAAATAAGCCATCATTCTAAGGACCTGAGATTCTGAACAATGTCTTTTCACAGCTTTCCTTCACAGGCTAATACTTTACCACACACTATAATTTCTAATTGTTTAGTAGGTATTCTCTGCCAATGCTAGGAATTATATTTAACATTGTCACAGCCTTAGGTGCTGCACACCTGTCGTTAAATCTTTTATTTCCAATGGCAGTAAGCCAAAATGAATGCAGGATAATGCATATCCCTTACCTCATCAGATTTTCTAGCTTCAGCTTGTACTCCACTGTCTTTTAGCTTGCGTGCCTTATCAAGCTGAGACTGAAGTTTTGCGGCTAAATCCTTCAAACAGAACAAATATTGTACAATGTAACTTTTTAAAAACATACAATGCATTTTATGCCAAAATATTCTATGAATAATTTTTCAAGCTTTACCTGTAAAATAAATGCTGATGCTATGTAAACTGAAGTTTCATTAAAACTACCCAAAACTCTTGATTCCAGCTAATGTTTGTCAACAGGAAATCAAACATAATGAAATCAAGTGTAGCTTCTAAGGATACTAATAGAATATTTTCATAAATCTATTTTTATTACTTTGAAACTATGATAATATTTGAACAGTATTGAACAATTAGATTTAAAGTGTGGAGCACAGTGGCTCTAGGACGCTAGGTTGACAATTTACAAGCCCATGTTCGAGACCCAAGCACTGCTGTGTAACGGGGTGAGCTCCCCTCATTCGCTCCAGCTCCTGCCCACCTAGCAGTTTGAAAGTGTGTAAATGCAAGTAAACGAATAGGTACCACATCAGTGGGCTCATTAATGCAGACATGAAAGGAGCCCTCAACTGGGTGTCCCAAGGGAACAGTGATGTCATTGGCTAATCCTTTCCATCCAGAAGCACCTTGATGCTTCCAACACGAATATGACAACGTATCTTAAAAGTGCTGTATTGTATTTGTCTTTTAAGAAATCTAAATAAATCAATCACACACCTTGTTTCCCATCAATTCTGCTTTTACAATCCTGGCCCCCAGCTTGTTCATTTCTTCGTCACTGAGAATAAGAGGAGTCTCATCCTCTGAAACAGATCTGGTCAAATACAAAGACAGGGCATTATGCATGGAGAAAAAGAGAATATGCCATTCACTGTCTCAGTTGGATAACTTAGCTGGGGAAAAGTGGCTTATGATAATCCTATAGGAGGGTCCATTCAAAAAATTCAGCCTAGGCCCTGAGTATTTTACATCAGACTACGTTCACTTTTAAATGTTTGTTAAAAAAAAACCTTTAGAATTTGTTAAGAACATTTGCTACATTACTTGAAATCTCAAATTAGTTAGTTTTCCTAGTTTTGATGCTAACTTTAAAAATGTACATGATCTCTGCCATAGCCTCAAGAAATATGCAAACATGCTACATATTGTTGCAGTGCTCCATCTTCTTTATTCTACAAACTATATTCCATTGCAAAGATAGGCAAGCTTTATTTTCTAGATATCACTGAATGCAAATGCTATCATTACCAGCTTGTGTGAACTAATCACAGATGAGGAAGTTGTAGCTTGACATCTGAATGACAGGAATTATTCTTTACTTACATAATGTGGTCGTTCATTAGTTACTATATTGTATATTTTAATAAGAAACAGAGCAGCATTCAAGATTAGCATGAATTCATAATAAAATCTAAAACTTAAAGCCTACTAAACAAAATATTTTACATATTACTAAGAAGATCAAGAAAACCAAGCCATCTTGTCTTAAAAAGACAACTCTCATACTACATGATATAGTAACTAGAGTTTATATTTCCTTAACTGTGTAAACTATTTCCTTGCCTTTATTCATCCATAAATTATTATGGAATAATAATGTTCTTTATTCTTGTAGCATTATAAATCATATATAGGGGATATACATGTAGGATTAAGTATCTATACAAACTTCCAGTTCAGAACCTATTACGGGTAGTCCTCATTTAACAACCACAATTAGGAGTGGCAACTCCATCACTAAGTGATGCAGTCATTACGTGAGACATCACTGATTAACAATGGACTTACAATCTCATTTCCACTGCAGTTGTTAAACACCCATGATCATTAAAACAAGGCATTAGTCATTAATAAGGATGTAAGGAAACAAGCCAATTTTCTTAGAACTTAAAATTATGCTGGGCAGTAATTTCTTTTCCCTGACTTTAAGTAAAAAACAAAAACGGTAATCATTTTTTTGAACATTCAAGTTGTCCATGGTTGCCATTTTATGAGAATGCCCATAGCACAATTGCAAACTTCCAAGCATATCTTAAGGTAGGTAGGTAGGTAGGTAGGTAGGTAGGTAGATAGATAGATAGATAGATAGATAGATAGATAGATAGATAGATAGATAGATAGATAGATAGATAGGCAGGCAGGCAGGCAGGCAGGCAGGCAGGCAGGCAGGCAGGCAGGCAGGCAGGCAGAAAAGTAGGATGGATGGATGATAGATGGATGGAGAGAGAGAGAGAGAGAGAAGAGAGAGGTAGGTAGGTAGGTAGGCAGGCAGGCAGTCAAGACAGACAGACAAAGCAGTTGTGCAACTATAAAACCACCGTCTACTTCCAAACAAGAAGATATCTAAATACCCAGAACATGATGGTTTACTCTCCACCATCTCCTTTTCTTCCACTGCAGTTTCTGAGATCTGTTCCCCTTTCTCTTTTGGCTCTTCCTCCTTCCTGGTAACAGCCTTATTCATTTCAGATGATTTTTCATTTAGAATTGCTTTTCCAATTTCATCCTTGGGTTGTGCTTTGCGCCATCTTGGGGTCACATCAGCATCATCAAAAGGTTTCCGGAAACCAGAGTTCATAAAACTAGAAGTCAATAATTGGGATGAAGTTCTCACCCGTCTGCCTCCTTCATCACCCTCAATGCTTGGTTTCAGAAATGCAGCTTTCACAGAGCTTGAGAAAGGTTTCTCATAATGATTTAATTGATGAGGATCTTTTCTGGTTGTATAAGTCCAGTCTACTACTGTAGACTCTTTATTACTCGGCCTTGATTTTTTGGTTTCCATCCGTTCACTTCCTCTGTAATTTTTCGGCTCCTCAGAACATACTTTATTATACTCCTCTTTAAGTTGTCCTTTATGTGAAAACCTCTCTAGATTGTTTTCCTCCTGCTTCTCTCTGCCATTTCTCGAAGTACTTTTGCTTTCCACATATCTGTATTTTCGCCAGTCCCTTGTATCACTTTCTTTTTGGACTGCAGCTGTCTCAGCTTCTCTTAACCTGGACTGAAATAGCTCCACTGACTACAAGACAGATGAAAAAGCACATATTATTGTATAAAGAAAATACTATTAAGGTAAACACATGAAAGAAAAACCTGTAATGTTAACTTTGAAATGAACATCATTTGAAATCGCTGAGTTTCAGAAACCTGCTAATAGCTTATAAATCCCTTCAAGAAACTCAGGATTTCAATCACTCCTTTTATCTGTCAAATTACTAGTCCTTCGCAGATATGCCCTGTGAGCCTCATAGCTGAGCAGAGGGATTGGTTTACTTATCAATCAATTTAAGAGCTGCTCAATCACTAAAGCAATTCTAGGTAACAAAAAATAATTAATAACCATTGTTTAAAAATTGAAGAGAAAAACCCTAACCACAACATTAAACACCTTGTCATGGAAAGTACCGGCAACTATCCAATTAAATAGCCAATCTTAGCTGCAGGAACATGTCAATTGTGCCAAATCTTAAAAAAACAGGCAGAAATATTTGGAGAGAAGCACATCTGACATTACACTGCCTCAGTGATTGGGAGAAAAGCCAGATCTTCAAGGTATTTCAGAAAGGTACGGCCCCGTGGGATCTCAGGGGAAAAAATACAGGTGGTCCTTGAGTTACAGCCACAACTGACCCCAATATTTGTGTTGCTAAGTGAAACATTTGTTAAGTGAGTTTTGCCCTATTTTACGACTTTTCTTGCCACAGTTGTTAAGTGAATCACTGCAGTTGTTAAATCAGTAAGACGGTTGGTTGTTAAGTGAATTTGGCTCCTCCACTAACTTTGCTTGTCAGGTCGCAAAAGCCGATCACATGACCGCAGGACACTGCAACCGTCATAAATCTGAACCAACTGCTAAGCATCTGAATTTTGATCATGTGACCATGGGGATGCTGCAATGGTCATAAGTATGAAAAATGATCATGTCAATAAGTGAACGGTCACTAAATGACCTGTTGTAAGTCAAGGACTAGCTGTATTAGGCATGAAGTACATTTTTTTAAGGTCTTGTTCTTTGTGATTTGGGTATTTGTGGCGCAGCACTGTGACCATCCCCCCAAAAATGAAGATCATTTTTATTAGTGTATATTTTATTTAAGACGTTGATTTATGGAAGTTTCACTGAGGAGCTTCATTTTTTATCCTGCACAAATATTTTATTTATTTATTTATTTATTTATTTATTTATTTATTTATTTATTTATTTATTTATTTAATTGAATTTCTATACCGCCCTTCTCCCGAAGGACTCAGGGCGGTGAACAGGGCATATAAATAGAAGTACAAAAGTTAAAAAGGATTAAATTATTGCCCAAATTAAAACATCAAAGTATAAAAAACATTTAAAACCCTAACATTCCCCCATCAGGCCAGGCCAGCTTGTTCGAATAAATGGGTCTTTAACCCGCGCCGGAAGGAGCGAAGATCTGGTGCCATCCAGAGCTCAACCGGCAGTTGATTCCATAAAGCCGGGGCGCCCACAGAGAAGGCCTTCCCCCTGGGGGCCACCAGCCGGCATTCTTTGACCGGAGGCACCCTGAGGAGGCCCTCTCTGTGGGAACGCACAGGGCGGAGGGGAGTCGACGCCGGCAGCAGGTGGTCCCCGAGGTATTCCGGACCCATGCCATGTAAGGATTTTCACTATCATCCTCTCTCTACCTACCCCATATCTTTCAGCTACAATTTCTTCCAAGTCTCGTTTTTCTCTCTCAGACTGCTCCTTCATTCTCAGGTAGGATTTCTTTAGCCAGCTTAAACCACCATCTTCTACTGCTATTGCTATAGAATAATGATAGTAAATATATTATTTGCGAACTGCAATTTAATACAATTACCCTAACAACCTTAGTACTAACTGCATATGCAACGTATGTTAGTCCAGTCAGGAATATTCTTAACAATGGTACATTTCTCCCATTTGTGTTCATGTTCTATCATGCATTTGAAAACCACAGTCCACCTAATAGTCTTTAAACATTAGTCTTCTCCTGAAGTTGACAGAGAGACAGTGGAAGTAATGGATTCTATAGTTTCTCATTAATCACTCTTATAGCATATTCAATGGGTAACCACAGGGGGAAAAATATTCTGTTTTTTACTTGAATAACTAGGAACATATAATGGAAATATATGGGGGGGGAATCAGCAAGAAAGGTAGTTGTAATAAAATAAATCTTAGGGTCATTTCATATTAAAATGAATTTTTATTTAGAAGCATATCGAAACAGATAAAATTCAACTCTTTGACACGTGCAATTTCAGTATTTCTTTCTTTCGGCATTTTGACACTTAAGTAACTTAAGTTGCAAACATTGTGAAGTTAGCCTTTTTTTAATAAGTGCTGTTCCATCCTGCAACACTATTTGCCATTCAGCAAACATCTCTACCATTTAGCACACCAGAGAATTTGCATAATTTTATAAAGTTTGGGACACAAACAAGCACGCGCGTGCACGCACACACGCACACACACACACACACACATCCCTTGCGTTTGATCTTTCTACAAGGAGACCAAATAGCTAAATATTCTGGGCCAATAGCATCCTTGATGTACTTCATTTAAAATGGGATTCACAAAGTTCAGCCCCTGAATATTTTAAAGCTGCAATTTGTATAATGGGACGAAACAGGCCAAATGAGATGACAACAGTTCATCATGTCTTAGTACAATCTGGCTTCTTTCTTTAATTAGTTCATGATGGACTCTGCTACAGAAACTGAAGGACAAGCTCTTAAGATTACAAGAAAAAGAAAGAAATTAAAATATTCTGCAAAGTTATGAGCTACAATTTTAATGACGGTGTCATTACCAGCTAATATTAATTTTATTTTATTTTAACATGAACATATTAATGAAGAATTGCCAGACAGAGAATGTTATAGAAAAAGAGACAGTCAAAATTCATATAAAGATATTACCTTTCACTGATGTCGATACTTCTGTTGGTAAGCCTGTACCACCATCTTTCCAATATGGGTTCAGCTCTCTTTCTGAAAGCAGCAACTATTTAGCAATTCAAAAAACCAAAATGTTACATGGTCAAGTGTTTGTGCCTCATCAAATTTACTTTACCTCTATGGTCATTCGAAACAAATCCCAGAGCTACCTGTTTTATCTTTTCTGTATTTACTTAATTTGGTAACATGGCGACCACTAATTTTAACTGATAGTCCCCATGGTACAAAAAACTGAAGTTGAGGCCCTAAAAATGAGTGCAGAGAAGAGCAACAAAGATGATAAGGGGTCTGGAGGCGAAACCATATGAAGCATGACTGAGCTAATAAGCTATGTCTAGTTTAACAAAGAGAATGACTGGGGTGATAGGATAATAGTTTTCCAGAACCTGAGAGGCTGTCACAGAAAAGAAGGAGTCGATCTAGTATAGGTGGTACCTTGCTTAATTGTAGTAACTGTGAGAGGGATCTTGGAGTCCTAGTGGACAATCACTTAAATATGAGCCAGCGGTGTGCTGCAGCTGCCAAACAAGCCAACACAATGCTAGGCTGCAGTAACAGAGGGATAGAATCAAGATCAGGTGAAGTGTTAATACCACTTTACAATGCCTTCGTAAGGCCACACTTGGAATATTGCATCCAGTTTTGGTCACCACAATGTAAAAAAGATGTTGAGACTCTAGAAAGAGTACAGAGAAGAGCAGCAAAGATGATTAGGGGGCTGGAGGCTAAAACATATAAGGAATGGCTGCTGGAATTGGGTATGTCTAGTTTAATGAAAAGAAGGGCGAGGTGTGACATGATAGCAGTGTTCCAATATCTCAGGGGTTGCCACAAAGAAGAGGGAGTCAACCTATTCTCCAAAGCACCTGAAGGCAGGACAAGAAGCAACGGATGGAAACTAGTCAAGGAGAGAAGCAACCTAGAACTAAGGAGAAACTTCCTGACAGTTAGAACAATTAATCAGTGGAACAACCTGCCTCCAGAAGTTGTGAATGCTCCAACACTGGAAGTTTTTAAAAAGAGACTGGACAGCCATTTGTCTGAAATGATATAGGGCAGGGGTGTCAAACTCAATTTCATTGAGGGCCGCATCAGCATTGCGGTTGCCCTCAAGGGGCCCGGTGGGTATGGCCAGGGTGGGCGTGGCGTACTGGGTGGGTGTGGCTAGAGTCCGTATGGCCTACTGGTTGGGCATGGCCAGCTATACATCGTTCGCATCAAGGGTGCCTATGGGGGCCTGGGCAGGAGTGGGACAGATCTGAGGGTCTCTGGCAGGAGGAGGGTCTCTGGGCCAGGGCCAAGGCAGTGGGGGCCGTTCCCTCACTGTTTCCAGGATGGCTTCGCGGGCCACATGGAACCACTTCGCGGGCCGCATCCGGCCCCCGGGCCTTGTGTTTGACATGTCTGATATAGGGCTTCCTGCCTGAGCAGGGGGTTAGACTAGATGATCTCCAAGGTCCCTTCCAACAACATCATCATCGTTGTTGTTGTTGTTGTTGTTGTTGTTATCCTGAGAGCAAAACAAGTAATGGATGAAAGATTATCAAAGAGAGATCCAAACTAGAAGTAAGGAGACATTTCCTGATAGTGAGAACAATTAATTAGTGGAACAGTTTACCTACAGACATTGTGGGTGCTCTATCACTGGAGGTTTTCAAGAAAACACTGGACAGCCATTTGTCTGGAATGGTACAAGGTCTCCTGCTTGAGCAGGGATTGTACTAGAAAATCTCCAAGATTCCTTCCAATCCTGTTATTCTATGTTATATGTTCTAACGTGGTACAGTGGTTAAGTCACTATGGCACACAAACTCTGCCCACAGCCTAGAGTTTTATCCTGATGGGACTCAAGGTTAACTCAGCCATCCACCTTGACAAAGTCAGTAAATTGAGGAGCCAAATTGTTGGAGGCAATATGCAAATAATATTGATATTGTAAACCACCCACAGAGTGCTATAAAGCACAATTGGGCGGTACATAAGTCTAAATTGCTACTGCTATTGCTAATTTTGTACGCTAATGTTTTAAAAACTAAGATTGAAAAAGCACCCAAAGACTTTAACTTATTTCAGATAATAAATAATATATGACAAAAAAATTAGTTTGTCTACAATAGCAATAAGTCGATTATTAACAGAAAAGTATTATTTGTTATATATCTGTAGCCAGAAGGCATTCCACCGATTAATATAATGAATAATTAAAATACAGTTAAAAGTAAGAAATCAAAATTCAACACTAGCCTCAAAGCCAGCAATAAAATAATTCAGGCTTTTTAGTTTAAAACAAACAGGAAACCAATTGTTATTTGCCAAAGTAATCTAATTAAAATTCTGCAAAGGTCCATGCATTTTGTTTGCAAATAAATTTATTTAATGTTACTTATATTAAAATCATTCTGTTTTTCTAATTCATATACATCATGAAAAGTATGGCTTCATTTGCTCCTAGGATTTTATTTTCATTTTTTGGCAAGAATCAACCAGACAATCAGAATGCTTATTACTGCTGGATGGAATGCCCTATGGCTACATATAAATAAAGATTGGGAATCCAAACTGGCTCTCAAGAGAATGTTCAAACTATCACACCATTGCACTCATTTCACATGTTAGTAAAATTATGCTTAAAATCCTACAAGCTAGATTCCAGCAGTATGTGGAACGAGAACTACCAGAAGTACAGGCAGGATTTCAAAGAGGCAGAGTAACTAGAGATCAAATGGCCAACATACGCTGGATCATGGAGAAAGTTAGGGAGTTCCAGAAAAACATCTACTTCTGCTTCATTGACTATGCTAAAGCATTTGATTGTGTGGATCACAACAAACTGTGGCAAGTTCTTAAAGAAATGGGAGTACCAGACCATCTTATTTGTCTCTTTAGAAACCTATTTGCGGGTCAAGAAGCAACAGTGAGAACTGGACACGGAACCACCGATTGGTTCAAAATTGGGAAAGGAGTCCGGCAAGGCTGTATACTGTCGCCCTGCCTGTTTAACGTATATGCAGAGCACATCATGAGAAAGGCAGGGCTAGATGAATCAAACGTTGGAATTAAGACTGCCAGAAGAAATATCAACAACCTAAGATAGTCAGATGACACCATTCTAATGGCAGAAAGTGAAGAAGAACTAAAGAGCCTCTTGTTGCGGGTGAAGAAGGAGAGTGCAAAAGTTGGGTCGAAACTTAACATTAAGAAAACCAAGATCATGGCATCAGGCCCTCTCAATTCCTGGCAAATAGATGGGGAAGAAATGTAGGTAGTGACAGATTTTATTTTCCTGGGCTCCAAGATCACTGCAGACGTGAAATGCAGCCAAGAAATTAAAGACGCTTACTCCTGGGGAGGAAAGCTATGGCAAATCTAGACTGCACACTAAAAAGCAGACACATCATCCTGCCAAGAAAAGTGCATATCAAGGCTAGGGTCTTCCCAGTTGCAGTGCATGGCTGTGACCATAAGAAAGGTTGAGCCTCAAAGAATTGAGGCCTTTGAACTATGGTGCTGGAGAAGACTCCTCCGAGTCCCTTGGATTGCAAGGCGATCAAACCGGTCAATCCTAGAGGAGATCGACCCTGACTGCTCTTTAGAAGGCCAGATCCTGAAGCTGAAACTCAAATACTTTGGCCACCTAATGAGAAGGAAGGACTCACTGGAGAAGAGCCTAATGCTGGGAAAGGTTGAAGGCAAGAGAAAAAGGGGACGACAGAGAATGAGGTGGCTGGATGGAGTCACTGAAGCAGTAGGCGTGAGCTTAAATGGACTCCATAACATGGTAGAGGACAGGAAGGCCTGGAGGAACGTTGTCCATGGGGTCGCGATGGGTCGGACACGACTTCACAACAAACAACAACAACTGAAAAAATACACATTTTGGCTAGTTCCTTGCAATCTTTTAATCAATTAGTAACCAAACTTACCTGTTCATTTTCCTGGGCCTTCTGTTGCTTCAATAGTTTTTCTTTCCCCTTTTCAGCCTTCAGTGATGCTGCAGACAGTGTTTTTACAGACATAAAATCTAAAGTCATCCATTCATCCCTCTGTAAAAAAAGAAACACCTCTTTTTCTTATTAAAAGAGATCCAAATTCAGGAACAGATTATTTTGAGATAAGTAACAGAAAAAATGAATTACAGGCTGTGGAATAAGGAAAGTTGATAGGTATTTTGAAGAAATTTTAAGAAATTCATAAGCCTAGCCCATCCATCATTTTTTAAAATCCCATACATATGTTTAGAAGAATGCACTTTAACTAATGACAATAGATCGCGTTAGAATAGCAATATATGCAAATGTATATGAAAATTGGGAAATTATTTTTCTGTTAGGAGTCTCATATTTTGACAATTTTACAAGATGCTGGTGGTACACAATGTGTACCATTTCATTTATCTGTTTTATTCAATCAGGCATCATAGGTCAGGTGCATTATATACTTCTTACAACAGTTAAGTCCTCAAGCTGTCGAAATGTCACACAAACCATTAAGCTTAATTCAATAAATGTACACATGTGTTTGTGGCCCAGTTTGGATACTCTGAATAGGATTTGCATGTCATGGGCAATGTTGAAAGCCTTTCAAGAAAAACAATTTTTCTAGAACCACAGGATATAAAAATAATATGAACTGGGGATCTGCCATACAAAATAAACAGAGAACATATTCATGACCCAGTGGAAGAGAATAATTAACAGATCTGCTCCCTTTATTATAATTAATAATTCCCATTCCCCAAAGTATTAAAATAATTGGCATCTGCAACCCACAATAAACATTAAAGCATTATAATATCAGCAATTCATACAATGCTTTGAAATGAACTCAACCTATTTACATTTTTGGCCAAGCAATACATGTACACTTACTTGCCTTCGGTAATCCTGCAAGGGCAGTCAAGCACACAGGACTCAGCACTGACCCAGCAACTGTGAAAAATATTTCTTTTACAGGAAAAGAGTCACCCTTAAATTTTCCCAAAAGCCCTGTAGAAATGTTTTGTGAATGGTACTTTTTAAAGGGATAAGCTAATAAAGAAATGGTTGATAAGCATATTAATGTAGGCTTACATTAAATGATTTTACTGAAATGTTAAAATGTGTTACTAACCCCAAATAATTGTTGAAAAGGAGCCAGAAATAATATGTAGTTTTTAAAAATCTGCCTCTACACTGAATTGTTGAAGGTTTTCCCAAATGCTTCTGCCATTGCGGAAGAAACTCAAATGGTACAATCCTCATCCTCACAGCACTTGCCCTGTTGTTTAATGTAAAAGGTTTGCTGTTTGCCCTTTTCAAGACTGAAAAGAATTTTTGCATAATGCTATCCTCATACCCCCAGAGATTAATGCGGTTTTATTGCACATTTCAGATTTAACTGTTTTACTTTCTTTAGGAAAACATTTACTAACAGATGATCTCTCTCTCTCTCTCTCTCTCTCTCTCTCTCTCTCTCTCTCTCTCTCTCTCTCTCTCTCTCTGTGTGTGTGTGTGTGTGTGTGTAGAGAGAGAGAGAGAGAATGCATGTTGAAAAGTTTTAAAAAGTTCATTAGGTTCATCTTGATTTCTGTTAGCATTAACAGTGGGATAGGGAAAATCATATCTACGCTCTAAAAAAAAGGAATCACTGTGATAAAATCAGAGAATATTATCTGCTTCCTATTTCCTATATTTAAAAAACAACTAACTCATTCCAAACTTTGGTGAAACACTTGCTTTTCTTCATATAATAGTTTTCTTGTCATTTCTATCCAGACACTATCACATATACTTTCCACAATTTTTATCGTCATCAGCAGTCAAGAAACAAAACAAAACATTTTATTAATTACAAGAAATACAGATAACCATCAGGTTCCAGTAACAATTGGGATGATGATTCAATTATACAGAGCTATGTCATGTGACTGCATTGCTTAGTGATGGCTATCCTAGCAGTCCTGATTGCCATTGTAATCCCAGGACTACACAAAGAGGCAAAAGTCCAAATAAGGACTACATGATGCCCCAACGAGGTGTGTAGATGGATTCAGTTACAATGGCAATTCATGTAGCATTGGAAGACAGGATCAAGTTAGGAGCATATCATCATGGAGAAAATGTATCTATATGGTCACTCTGATGGCACACAATTAATCTTTACCATCTAGGATCTGGGACTGCATGTAGTCAGAACTAGAAAAATCAAGGATGGAATTTTGTTTTATTGTGTTTTTAATTGGACTATTTATGGGATAATTTGATTTAATACCTTTTAATGTTTGTATTTTGTGTTTTTATCGTTGTTAGCCGCCCTGAGTCCTTTGGGAGATAGGGCGGCATACAAATCCAATAAATAAATAAATAAATAAATAAATAAATAAATAAATAAATAAATAAATAAATAAATAAATAAATAATTTAATAAATTAATAAATTAATAAATAAAAAATAAATAAATAAATTAATAAATAAATAAATAAATAAATAAATAAATAAATAAATAAATAAATAAATAAATAAATAAATAAATTTCCTGGTGTTTCCTGCAGCACTTTTTTTTCCTCCAGAATACTGTGAACCACTTTCTACTTAGAAATTAGAACCTAGTAGTTGATGGAAATCTATCAACTATCCTTAGAACACTAGGATCTGCATTGTAGGTTTAAAAAAAAATCACCACCCCAGGGGAAGTCTGAAACTTTCTGTCCCTGGACTGGTAATTTTTGTTTGCAATCATGCTGAACCTTCAACCACAATTGTGGAGGAAAAAAACCCAGAAATAATTGCCTGTGTCTTATTGATTTGTTTATTTTAATCAATTTATATGATCATCACTTGATCACAATGGCAACAAGCTAACATAAAGTTAAAAGCACAACTACAATCAATGGTAATACATATACATAGTGGCAACCAAGTGCAGAGGAATATATCAGTATCACAGATGAAATTAACCTATCAACATCTGTACTCAGGAAAAGAGCCACGTTTTTAAAGCTTTCCAAAATCTCCGAAGGGATGGAGCCCACTGAATCTCGAGGCATGATCACACAAAAGTTGAATGATAAATCTTAAAATAGGATTAACGTTACTTAAAAAAAATCTTCCCAATCCAAGGAAAAACAAGAAATCTTGACCCTGCAACGTATGGCATTTCCCTATTGATTCTAGACCTCTTTCCTCAAATGTTAAGCACAGTTCCCATCTACAAAAAGGTTGTTCCTAGATTAGGGGTGTCAAACTGCCGGCCCGCAGGCCGGACACGTCATCTGGAAGCCGCGCCCACCCCACTGCCGGCAATGGCAAAACCGTCCCGATACGTTGCGCAACGTCACATGACGTTGTGAGTTTGACATGTCTGTCCTAGATGCTTACCTGAATTGTAGGATTTTCTTCTGTTTCTTCTTTAGGTTGTTCTTCCTTCTTTAGCTTCCAAGATTGGTCAGTGCTAGAAGACTGTGCAACAGGCGCTTCTACCCAGTCTTCTGAAGAACCCTAAGAACATATTTTCTAAGAATCAAAGGTGTTTTAGAGGGTTGTAGAGGCCTTTAAAGCTCAATGAAACAATGTAAAAGTCATTTTAAAAACTATTTTCTTTTCTATACGAATAAGAGAGTTATCTTAGCTATCTAGAATGAGAGAATAAAGGGCCTATTATAACATTCTAATAGTCTTATTGGCGACTGAAATTCTTTAAATGTATTTATAAGACTTGGCAATCAGATAAAAAATAAGTACAGCTGATATTTATTACAGTCACTTTTCACCACTGAAAATAGGCTACCAATTTGTTCACCTGGGTCCTATTATTAACAACACAGCGCTACATAAAAGGACAGGTTGTAAACTCTCCAAAGACTTTTCAAAGAAATTACTTTTGCAGTCTTCCTGTTATAAATGACCACTTAAAATGCTAAAATAAAGCCAACACATTTTCACAGCTGGAACTCATGATTGACAGAACTTGTGGGAATGATGAGAAGAAGCAACAATATAGCCTATGCATAATAACACAATTACAAGAAAAACCCAAACAAAATGCAGACAACTGTATTGTTAACATTTGCTTCAAGTGAAATAATCGACCTTGATCATAGGCAGATCTATAGTTTAAGAAAAAGTATGCAGCCACCAGATATAAAACACTGCTTTGTATCAGACCGACTAATCCAGACATGTCAAACACAAGGCCCGGGGGCCGGATCCGGCCCGCAAAGTGGTTTCATGTGGCCCGCGAAGCCATCCTGGAAACAGTGAGGGAATGGCCCCCACTGCCTTGGCCCTGGCCCAGAGACCCTCCTTCTGCCAGAGACCCTCAGATCTGTCCCACTCCTGCCCAGGCCCCAATAGGCACTCTTGATGTGAACGATGTAGAGCTGGCCACGCCCACCCAGTAGGCCATACGCACTCTAGCCACGCCCATGCAGTAGGCCACACCCACCCTGGCCACACCCACCCGGCCCCCTGAGGGCAACCGCAATGCTGATGCGGCCCTCAATGAAATTGAGTTTGACACCCCTGGACTGAGCATCAGGGATTTGAAATCCAATACTATCCGGAGGTTACTATATTATAGAAGGCTGAGAGACTTTCTACCATTGGAGAATCTTAAGCTAAATCTACCATTGGAGAATCTTAAGCTAAAATTGTGCATAGCATATCTAGTAATAATATAGAATAGAGTCCAAATAACATTGCTGTCAAGTATTACAATGAACAGCATCAGTAGAAGCTATAACGAGACAAACAAGTACATATTTAACTTTTCAAGCTTGCCAATATTGTGTATGCTGTGTCTAATGATGCATTATTAGCCATGCTGCATGTATATAGCACTATGAGAAAAGACCCAATAACTGAAATCTGGCTCTTTCTACAATGTGTGCTTTCTATTTCTTCCATATTACATCAGATGTATGCTTCAAAATGAATGTTCATTTCACTATCTGTTCAGGCTACTTTCTTAACAGAGGTGGAATTCCTAATGATCTATTTTGCATTTTGGATTTTAAAACTTACAGAGCTAGTATCAGATAAATCATCTTTTTTTTCTCTTTTAGTTGTTTTCTTCTTTTCTCTTTTGTGTTTTTTTGAATGCTTCTTCTTCTTCTTTGTAACAGAATGTTCCTACAAAAAGCAACATTTGTATCAATCCGACAAGCCACATACCTAGAATGAGGAAATTACACGGTATTTTATCATTTTTAAATCACCGCCCTGCTAAAAACATCCCAGGATGCTTTGCTTAATGATTTATTTTATTACATATCACACTCAAAGCTTCTTTATAGAAAGATACTTAGCACGCGTTAGACACATACATATAAAAGATGTATTCTACAATAACAAATTTGATTTTACAAAACTATAATTATTATTGTTGCCAACCAAGTGAATTTTTATTTGACAAAGTAACATGTCTCTTCTTCGTTTGACATCAACCATCGTTGATTCAGTGTACTGACCAATGGCCAAAGAGATACCACGAGCTCTATTACTGTAGATACCTTTTCTGTACATGAAACTAAGTGATAATCTGATTTGGCTGAGTATTGATTTACCCCATATTTTATACTGCATCACTGTGTTATATGCTCCCAACACCAGGAGACATAAAGTACCCAGGCTGATGCATCTGGACCAACTGTACTTTCCAAATACTCTTTATGGGTAGCCCCAAGTAGGCCTCATTGCAGTAGTCCAACTGGATGGTGAGAAGAACATGAATTACAGTAACAAGGTTCTCTTCTCCCAGGTAGACCAAATGAAGCTGGGAATAGGGCCCGCTAGCCATGATTTCTACCTGCTGATCCAGGATGTTCCCCAAGTTCCCCTAGTCTCTGAAAGATAATTCTTGCCTATTAAGGAGTAACTTTGGTGGCATCTGCTCCTATACCTGTTTCAGCCTATAAGCATCAGGAAAGGATGCCCAAACCATCTCCTTCATGACTCAACATAACATATCCAACTGGGTATCTTCAGCATATTAATGATATTAAACGCTGAACTATCAAGCAACCTCTCCAGACAGTTTACCAGTTTAGGCTCCCATTAGGAACCAGATTATGTAGTGCAGTGGCTCGCAACCTTTTTCTATACCCCGCACTCCTAGAACGTTTCTGATATATTCTCGCACCCCTTACAAAAGTTTGAAATAACGGCAACAAATTATGCATATACACTATAATTGGAATATCATCTCGCACCCCCAGGGAACCTGATGCAATGGTTAAAGCATCAAGCTAGAAACTGGAAGAGCGTGAGCTCTAGTTCCACCCTAAGCACAAAGCCATTTGGCTCATCTTGGGCCAGTCCCTCCCTCTCAGCCCTAGGAAGCAAGCAATGGCAAGCCATTTCTGAAATCTTGCTAAGAAAACTGCAGGGACTTGTCCAGGCAGTCACCAAGACAGCACCAGAAAAAAAACCTCTACATTCAGATGAACAGTTAGAATTTTATACTATGCAGCCAGTGACAAACTTCACTATATTTAGACATGACATCTGCTGCAGTATTGAATTTTGCGTATTTTTTCTGTTCTGCTCATTCTGCCCCATTTTAACTACTACACCAGATTTGTGCCATTGTAAAATATGTATTGTTATCACCCATACCATTATGATGGGATGAAAAGCTCCCGTCACACCCTTTGTAACTATAACCGATTATGCCCTATGTTATTTGAACTTCAGCTCTATTACTGTATATTAATGTTTGTTTAAGTAAAGTGTCATCTTCAGAACCAGTTATTTGGGAGATGAGGGGATTATACAGTATGTTCTCCTGAAGAGCAAATCAAGTACATCAAGAAATGCAGTGGGAAGGAGGTAATAATTGCTTGATAATGACCTTAGATAAAAGGAGAGGTCAAATAATTTCGCTTTGGCAAAATGTATCTCATCCTATTTCTTCCACTTCTGCAGGGTCTGTCACTGCCAAATACAGAGTTGAACTGTATGTTCTTATTATCAAGATTACTTTGGTCAAGTTGCTCCTGGCTGCAAATGTGCACTAGAACTAGGAATCACAACCATGAGTTATCTGGAGCCCTAGGGCAGGGCTTTTCAACTTTTTCACCCATTGTACCACTTTTAGGATATGGCAACATCTGAGTACCACCAGTCGCCTAGCAAGGTGTCAAAAACTAGATGACCAAAAAAAAAAAAAGGAAAAAAGTGATGAAGTACAGGTAATCCTCGACTTATAACACTTCGCTTAATGACTGTTTGAAGTTACAATGGCACTGAAAAAAATGCCCCCCAAGCCACAGCCATGCAAGATGCCTGCCTGCCCACCCGGCGGCGCTCTTCCTCCTGTCCAAGGTTTTCATTGTTGTGAGCATTTCTGTTGAAGATTGGCAGCAGGGGTGGGGGTGGGGGGGTGTTTGGTTTTTATTCCCCCCATCTGCTGGGTGGTTGCAGCAGGTTTGGGTCACTTCACATGACCCTGGGACACTGTGACCGTCATAAATATGAATCAGTTGCCAAGCATCTGAATGTAAATCACAAGACCCTCAAGATGCTGCAACATTCCAGCTGATCGGCACTTCTTCTGGGCTCAGCAGAAGTGCCAGGATCAGCACCGAGCTCCAGATGGAGCCTGGTGCTGATCCTGGCGCTTCCGCTGAGCCCTGACAGCCCTGCAGCTCCAGCTGTCTCTCGCTCAGGCTTGTGTGGTGCTACCACCGGTTCAGCTCATTCCCCTCCCCCGCTACCACTTTTCTAGGATGGTCGCGTACCACCTGCCAGGTGCCAATGTACCACAGGTGGTACCCGTACCAGTGGTTGAAAAGCCCTGCCCTTTCACTACCTGCAACAGGTTTTCTTTCGGGAAACCCTTCATTCCCTGCTCAGGACCCTTCAGCTGCATTTCTCCATTTTTCATTCCTTATTAGCACCAGCAGCCAGTGAATTGGGAAATGTTATGTAGCAATTTGAGACAATTATATAACATTTAGCTTAACACAGAAGGATTTGTGATAAAGACAAGGCATAAAGATAGTTTTCTACTCTTCTTTTTCAGATGAGTACTTATGAGAATTTTTCTTTATTACAGTGGCACTGTTCATTCTTTCCTCCACTACCCCTCTAGCTTCTCCCACTTTCTGCCTCTGAATGTATCTCTAGTTTTAGAGAATGACATTGAATAATTTATAGAGAGCTCTCTTTATACTATTTCCCCGTTCTCATTCTTTACCTTCCATTCTTTTTGTTGTCTGATATGGAAGGATTGATGAACTTGTTTTTTTTAAAAAAAAACCTCTGGATTCTTTTAAGTATGCTTGCAAAAAAGCAAGCACGGATTTTCCTCATTACTAGCTGTGGTGGCAATGCAGAAGACCACTATTTTGAGGAGTTTACTGACGTATTGATTTTTTTCCTTCATATTAAGGAAAGTCTAGCAGTTTAGAGCTCATTCTGAGATAGCCTGCTTGTTTTTCACTCTTGCTTGCTGAATAAAAGGGAAGGGGGAATCTTCATATAGTTTCAAAGCTGCAAAAGTCTCAGACATTCAAGTCCCCTTCCAGAAGTCATGTGCCAGTCAGTCAAGGTCAAGTCTTGCAGTTTCCTGACCACAGCAGGGTGATGAAACAGGTTTTGAAGACTTATTTTGGCGGCAGGGGGGGAGGGTTGCATTGTGTGGAGCTTCTATAATGACAGCATAAATGCCCCAAGGGAGGCCATTTTCGTACTACCTAATGCTAGGTACTATAGAAAATGGCCTCCCTTGGGGCAGCATTTGTGCTATCATTAATAAGGTGCTCCTGGCAGCTTATAAGTGGCAATTGGTTCTTTTAGATCCAAAGACAACGCCTCTCCTGCTTCTCCTGCCTCAGCGAAAGGCAGTCACTCAAAAAACCTGACCCACCCCATATATGGCTTTATAGGCCATTACCAGCACCTTGAATTGAAACTAGAAGCAAAGTAGCAATCCATGCTGCTCACAGAGCAGAGTTATAACATGTGCTGATCGAAGAACCCACATAATTGCCCACACCACTGCATTTTGAACCAGCTATAGATTCCAGATGCTCTTCAAGCCCAACCCCTCATAGTATTTTAACATTACAGTATAGCATTGCAGTAATCCATTCTGGAAGCGATCAGGCCACAAGTGACTGAAAGTGAATTCTCCCGATGCAGGAATGGAAACAACTGGAAATACAATCTGAAACTGACTAAGGTTAACCTGCCCACAACTGCCACTCCTAGCCACTACTTGATTCTACTACTTGATTCTACACTACTTGATAGGAACCTGGGCTCCCTAGCAGAGGAGATGCTATTGGTGTATGTCTTGGTTGTTCCATGTCTACATTATTTTAATAGTTTCTAATTTTCTCTCCTTCCTCTGAACTTATTCCAGAACAGTTTACCTTGGCTATTCCAATCTTTTCAATCTTATTCTCATATGTCAGTATAGCGCAGGGCTCTTCACTGGATCTTAACTGGTATGTGTATTTAAGAGAGATTGATCACAAATTTCCCAATATCCACCTATACTTTTGTTCATTTTTTTTACATTCCTCTAATTCTCACTCTTCTTTCTCACTCCTAGGTGACTATGAGTGCCAGGCCTTTGCCAGTCATTCTTCTTCCTTTCATCTCTACAGAAAATTGGTAAGTTTTAAAAAGGGTTTTAAAATATTTTTAATTTAATTAATGATTTAGAGGAGGGGGGTCTAATAGATGACTGTTGCAGATTAATACCTTTGTTCAATCATTAGGTACATATCCCCTGCAAAATCCCCAGCTCATTGTTTCAATTGGATTGTGTTGATCTTTTAGTGCTAATATTTGCTTACTAATCTTATTTGGATTATTTGTAATTATTGGTGGCAAGAGGTATTTTGTACACCTTCATAACATGTAATAATTATATTGTCATTATCTATGCTGAACATCAGTTCAACATTTCACAATTTATTTATTCCGTTTGCTTTTATGTTCCAGAATTTGTTTTTAAATTCATTCAAATTTCTTTTCAAAAACTATTTATTTTTTGCTAACCCAGCAGAAAATTGGTATCCTGGGACTTTGACTGAATTTGGCTTGTACTGCCTATTAACACATTTTGAAGCACTTGCCCCATTTTGCTTTTTCTATAAATTCATTAAGTTAAAACCTGAAATTTTACAGAGCATGTATTTAAACTACTTAACAGCCGGTTCTCTTGGATTTTTAAGTCTTACCTCAGAGGATTTTTTTTCCCTGATGGCAGAAAGATGATAAATGAAAAGCATTTTGATGATGGTACTAGCAATGCAGTCATTTCGTCATCATGTAATTTTGCATCTCTTGTTAATTGAATTAAGCAATATTTTGATATTATTTTAAAATGGCTGTTACCTGTTCAGCATAACTAGAATGGAAACAAGTGGGCAAAACTTTTGCTTATTCACAAATAAAAAATGATTGCAACAGCAGTATCAGCAGTCTTTTAAAGCATGGCTTTCCCACAGTCATTAATATATTGCCCATTGCAGGTCTTACCTTTTTCATTTCTTCTAAACGCTCGTTCACATCAGTCAGCATCCAAGTATCTTCCCCACGCAATCGCTTCAGTTCCTTGCGTCTTTCATCTTTTTCATAATTAGCTTTTGCCTAAAGTGGAAAAAGGGACACGGATAATGCAGCAAATTGCAAATATGTGTATAAAGTAATACTTAGCTCTTCAGTGAAATGCTCAATTTGGAATAAATCAGTGATGCTCCATTATATCTCAGAGATACTTGATTACACCAAATCAATGAAGCATAAGACTAGCTGGAGAGTTTTAAAAGAAAAAGAATTATTGTGAGCTTAATTTTGCTACTAAAAGCTGTTATAAGATCTAGAAAGTATAATACGCCTATGAATGCTTAAGGGGGAAAAATTGAATTCCAAAACCTAAAGTAAATCATCCCATTTATCAAAGAATATTTTACTGAAATCTAAATCTTCACAAAGACTTACTCAAATATTGTATTATACTCAAACACACATACACACAAATATAACTGTGGAATTGCACTGCTTGGAATCCTAGACTGGCACATTTTTTTCCTTTTTCCTGTCTATTTATCTAATTATATGCATCCCTCCTAAATGATTTGCTATTGTTATTGTTTCCCATACCCATTGGGAACAATGTAATGACAATATCTTTACTACACTGTTCCAATTGCTTTAGCCTCACTAAAATATTTACGTTACCTAGATATGGCTTATCTAGTTTAAAATATGCTATTAGAATTTTTATTTTAGATTTTTTCCAAATGGGTCTGTTTTATTCTCACTTTAAAATAATTTAATTATTTTTGCATAATGCAAAACACATGAAATGGATACTTCTCAAAGCCTTATCCATGTGCAGATATGTGCGTTGAAAAAAACCCAGTTTTATACATATCACGATATCAAGGTTTAGGACTAGAATAAATGCTACCCAAATATAGTTGTTCAAACAAACAGCTCTGGGCTACTGTCTTCTCTCCCCTCCCATAAAGCTAATTAGTAATAAAAAAAAAGTATGGAGCCAGTTTAGTGTAGTATAGATTATTTGAAGTATCTTTATATCACAGGCAATGCCTTTACGTTCTACTGTTCCAGGCACATGAGGAATGTGTCAGGACCCACCTCAATCCACATCTTAGGAAATAAGAACTCTTGGATGCAAGTTTAGTCCAAAAGGAAAATGTTTACTAGGAAGGAATCGATTGTGGGAATACAAGACGGAATCTGAGAAAAGTTACATTTCAATCCTATATAAACCATTCCCATTCCAGCCCCTCCCCTCATCCATTTGGTCAGGCTGTCGTCAGTTGCTATGGTATCAGGTCCTTCCATGGGAAAGGGAACTCTCCTTGGTTTTATGGTTATTGCTTCCCCTTTTCAGTTGTAAATGAAGACACAAACCAGATCTGTCTGTCCCCCTCCCTTCCCCCGTTAAAACATCCCCTGTTGTTTGAAAATCGCTTTAGTAACCATCCTCTCCCCCCCCCTCGGAGAGATGGCAGAATCCCCAGTAATAGCACGTTGTTCTACCTATACAATTATGAAATGTGATATAAATGGATTCTGACATTCGGCTCTCCTTTCAGAAAAAAGATGAGTCCATCTGTGGGGAAAGAAACCATATAAATGTTAGCCTGGTTTGTTTGGATATTCTGTATGAAACCTCTTAAGCAGCTTAGGTGCTTTAACATGGAGTTTGTTAACCCACTCATTTTCTGAGGAGGGGAGGTGTTTCCATGCCACTAAATATTGTATCGTTCCATGGTGTTTTCTGGAATCTAAGATTTCTTTCACTTCAAAATGTTGTTCTCCTTCCACCATGATGGGGGGTGGTGGTGGTGGGATTTTTGCTCGTGGTGATTGTTGTTCTCTCTTTAATAGACTGCAGTGGAAGGTTGGGTGTATTCGTCTAAGATTTTTGGGTAGTTCTAATTCAACTGTTACTGGGTTTATGATTCTTTTAATTGGAAAGGGTCCAATATATTTTGGTCCTAGTTTTTTACAGGGTTGGAGTGATTTCAGGTATTTTGTGGATAAATATACCATCTCTCCTACCCTAAATGGTGTGGGATCGGTTCTTTTTTTGTCTGCCTGTGTCTTGTATGCTTTTCTGGCATCTTCCAACGCTTTCCTAATGATTGGCCATGTATTTTGTAATTGAGCAATCCATTCCTTCAGATCAGGGATAACCGGTTCTTTTGGGGTTAGTTCTGGTATTGGGTTGAAACTCTGGCCTGTAGCTACTTGAAAAGGAGTGTAACCTGTGCTTGAGTGGACTGCATTATTATATGCTACTTCTGCAAAAGGCAGTAGGTCCGTCCAGTCGGACTGCTGAAAATTAATATAGCATCTCAGATATTGTTCAAGTATATTATTAAGTCTTTCAGAAGCTCCGTCTGTCTGAGGATGGTGACTAGATGACAGTCCTTGGGTGGTTCCTAAGAGGGATAAAAATTCTTTCCAAAATGCCGATGTAAATTGCACCCCTCTGTCAGATATGATGCGTTGTGGTACCCCGTGCAATCTGTAAATATGCTGTACAAAAAGTTTTGCTAATGCTTTTGCAGTCGGGATTTTTTGGCAAGGTATGAAGTGTACTTGCTTAGAGAACAGATCTGTGACAGTCCAGACTACGGTGTTTCCATTACTTTCTGGCAGTTCTACGATAAAATCCATGGCTATTTCTTTCCATGGGGCTGAGGGGTTTGCCACCGGTTGTAACAGGCCTGGCGGTTTCCCTTGCAGTCTTTTGGCCATCGCGCAAATTTGACAGCTACCCACATAGCTTTCTATGTCCTTTTTCATAGATGGCCACCAAAATTGCCTTTTAGTTAAGTGTAAGGTTTTTACAAAGCCAAAGTGTCCTGCTGATTTTGTATCATGGCACAGTTGCATGAAATTGATTCTCTGTGTGGCAGGTATATATAGCTTCTCCCCCACCCACGGCAGTCCATCTTTAATTGTGCACACATGGAATGGGAATGGTTTATATAGGATTGAAATGTAACTTTTCTCAGATTCCGTCTACTGTCAGGACCCACCTCAATCCACATCTTAGGAAATAAGAACTCTTGGATGCAAGTTTAGTCCAAAAGGAAAATGTTTACTAGGAAGGAATCGATTGTGGGAATACAAGACGGAATCTGAGAAAAGTTACATTTCAATCCTATATAAACCATTCCCATTCCAGCCCCTCCCCTCATCCATTTGGTCAGGCTGTCGTCAGTTGCTATGGTGTCAGGTCCTTCCATGGGAAAGGGAACTCTCCTTGGTTTTATGGTTATTGCTTCCCCTTTTCAGTTGTAAATGAAGACACAAACCAGATCTGTCTGTCCCCCTCCCTTCCCCCGTTAAAACATCCCCTGTTGTTTGAAAATCGCTTTAGTAACCATCCTCTCCCCCCCCCCTCGGAGAGATGGCAGAATCCCCAGTAATAGCACGTTGTTCTACCTATACAATTATGAAATGTGATATAAATGGATTCTGACAGAATGTTTAATAAGATGCTCAAATATAAATATATTCACATATCAATAAGAACATTCAGAAGGAAGATATCCTGCTTCTTAAAATCTCATGCCCACACGCCAAGGGGCCAATTTTCACTGAGTCAACAAATATAAACTCTTGAATTATCATTTTCAAAACTGCAACTTCAGCATTCATTAACAGAAGGCTGTCCAGCACCAAGCCCACCTCTTACTAAAAAGCCACAATGGATTAGCCCTTTTATTATAAATTAGCCATAGTTCACATTTACTAGTTAGGAATCTATATATTAGTAGATGTCAGATCATACATTTGACAGCTTGACAGAATTATGTATTTGGATTTAGCAGCAGATCTCTGGATGATCTGCTAAAGAGATGGGAATTTGATGGGAATTTCCATGGTGGAGACTTTTATAGGACATAAGGTTCACAACCTTTCTGATCACTTTCAGAAACTGCTCATTAATTACTTCTAAGCTAATTAATGATAATGATGATAACTTTATTGTCACTTTGAATGTACACCAATCGGCATACATCAAAATGAAATTTCGTTGCGTACAGCTCTCAAAGGGTCACCACCTCCGATATATACTGCTTGTTCGCGGCCTGCTCAAATTTCACATTGTCCATTTTAGTCTCTAGGGAGTGAACGATGGCAAACAGGACAGATGGAAATAGGGCTCCATGTGGATTAGCCCTCAAGTTAGCTTGTATTCTTTCCTTTTTCTGATCCTGACTCTTCCACCTTTTCCTTAAAGAGGCCTTGCTTCTTTTCACCCCTGGAGCATGCTGCCGCCGCCACCAACTCCTCCAAAAGCCTCTCTCTCTTCCTCTGGGCCTGCCGACAGCCTCATCCAGTTCCTTCGCTCCATAAGCTCCAGGTCCTCTCCTCCTCTGCCTCCTCTGGAAACAGCCCTGATTTGCAATACAATCCATCACTGGGCCAGCAGTCAGATCTTGCTGCTGGTAGAACAAATTCAAACAGCGCCAACGACTTTTAACGGTCTCACCAGCAGTTCCAAAACAACTAGAAACTCGCCAGGCCAGCAAAGATTGTCGGTCGTATGTTACCTTAGTTCCACCATGTTGCTCAAACACATTAAAATCTTCCTGATCATGTGGCCTATAGCCCTTACTATCCCTCCCAAAACTATTCGCCTTCAAGAGCCAATGCAGCCGCAGCCATTACAGGCGCCACCATCTTAGAACACAAGTTGTATTACGTGGGCAAACATAATTACAGATCTTTGGAATACAAGTTTGAAAATGCTGAGTAAATCTGCTTTCAATCTTGAACCAAAGAAAATTTATTCATAAACTTAAGAATTTAAAGAATCTGAAATAAACAGCAAAAAAACTAAAAAAGATTTTGATCTTAGAAAGTTATAAACAAACTAGGAATCCAGCTAGAATTGGAATATTGAATTTTTGTACATTTTGGAATGATAAAGTACAAACAACTTCTTATGAAAAATATATGGCTTTGGTTTTACAAGACAAAAGGAAGACAAACAATTTCATGATTTCAAAATCTGGACACTAGAGGGAATTAAGTTTTTTCATCACAAGCCTTTAAAAAGTTGCAAAACATTGCAACAATAAAAAAAACTGAAAGAGAATTTTGAAGAAGGGGAATCAGAAAATAGCCACGGTATCAACAATGTCAGTAATGCTGTCTTATGTCCAAAAGATGTTATTGAACAAATAGCAGAGGTACAACACATTTTATCTAACAAGATAAAATGGTATGGAAAGTGGCTTTACAACTGACAAGACAGTGACTTACAAAAAGATGTTTCACTTAATCTATAAAATAAACTGGATAAGGTTTTAAATTTTAAAAGGAAAATATAAATGATAAACCAAGAGAGTGATCTGAATATTTTTTTGCTATGGAATTTTTCTATCGGATTGTTAAAGCTTTGGAGAATTCTGACAAAGGGATAAAGAAAAAATGAAGAGAAATCAAGGCCTGTGACAATATTGGAATGAACTACATATTAAGTCTATTAGCAGTAAAATAAATATAAAGTTGGTTTATTTGATCAAAGTAAAAACAAGGTATGTTAATTCTGGCAACCCTTTTGGACCTTTTAACCCCCCAACTGAAAATATGTTTTATGGATTTGTTTATGGGTAAGAGATGGCATATGGGATGAAGAAATAAACATTTGTAACCTTAGAAGAGGTGAAGAGTTATTAAATCTGTTTATACATGATAAAAGTTGGAAGTCACTTTATGTATTTCTTTTTTTCTTTATTATATTCTTACTTTTTCTTTTCTTTTTGTTACACTTTATATTCCTTTCTATTCTCTTTTCTTGTCTTAAACCACAAAGTTTAGTTTGTATTAGATTTTACTATTATAATCAAACTCCTTAATAAAAATTACATACACACATACATATATATAAAATCAATAAATCAATGACATAACTTTCTAGAAAATAAATATAAAATATAAAAAAATCTAAATGAAATAATTATTAAGTTATGCCATAGAAGGGATGACAGCTTCACAGATGCGCCTCTAACATCCCCTCAAGCACCACTACGTTTTTCAAAAAATATCCCAGAATTTGCAGTTCTCCTAAACTAGTTTCTATTTTGATGACTGTCACAAATCGGTGAGCAGAACATAAGTAAGTCTTGTCACTCTCCTTTTCACATATTTCAATACTACTCTTCATAAGGACAGAGACCCTGTTCTAAATAAATTTTCCATAATTCCCTCTGGCAGTCAGCACTGAGGGAATTTGTAAGTATAGTAACAAGACATCTTGTGCTGATTTAGCAATGTCCTTCAGTGTTTGGCCCCATACACTCTTCCATTTATTGGATATGGTGGTTTCAACTTAAAAATTTAAACAGTTGTTGTTTTCTATCCTACCATAATAACCAAGCATAGGCATATATTTTATGTGATTGTAGGACTTTTTGCTGAAGACAGGCATCCTTTACTGAAATTGTGACATTCTGATGATACATGTCTCTATACATTATTCATAGTTTTCATTCCTGCCTAGCAACAGAGAATAATGAAATTCCAGACAATAAGACCTTGAAAAAGCTAACATCTGACATGCATAAATGCCTGTCTGCCATTTTGCACAAAGTAAATTCCCCCCCCCCCCGAAAAAGCCACACACACACCCCAGGTTCACAAACATTTGATTTCAGATACCATGATCTGCTCTCTTTTTAGCCATAATAGATACGTAAAATTAAGGGTAACAGAATTATGGATAAACAGTACTTAATTTCATTAGCTCCTACTTGCAGAATGGCAAAAATGGGACAACACAAACTGATGACATACAATTCTTATTCTATTTCCATGCTTCAATGCTACCCAAATCATCCGATAAGTCTCTAAACCAAAACAGATTTAGGAATGAGCCATTTAACCCAGTTAAAACTACACAGTGAAATACCTAAGGCTGGAAGAATTATTGAATTTACAACAGTGAATAAACTTTCCTTATCTTTTTCAATAGACGCCAGGCTTAAAATTAACGAACAGGGCAAATGAATATATCCTATTACAATAACTACAACTATAAACATATTACATATAATAGGATTATGTTTTCTTAATAACCTTGTTTTCATTTAATGCTATCTTGGGCAAATGAAATTCAATGCCTAATTTTAGATGTTGTTCACTTTTTCAGGAGCATAAATACTCAGCGTTCAAAGTTTGTACTCATTAATTTTTGAATACATATTTGAATTGCATAAGAAGATACACAAACACACAGGGCACAGAACCACCCTGAGTAGGAAGTGAATTATTTTAGAGTTTTGCTGTGAATCTATGTAACTTATTAATTGTAAAAAAGCTAGTAAACCATGAAGAACATACTTTTATTACTATTTACACATACATAATATTAACATCTACTTAATATTAGCTAAAATTGGTATGGACCTTTTCATACAAGACTTGCTTGATGATAAATGGTAATAGTTCATGAAACAATCGCATCTATACAGTTCTGAACTACTCAGAGTTTATCCACCCAACATTACTCTTTCCCCAGGATTTGGTTCATGTTTTCAGAGAAAAGAAACTCCAATATTTCATTGGCTATATGGAAACAACCAGACTAGAGTAAAACATTTTCATTTTCCTTTCCTAAGTAAGCTTCAAGAACAAATTTATCAGGCAATGCCAGCAATTATTTCGAGGTTACATCTGGACTGATTTAGGGTTAATTTGAGATGATCCCATCATTTCTGGTTCATGTTGGATAATTGCTTCTTGATTCCAAAGCATAGTAAATATATGACTATTGATTGAAACACAAGTAATAAAGATTAACTCAACAAGATACAAATCCACCATAAGACAAAGATCAGCATTCTCCAAATGTGTGCTCTCTTCCCTCCAGCCAATATTTTAGAGTCACAACTGACATTATTCCCTATCAAGACATATTAATATTAATATTAAGACATCTGGAAATTCGAAGAATAGGGTAGCAGGTTGATAATTGGTATCTGAAGGATACCAGGCTGGAGAAAACTGGCATTTTAGAAGTGCATTTTATTTATTTGTTTGTTTGTTTGAAATTTTTCTTTATTGACTCTCATTTAAGCAACTGTTAGAAAGCACCAATCACATTTTTAGCCACAGCACATCATTATATGGTTCTTTCTAATGAACCATCCATATCAAGCAGCCTTGGTATCTTTTTTTAAGTCAATTAATTTACTGCCACTGCTGAGAGCCTCTAACATCTCCAAGTCTAGTTCTGGTGATAGAACCTCAGTCTTCTAAGATATAGTAATAGTGTTGCCAATCCTATTAAGAATTATTTATTCATCCATTCATTCCTGAGTACTGGAACAATATGTTTACATATATCTAGCATTATTGTACAAACATAAACAAAATTATTTAGAAACACAAGAATACTTGCTTACAATTATATGTTAGAATGGGCTTACAAGAAATGTAGAGGAGTTCACTGTAGATTAGCACCTATGATATGGGTTAAGCCTCCATCAAATGAAGCTAGATTCTTGGGACTTTGCAGACAAAATGTAACTTGTTTGACAAGAATACAGAAATGATTTCCCATTATTCTCTCTGTGAGTGTTTTTTGATCTTCCTATTCAATCTTACAGCCCTGGATCTTCTGCAGGGTTTCCTACTCAAGTTATGACCAGGTCATTTTATCAAAACTGGGGTGCTTAACAGCCCATCTACACTTACAATATTTCCCCACACCAACACTGGCCATGCAAGATACTCTAAATAAATGTGGAGATGCCCCACACTTACTAGCACAGATGATGTTACTTAGTTGGATAATGAAACATTTGCAAGCAAACAATAAATGACAGAGAGCACCAAGAACCTCACAGTTCAATTCTGGGCTACATATATTCTACCTGCTCTTTATTCATTCTTTCACTTAACTGATCTCCAACGTATTTTGAAATTACTGTACTTCACTTTGATTGCTGCTAGTTTTAATTTCTCCTGCCTTACAGTGGTTTCTATTCTTTTTCAACAAACTGCATCCTTCAATCATTATACTCCTATATAATGTGACAGACCAAAATGGCAATTGGCTAAATCTAACTTACACGTGTTCTCTGGCTTTGTCTTTAATTGCTGTTCATATGATAAGATAAAAGGTTCAAACAACTGGTGCCCAAAAGGTTGGGGACCTCTGATCTAGTATAGCCACAGATGACAAGACAACTTGAAATCAGGAGGACTGGGAGAAGATGTTTTCTCAAGGTAGCTCAACTGAATGTATGAATAACTAGTGCTTTTTCACAGCCCAGACAGTTCCAATATGGAGCCTATCTTACATAAGTGTCCATTATTCCTATGAAAACATATTTCCATTTCTATAAAGATTCAAAATCATTTTACCTACTTACTGTATTCTGAATATGAGAGAAAAATGTAGGCTACAGACTTTACTAGCTATCATTTTTCCTGATTTTCATTATTAGCTTAGAAGGCCGCATTACTGTAATATTCTTGCTTTCTTTCACAACACATCCGTGTTTATCTGAGGTATTCGAAGTTTTTGCTTTATATAAATCTCTAATATTTCAGCCTTACAGTATTCTCGTCACACAAATGAAAATAGTTACTGGGGGGGCCTTATCTAATCAAGCAGAATTCCAAGGTTCTCCCTGCAAAGTAACCATATTCCTGTATAATAAATTAAGTTTCAGGTTTTGTCATCACTGTTCAGTAAAGCTAAATTTTAAATAATGTTGATATGTAATGAGAAAGGTAGACTGTTTGGAAAACACACTGATACTTGAGAAAATAAAAGACAATAGAAAAAAATGGTATCGGAAGACAAAACAGCTTAATAGTATTTCTGATATGAACCACTGTTCAGTCACTTCTGATTCTTTGTGATCAGATAACTGTTTACAAGGATTTTCTGTCCATAATTGTTTCAAGTTCTTATAATCTCAAGCTCATATCAGAAACACTATTAAGCTGTTTTGTCTTCCGATACCCTTTTTTTCTATTGTCTTTGATTCCCTCAAGTATCAGTGTGTTTTTCAAACCGTCTTCATTACATATCAACATTATTTAAAATTTAGCTTTATTAATACATCCAGTGAACTGTCTAGTCTTCCCTCATATATTAAATTATTGATCCTTCAAGATATAATCAACAATTTTATTTAGTACCACAGTTCATTGACGTTATCACCTGCAAAGGGTAGGGTAGGGTAGGGTAGGGTAGGATAGGATAGGATAGGATAGGATAGGATAGGATAGGATAGGATAGGATAGGATAGGATAGGATAGGATAGGATAGGATACTTTATTGTCACTTTAAATGTACACTAATCAGCTCTCAAAAAATACCATTATGCATATACACACATACATACATATGACAGAGAGAAATATCACAGTCTAGTTCAAATGTAGACATATACATGGCAAAAAAAAAATCCTGTTGAATCTACAAGACGGATGCCATAAGGAACAAAACTATTACAGAATCTAGTGGTTCTGCTATAAATACTTTGAAACCTCCTTCCAGAGGGGAGCAACAGAAACAGACTGTGAAGTGGATGTGTGGGGTCTCTAACAATGCTCTGAGCTCTAAGCACATAGCGCTTATAAGTAATATCCTGAATAATGGGAAGCGAACTTCGTATAATCTTCTCAGCTAAACTTATCATTCTCTGTATGGACCTTCTCTCTGAGGCACTGCTACCACCAAACTGAAGAGTGATACAGTTTGTTAAAACATTCTCAATCCTACCTCTGTAAAAGGTGGCCAGGACAGGAGAAAGATGTGCTTTCCTCATCCGACACAAGAAATACAAACGTAGGACTGCTAATTCTTTATCAACAATCTTAGTATAGTGGAAGTTCTGTGCAATTCATTCACACAGAGATAATTATATGCATTAAAGAATGATACAGCAGCCTTCTCAGCTGTTAGCCTCTATGCTATGAAACATACTTTTCCCAGAGACATACTTGGCTCCATCCTTGCTTTCCACAAGATTCTAAAAAATAGATTTTTCCATCATATTTTTGGCCTGAGTTCATTGTCTATAATCTTACTCTGGTTTAGAATCTTTATTTTTATACTATTTCATTGTCCTTATTTCTGCCTTTTGTGAACTGCCAGAATCCTTTGGGATTGGAGTGGTCTACATTAAATAAAACTACTACAATATTTTCACATCTCCCAAAGTAAGGACAGGAGCCATAAAATGCCCCCAAAATGTTTCTAATTTGTAGAACTTTTCCCACACTATTGGTGGGAAACCAACACAAAAAAGGAATTTCTTTGCCCAAAATAGTAATATTTTGCCCAAAATGAGACAATTATACCCTTTGGCTGCCTGAATTAATTATTCCCAATTCCATGAATGCATTCTTCTTTTTAGTTTTTTACAGACCCTCAAACTAATTCTTGAGCTAAACAATATTTGTGGAATAATCCTAAAGTACATTTTCTTATAATATCCCATTTTTATTTTTATTTTTAACTTGACATAGTTCTTGCAAACCAAGGTTATGAAGTTTAAAACAGGTTCTGACTCCCCTAATTTTCAATCTTACCAAGAATCTTATAGCTTGTGAATAAATATGTTGCAGAAGTTTAATAAAGTTATAAATTCTGAATGCAATCATTTCTTTGGATCCTTTTCCACCTGAAGACTTGCAAATAACACATATCTACATGTACATCAAAAGACACTTCTTTCCCCTGACTCTAAGACCACCAAGGACCAAAAAACAAAATCATTTAGTGATTGATATTTCTTACCCAACCTTTTGTTCAAAAACTCAGGGCCTTATAATGCCCTCCTTCCACTTTCCTTCACAGCAATAACTCTGTAAGGTAGGTTGGGATAAGGCATATAATAACCATCTATGGCAGATGGTGGACTTATATCTGAGTCCCTTTGTTCCCTGTGCAAATTTCTCAGCCCATACTACTCTTTTGTCTTACATACAACTTAAAATGAATTATGAAATAAAAAGACTAGGAGAACAAAAAAGGTAAACATGATACTATGATAATCAATAAAGGAAAATATTTGTAGCTCAGGGTTGAAATGACAGGTCCTCAGTTCTCTCCGAGCTTGTTTTCTTGCAGATGTTTCATTACCCAAACTAGGTAACATCATCAGTACACTGAATAACAGAGTTGGAAAGGATCTTGGAGGTCTTCTAATCCAACCTTCTGCTCAAGCAGGAGACCCTTCTACAGCATTCCAGACAAGGGCTGTCCTTAAAAGCCTCTGAAGGCAAGCCATCCCACTGGTTAATTGTTTTCACTGTTAAGTAATTTCTCCATAGTTCTAGGTTGCTTCTCTCCTGGATTTGTTTCCATCCATTGCTTCCTATCCTGCCTTCAGGTGCTTTGGAGAATAGGTTGACTCTTCTTTGTGGCAGCCCCTCAAATCTTGGAGCCTAGTCCTTCTTTTCACTACACTAGACAAACCCAATTCCTGCAACCGTATGTTTTAGCCTCCAGCCCCCTAATAATCTTTGTTGCTCTTTTCTACACTCTTTCAAGAGTCTCTACATCTTTTTTATAATATGGTGACCAAAACTGAATGCAGTATTCTAAGTGTGATCTTACCAAGGCTTTATAAAGCAATACTAGTACCTCACATGATCTTGATTCCATCCCTCTGTTAATGCAACTGAGGATTCTGTTGGCTTTTTTGGTGGCTGCCACACACTATTGGCTCATATTTAAGTGATTGTCCACTAAGACTCCAAGATACTTAGTTTGGGTAATGAAACATCTGCAGAAAAATATGAAAACAACCAAACTCAGAGGGCACCAAGGAACTCTCACTATGATACCCACTCAGAATGATTCAATGATGCATAAATACTTTGCCTACAATTTAAAAGTGACTTTTGTACAAGACCAATTCTCTCATTTCCAATGAAATCCCAACAATCCAGTGGACGAATTTAGTTGTAAATAAGACTAAGCAGGTATTCGCAGATCCAAAAATACTTCCTTATGGAAGATCCCTGAGAATCAAGTAACGGTGGAATTACTTTGATCACTTTACTCTGGGTACCACTCAGAGCAATTGGGTAGAGGGGGGGATCTATATTAATAAATGAAATGCTATTGCCCAGGGGGTTTCCCTGCCCCTCCCCGACTCCAAAACTGCCAGTGACTGCAATTCATGGGAGCATCTTTCTAGGAGCAATACGAGTGATGGTTTCATTGGTAAAACTACATTTCCCATAATTTCCGGAAAACGTTCGGAGGGGGGGGATATAAAGATGCCCACTTATTACATCGGGCGCCTAATCTGGAATAAGGGTTTGTTTTTATGGCGACGTCTCCAAGCCGAGAGCCGAGAGGTCTAGCCGGGAGGGCTCGGTCATGTCCTAAAGCAGGGGTCTTCAAACCTGGCCCTTTTATGACTTGTGGACTTCAACTCCCAGAATTCCTCAGCCAGCAAAGCTGGCTGAGGAATTCTGGGAGTTGAAGTCCACAAGTCATAAAAGGGCCAAGTTTGAAGACCCCTGTCCTAAAGAGACAGCAGGGAAGGCGAGTCCCAAATCTGGAGTTTGCTTTAAAGATCAGAAACCCACGACTCCCCCAAGGAAGCCAGCGAAAGCGGGGCGAAAAGCAGAGCCGGTGGGTCACCTGCTGCAGCAGCGCCTCGCGCTGGCGACGCTTCTCTTCCTTACGCGCCGCTAAGACCCGCTCGCTTTCAAATCCGGTCGCCATGATTGTTTCGGGGGGAAGGAGCTGCTGCCGTAAAGGAAACAAGCTAGTACGCCTGCGCAACCCGGAGTCGTCAAGCTCTAGGCTAGAACTCATCATTGAATGCCTCCATTTCCGCGCATGCGTGCTCGGAGTCTCCAAGACGTTAAGTAGTTGCTGATGCTTTTTCGCCTCCTTGGCAGCTGCGGAGAATGGGATTGTTGCTACGCTATTCTGAAGTCTCTCCCTCGGTTCATTTTTATTTCTGGTGGCTTGATGTATTGTGGGCGTCCATAATGTATTGTAGGAAGTGTGGAAGTGGTTATCACTACCGTTCAGACAATATATGATATATGACTTAGTGGCAGCCTTTAAAGCTTTTGCTTTGTCCATAGAGCTACACCTACAGTGTAAAGTAGGTGTAAAGTCCTGTAGACTTTCCGTTTCTAGAAAAAGTATTTGAGACTAATAGTTCTGATTAGTAGACCAATGTTTCTCAACTTCAGCAACCTTAAGATGTGTGGCCTCCAACTCCCAGCCAACATGCTGGAAGCACTATGAAGCAGTATATAAGTAAGTTACTGGAACCTACACAAAATTGCTGAAGTTAAACTAACAACATTTGCAAGCTTGCACACTTTTCCTCTTTGGGGAAAAAATGGAATTAACACAACTGTTGTATAAACTTTTTAAAATTCAGTTGGAGTCCAGTTGGGAGATGTTTTTATAGATGTGAAGCAAAAACGGCTTGGTGCACAAATCAAGCAGTGTGGCAGAATTTATCTTCATCAAAAAGAAGGAAATAGGATTAAATTTTGATAAACAGTTTGGTTAGACAGAACAAATGAGGGAAGGCTATGAATATTATTTATTTATTTATTTATTTATTTATTTATTTATTTATTTATTTATTTATTTATTTATTTATTTTATTTCCATTTATATCCCGCCCTTCTCCGAAGACTCAGGGCGGCTTACAAGCTTAGCAGTAGCCTTCATTCTATGTATATGCCTGCTTGTTAGGGCTTTCACACACACCCCAAGCGGCATTATTACAAAGTCAGCTTAATTGCCCCCAACAATCTGGGTCCTCATTTTACCTACCTCGGAAGGATGGAAGGCTGAGTCAACCTTGAGCCTGGTGGGACTCGAACCTGCACTAATTGCAGGCAGCTGGTGTTACTTAAGGAGGCATCAGCCCACTGCTCCACCAAGGCTACATAATTATGATTATGACAGGCTAACTAAAGCTTGGCACATCAACTGGCACAATCGTAATTCTGTGTGCTGTAATCTCAGTTTACCTGTTGGCATCACTCAGGAAGGGATAGAGTAGAAACCTGGGTTCTACACTAGAGCTGTAACATTCATGAAAATAGCTCTTCCATACTATTCATACAAAGTATTCTCATAATGGCTGGATTTGTGTATTACATTACTCCATAACTGACTGGTTTGTTTGATTTGGGTTTGGGGCCAATTCAGCTATTGTGTTTTTCAGCCACTGATTATATGAACTATTCATTGTGATTTTTTCAATAATTTGTTGTGTGCATCACCCCATTGTGATTTACTGAATGTTGATTAAAAAATCCAGTCATAATAAGCTATACAATTATTGCAATCTATTCACTGTATTCTTAAAGTCATATATTAGTAAAAAAATGTTTAGGATCATCTAATGCAGATTTTGTTGTGTTGTTGTTAGCTGTGAAGTCGTGTCCGACCCATTGCGACCACATGGACAACATTTCTCCAGGCCTTCATGTCCTCTACCATATGCTGGAGTCCATTTATGCTCACGCCTACTGCTTCAGTGACTCCATCCAGCCACCTCATTCTCTGTCGTCCCCTTCTTTTCTTGCCCTCAACCTTTCCCAGCATTAGGCTCTTCTCCAGTGAGTCCTTCCTTCTCATTAGGTGGCCAAAGTATTTGAGTTTCAACTTCAGGATCTGGCCTTCTAAAGAGCAGTCAGGGTTGATCTCCTCTAGGACTGACCAGTTTGATCGCCTTGCAGTCCAAGGGACTCGCAGAAGTCTTCTCCAGCACCATAATTCAAAGGCTTCAATTCTTTGGCGCTCAGCCTTTTTTATGGTCCAACTTTCACTGCCATACATTGCAACTGGGAAGACCATAGCCTTGACTATACACACTTTTGTTGACAGGGTGATGTCTCTGCTTTTTAGTGTGCTGTCTAGATTTGCCATTGCTTTCCTCCCCAGGAGGAAGCGTCTTTTAATTTCTTGGCTACAGTCCCCATCTGCAGCCCAGGAAAATAAAATCTGTCACTACCTCCATTTCTTCCCCATCTATTTTGACCTACATATAGGTTTCTTAAGAGACAAACAAATAAGATGGTCTGGTACTCCCATCTCTTTAAGAACTTGCCACATTTTAAGCATAACTTTACTAGCATGAGAAATGAGTGCAATGGTGTGATAGTTTGAACATTCTTTGGCACTGCCTTTCTTTGGAATTGGAATGTAAACTGATCTTTTCCAATACTGTGGCCACTGTTGAGTTTTCCAAATTTGCTGGCAAATTGAGTGTAGCACTTTTACTGCATTGTCTTTTAAGATTTTTAATAGCTCAGCTGGAATACTGTCACCTCCACTAGCTTTGTCGTTGCTCAGCTTTTCTAAGGCCCACTTCACTTCACATTCTAGGATGTCTGGCTCGAGGTCAGTGACCACCTCATTCTGGTTATCAGGGACATTAAGCTCGTTCTTGTATAGTTCTTCTGTGTAATTTTGCCACCTCTTCTTAATCTCTTCTGCCTCTGTTAGGTCCCTGCCGTTTTGGTCCTTTATCATGCCCATTTTTGCATTAAACGTTCCCTTCATCTCTCCAATTTTCTGGAAAAGATCTCTGGTCCTCCCTATTCTATTGTTTTCTTCTGTTTCTCTGCACTGTTCATTTTAAGAAGGCATTCTTATCTCTTCTAGCTATTCTCTGGAATTCTCCATTCAATTGAGCGTATCTTTCTTTTTCTCCCTTGCCTTTCACTTCCTTCCTTTCCTCAGCTATTTGCAAAGCTTCCTCAGACAGCCATTTTGTTTTCTTGCATTTCTTTTTCTTTGGGATGGTTTTAGTTGCTGCCTCTTGTACAATGTTGCAAACCTCTGTCCATAGTTCTTCAGGCACTCTGTCTATCAGATCTAATTCCTTAAATCTATTTGTCACCTCTACTGTATATTCAACCGGGATATGATTTAATTCATACCTGAGTGGCCTAGCACTTTTCCCTACTTTCTTCAGTTTAAGCCTAAACTTTGCAATGAGAAGCTCATGGTCTGAGCCACAGTCAGCTCCTGGTCTTGTTTTTACTGACTGTATAGAGGTTCTCCATCTTTGGTTGCAGAGCACATAGTCAGTCTGATTTCTGTGTTGACCATCTGGTGATGTCCATGTGTAGAGCCGTCTCTTGGGTTGTTGGAAAAGAGTGTTTCCTATGACCATCATATTCTCTTGACAAAATTCTATCAACCTGTGCCCTGCTTCATTTTGTACTCCAAGGCCAACCTTGCCTGTTATTCCGGTTATCCTTTGGCTTCCTACTTTAGCTTTCCAATCCCCCATGATGATAAGGACATCATTTTTGGGTGTTAGTTCTATAAGGTGCTGTAGTGCTTCATAGAACCGGTCAATTTCATCCTCTTCAGCACTGGTGGTTGGGGCATAGACCTGGACTACTGTGATATTGAATGGTTTGCCTTGGATTCGAACTGAGATCATTCTGTCATTTTGAGGATTGTATCCCAGTATTGCTTTTCCTACGCTTTTATTGACTATGAAGTAGTATACCTGATGGTCATCTGAATTAAATTCACCCATTCCTGTCCATTTTAGTTTGCTGATACCTAAGATGTCGATGTTCAGTCTTGTCATCTCTTGTTTGACCACGTCCAGGTTCCTATGGAGAAAAAATCTTTACAGCATCGGACTTTCCTTTCACCACCAGACACATCCACAGCTGAGCGTCCTTTCAGCTTTGGCCCAGTCGCTTCATTCTTTCTGGCGCTACTAGTACTAGCCCTCTGCTCTTCCCCAGTAGGACACCTTCCGACCTGAGGGGCTCATCTTCCAGCGTCATATCGTTTTGCCTTTGGTACTGTCCATAGGGTTTTCATGGCAAAGATACTAGAGTGGGTTGCCATTTCCTTCTCCAGTGGATCACGTTTTGTCAGAACTCTCTGCTATGACCTTTCCGTCTTGGGTGGCCCTGCACGGCATAGCTCATAGCTTCATTGAATTACGCAAGCCCCTTCGCCACGACAAGGCAGTAATCCATGAAGGAGGAATGCAGATTAGAGATCTACATTAAGGGAATGTACGGAGAGGGAAATGCCAGATATTCAAACTGTGACAACAATAAAGAGAATTCCCAGGCATTCCTGGCCCACCTGTAAGAACTACCAACAGAGTCTTAGAAAGGTCCAAGGAATACAAAAAAGGTTTTAATATATGCTTAATTGATTACAAAAAGCCCTTTAATTGTGTCAAACATATCAAATTATGGAATCCCTTTAGGAAGATGGGAATCCCAGAATATTTTCCTGCTGTTATGTGAAACCTCTACACAGAACAGAAGTCATAGTGAAACAGAATGCCTCTGGATCACTGAAGGAGTGAAACAAGGCTGTATAATCTCTCCTCAATTATTTATTCAGTCTATATGCTGAATATCTATTAAAGGAAACTGAATTGGAAGAAGACGAGCATGGTTTTAAAAATAAAGGAAGAGACATCAATAGCCTGCAATATGCTGATGACACTACTCTGATAGCTGAAAATGCAAATTATCTGCAAGCTTTAGTAATACAAATCAGAGAGCACAGTGGAAGAAAAACCGAGACTAAAATATTAAGAAAAGCAAACTAATGACAACAGGTACAGCAACCAGCCTTAGAATTGACAGTGAATATATCAAAGTGGTAGATAGCTTCTGCTTTTTACGATCAACCATCAAATATAAAAAAAAACAAGCAGTCAAGAAATGTGTTGCATATTAATACTTGGTAGGGCAGCCATGGAAGCCTTGGGAAAGAGATTCAGATGCCTATCACAAAATTCTGAATAGCGTAAGCCATGGTTTTCCTGTGACACTCTAAAAAAATGAAAGTTGGATTTTGAAGACACAGGATAGGAAGAGCGTTGATGCTTTTAATTTTGGTATAGGAGAAGACTCCTGAGGCAGCTGAGAAAGTAAACTAATGGATCATCAAACAAATCAGCTGTCATTAGAGGAACAAAAGATCAAGCTCAAATTACTCTACTTTAGACATATTATGAGGACCCTAGCTCTAGGTACTGAGAAAGGGGACAGGGGAGAAGTGGATGACCAGCAGGAAGGGATAACGGGCAGTAGGAATCACTATAAGGAACAGGAGGAAGAGACACAACTAAGACAATGATTAGATAAAAGAAATCCAATTGTACACTATTGGAAGTGCTGAAAGATCAGGTTAGGGGCAGACCCTTATGGAGAAATGGTTGCTAAGAGTTAACAATGACACAATGGCACATATTTATATATAATCAATATATAAATAAATAATGAATAAACCTCAAATAACTGCATTATTTGATTAATTAATCTTAAAATGAGATGCACAATTTTAAACATTGAATACGAATCTTGTATTTATATAGGCAGGTATCTATTTAGAATTACTATATTGGTAGCATTAAAAAGTGGGACAAATAGTGAATAAAATAATTATTAATTCTTCAAGATTCTCAGTTATTAATTTTTCATTTAATGTTGTATCTCACATTTTAAAATGCCATTGATCCACAAAAGAATCAAAGGACGTTTTCCAGCAAATAGCAAAAACTAAATTAATTTCTTGTGTTTTATAGCTGTTGAAGATCTTGAAAGACTAACAATAAAATTATAGTAGCATTAATTATTAAAGGCTGCTCTGTAATTTTCCAATTTCCCCAAAATACCTATAACCAAAATGAATATCTAAATGAGATTGCCACCAGAGATAATCATATATACCAATTTAATTACAATAGTACAATCTAGAGAGACTTTGATCAATATAATGCAGTTTTATAGTTATGTATAATTATGAATTATGTTTATAATTAATCCTTAATAAATTCAAACTTATTTCCTTTTATTACTTCTAAATTCAAAAAACAGATTTTTGCTATTAAGACATTAATATGTTAATATTACAGAGTTGTTGTTCTTAGTTGTGAAGTCGTGTCCGACCCATTGCGACCACATGGACAACGTTCCTCCAGGCCTTCCTGTCTCTACCATCTTCTGGAGTCCATTTAAGCTCACGCCCACTGCTTCAGAGACTCCATCCAGCCACCTCATTCTCTGTCGTCCCCTTCTTCTATTGCCCTCAATCTTCCCCAGTATTAGGCTCTTCTCCAGTGAGTCCTTCCTTCTTATTAGGTGACCAAAGTATTTGAGTTTCAACTTCAGGATCTGGCCTTCTAAAGAGCAGTCAAGGTTGATCTTCCTCTAGAACTGACCCGTTTGAACGCCTTGCAGTCCAAAGGACTCCCAGGAGACTTCTTCAGCACCACAGTTCAAAGGCCTCAATTCTTTGGGGCTCAACCTTTCTTATGGTCCAACTTTCACTGCCATACATTGGAACTGGGAAAACCATAGCCTTGACTATACACACTTTTGTTGGTAGTGTGATGCTTTTTATTTATATATTTATTTATTTATTTATTTATTTTAATTCCATTTATATCCCGCCCTTCTCCGAAGACTCAGGGCGGCTTACAAGCTTAGCAGTAGCCTTCATTCTATGTATATGCCTGCTTATTAGGGCTTTCATACACCCCCCAAGTGGCATTATTACAAAGTCAGCTTAATTGCCCCAACAATCTGGGTCCTCATTTTACCTACCTCGGAAGGATGGAAGGCTGAGTCAACCTTTTTAGTATGCTGTCTGCTTTTTAGTATGCTGTCTAGATTTGCCATAGCTTTCCTTCCATGAGCAAGCATCTTTTAATTTCTTGGCTGCGGTCCCCATCTGCAATGATCTTGGAGCCCAGAAAAATAAAATCTGTCACTACCTCCATTTCTTCCCCATCTATTTGCCAGGAATTATATGCTCTGCATATAAGCTAAATAGGCAGGTTGACAGGACTCCTTTCCCAATTTTGAACCAATCAGTGGTTCCGTGTCCAGTTCTCACTGTTGCTTCTTGACCCGCATATTTTCAGGAGACAAATAACATGGTCTGGTACTCCCATCTCTTTAAGAACTTGCCACAATTTGTTGTGATCCACACAATCAAAGCCTTTAGCATAGTCAATGAAGCAGATGTTTTTCTGGAACTCCCTAGCTTTCTCCATGATCCAGCATATGTTGGCAATTTGATCTCTAGTTCCTCTCTCTTTGAAATCCTGCCTGTACTTCTGATAGTTCTCGATCCACATACTGCTGGAGTCTAGCTTGTAGGATTTTAAGCATAACTTTACTAGCATGTGAATTTTTTTTAATCCCATTTATATCCCGCCCTTCTCCGAAGACTCAGGGCGGCTTACAATCTAAAGCACAATGTGCTTAGCAATAGCCTTCATTCTATGTATATACCTGCTTATTAAGGCTTTCGGGGGGGCCCAAGCGGCATTTTTACAAAGTTAACTTATTGCCCCCAACAATCTGGGTCCTCATTTTACCTACCTCGGAAGGATGGAAGGCCGAGTCAACCTTGAGCCTGGTGGGATGCGAACCTGCACTAATTGCAGGCAGCTGGTGTTACTTAAGGAGGCATCAGCCCACTGCTCCACCAAGTGCAATGGTGCGATAGTTTGAACATTCTTTGGCATTGCATCATCTTTTAAGATTTTGAATAGCTCAGCTGGAATATTGTCACCTCCACTAGCTTTGTTGTTGCTCAGATTTCTTATGGCCCATTTCACTTCACATTCTAGGATGTCTGGCTCAAGGTCAGTGACCACCCAATCGTGGTTATATTACAGAGTACAGTAATACTATTGTCCTGAAAAATGAATGAAAAATTAAATCCCAATCCCAAACATTAGCTATATTTCCAATAAAGTATCTAATAAAGCAACTTTACCAATTTGCTGCCTTCTTTCATTTAATTCCACAGTTCCTCAATGAAGTTTAATCATTTCAAAGCAAAGATTCCCAAACCCATTATAGTAGCCATTTTTGACAGATAAATAGGTAAATATAATTTATTACAACAAAAGGCAAAATCTGATTAATGCCAAAGACATTGCCTCAAAATACTAATCAAAGAGAGAACCAATGTAGAAACGATAAATTTCCTGACCAAACAATTAATCAATGGAATGGTTTGCCTTCAGATGTTGTGGATGCTCCATCTCTGGAAGTTTTTAAGAGGAGATTGGACAACCATTTGTTTGAAATGGTATGAACGTCTCCTGCTTTCAGGGAATTAGACTAAAAGACCTTCACGGTCCCTTCCAACTCTGTTATTCTGTTATCCCCGTCCACCAAAATTTAAACAGCTTTGCTATAAAGGGAATCAGGATTCTATCCAATCAGCCATGTTCTCCCAGAATATTCCATTCTATTCCATTCCAACCCAACTTATTCCATCCCATTAATAAGATTATTTTTTAATTTTTTTCCTGTTGGAAGCAATGGAGAGTAATAGAGAGATATCAGATGGCTGAGTTATTTTTACTAAACAATTGCCCTGCCTCCTAAGAAAGGTGCAGTGAGGACACTGGCTCGTTTCCAGTGTCAAAAGAACATAAAAATACTTGAGATTTTGTATAAATAATGGGGAGGCATTACTTTGTCCTTTCCCTCAGTTATCAGTTCAAATTTCTGGGATCCTCTTGCACTTAGCAGAGTTTATGGGTTACTCAGTTTTTAAGTATCCATTTAAACCAAAAGGTTCAATTTACCATGATAATTTTGAAGGTGTTTTGGGAGAAGACAAGTGTCACAAGGAAATGTCAAGGAGGATACCAAGCTGAAATGTTATGAAACAAGTATGTATCTTTCAAGGAGATACACTTATAAACACTTATCTTTTCACAAGCAAGCAATAAAATCAAGAAAAGGCAAATTTCCAAACCTCATCTCTCAACTGTATAAGCTGAGATGCTAAGGAAGATATATTTTATCCATGTACATTCTGCAGAAGAAAATAAATGTGATATGACAGGGTCAATAATTCAAAACCAATTACAGCATGATGTGTACCCAAATACGGAATTTATTTCTACATAGAGAGTATTTTTACAATATTTGCCCATATCAGCCTTCCATTTTGGAAATCATTTATAGTTCCTTGGGATTAATGGCTTCTTGGGCTGTCACAGATTTAGAATAGAGTCTCCTGTATTTGCGATGACAAATGAACCAGGCAAAGTGTCACTATTAATGAAAAAATCCATTTTCAAAAATGATATATTCTGTGGGTTCAGAATTTTTGTCTTGAATTTTACACTAGAGAATTGAGGTGGACGCTCCTTCTGAGTACAGAATTTAAAACAGCACAGGACACATATCTCAATATGAGGTTTTATGTAAACACATTTTAAACACATTCCACAGTTTAATATAACCAACACAACCAAGGGCCTTTCTATTATCAGTAAAGCACATATTGATATTTTTGGTATTCTTTTGCTTATTCAGCACGCAATCGTCTTTCATGTTCCTCAGCTTTTTCTTAAGCCAGTTTGAACATCTGGCATCTATTTTTCCATGTAAGGCCCTAATCTGTGTTGTATTTCATTAAACTCCTTCCCTCTTTATTTGATATTCTTTGGATCAGTTTGCTACCAGTTCATAGGCATACTTTAGCATTCCAGTTTGAGAAGGGAACTTCTGAGTTTAGAGATCTTTTGAAAGACTTTTTCTATTTTTCCCATGGCTTGTTTCCATTTCAAAGTCTGTACAGATGTTGTCATATTACTAATTGTCTCTTCTAATAGTTCTCTGAAACTCTTTGTTAAGTTTTTTCCTAAGATTACTATTTACTTTAGCTTCTCTTCTTGGCAATTTTCACAATTTGTTTTGACCTCAATTTTTGTGATATTTGGCAGTCTCTTTCCATTTTCATTCTTTCATCCATTTCTTTCATTTCATTCCACAGTTCTTCAGGTTCTGTATCAACGAATTTAAAGGACTTCACAGCAATTCCTGATATTCTCCTTGAAAGTGATGGATACAGGTTGTCCTCACTCACCAACCACTTGTTCAGCAACTGGTCAAATTTACAATGGAGCTGAAAAAAGAAGATTTACAACTTGTCCGCAAAATTGTTGCTGTCGCAGTGTCTCTGGGGTCATGCAATTGCAATTCAGGTGCTTGGCAACTGGCACACATTTATGATGGTCATAGTGTCCTGCAATTACACCATCATTATTTCTGATCTTCATGGCCGCCTTCTGACAAGCAAATTCAATGAGGAAGCTGGTAGGAAGTTGCAAGTTGCAGTCATGTGGCCTTGCACTTAACAACCTGCAGTGATTTGCTGAAGAACCACAGTCAGAACCGATGAACTGATGTCATGAGGCGTGGTCATGTGACTTTTCACTTCATAGCCGTGTTGTTTACTGACAGAGTTGTCCAGTCCCAATTGCAGTCAGTGAAGGCTACCCGTATATCATGGAAACTGACTGGCCTCTGCTGCTGCTATTTTAGCTTAACTTGGAAGTTGCGAATGAGCAATTTCTGTCCACAGTCAGAGTCAAACTTATGTCCTGGCCATAAGTTAGATACTATAACTGAGCCCTTCTTTTAGCAATAATACAATTAATTTTATTAATTTTATTTCTATGTATTCTATCTGGTGATGCCCATACATACAAGCATAATTTGGTTTGTTAAAAGACCACATTACCTGTGAAGATATTTTTGCATGGGCAGAAATTAATAAATCATTTATTTATTTTATTAGACTTATATACCGCCCTTCTCCCGTAGGACTCAGGGCGGTTCACAAGGTATTTTAAAAACAATACAAGAAGTTACAAAAATTAAAAACAAAATGATTACACTAACCTTGAACTAAAAACCCCAATTATAATTAAAATACAATTAAAACCCCAGTTAATACTCTCAGTCCAGGCCAGAAAGCTCGAAGAGCCAGGTCTTCAGGTCCCAGTGGAATGAGCGAAGGTCAGGGGCAGTCCTAAGCTCTACAGGCAGCTGGTTCCAAAGGGCCGGCGCACCCACAGAGAAGCCCCCCCCCGGGTATTGTCCGCCGGTATTTGCTTGGTTCATATGGGTTTCCTAATCCATATAATCCAATTAAATTCATTAACCTCCTCTTTTTCTACATGGGTAGTTGAGACATAAGGTGAGACAGTTTTGGTGTAGGCTAGAAACAGGAGACCATGAGTTCTAGTCCTGACTTAAGACAAAATCACCTGGGTAACCTTGGGGCAGGAATGGGACAACTTGCCACGGGACAACTCACTGGGGCCAACTTGCCACAGGACAACTCGTCACAGCCAACTTGCCATGAGACAATTCACTGTGGAACAGTTTAACAGTTCTATTTAATTATTTAAATAAAAAAAATATTTTAATTTTTGTCGACCACATTTCATTCTGTCCATCCTTTTGCATCCTTTCTTTAATGATTCTTTTCCACAATTTCTTTGTTATTCTTTTGTCCAGCAACAAGTTGTCCTGTGGCAAGTTGGCCATGGCGAGTTGACCACAGCGAATTACCATAGACCCCCCCCCTTAGGGTAGTACCTCTCTCTCAGTCTTAGGAAGGAGACAATGGGAAACTGCAGGGGCTAGTCCAGGCAGTTCCCAGTAATCAACAGTGACTTGAAGACAAGAAAACAACCTTGGATGATAATTGTATTAAAGAATATCCCAAAGTTTAACTGATATTATTCAATCACTGATTAAACTATAGTCAAGTGCTGTGGTTGCTATATCTTTCCGAACTATAAAAGCCATTCCTTAATAAACACTCTAATAGTCTGGCTGAAAGTGTGAAATCCCAATCCAATTCATCCACTGAGATTTAAATAAAACAAAATTAGGAAAGGAACTGTGGTTTAAGAAAAACCTGATCATGAATAACAATGGGATAATCACCCAAGGCATTTCTCAAACAAATGCTTCAGGAGGTGAGAAAGTCCTTATTTTTGTATTAGAAGAAATATACCCACTTAAACATTTTAAAAACGAAGGCTAGAAAAGAAAAGAGAACTCTTCCACTTCTCTACTTTGAAAATCCTACCTAGGTTTAGCTTCATATTTACAAGCAGACAATGTTTTCTCTTTGTTCTATAATCTTCCCTGGTAGCTGGGGGAAATGATCATGTTAATAAAAGGCAATGGTCTCAGATGACATGAACTCCAGCAGGAAGGCATTAACCTTTGCTAAGTGAATCACCATTTCCCATTTAGCGGAGAGTTTTAATGTTCTCCCTGATAGAAACAGCATGAGCCACTGGCAATTTCCACAGTGAGCAACTACACACATTTTTTTTAACATAAAAGACCATTGTAAAAGAAGATGGGATATTTAATGTCTGGGAGGGGAGGAGGGAAAAAAAAGCAAGATTTCACCAGTGTGGCCAAAGTGAAAAAACTTTTTTTAAAAAAAAATTTGGGGGGAGCATTAAGAGAATGACAGGAAAAGTTGGGATTTAATGAGTGAATTCTGGATGTCTCTGTCTGGATGTCTCTGTCTGGATGTCTCTGCATGAAGTCTCAGCCTGAATCTTAATACTGTATTTCAGAATGTATTCAGAGTTGTATCTCATAAGGCAGGAGAGCAATATGGAGAGACAGGGGCAATCCCTGTGTTGAAAACCAGCTTCCTCTCATGCAGTTATTTATATCCCCTTGTTTTAGCAAATCATTTCACAGTTGAGTACTCTTGATCTTTTTCAAGGATCACAGAGATAGAAGTGGGAATATTATACACTGTGATTAAAGTAACAGTCTTGGGCCTGTGAGACATTGTGCAATAATAGCATAAAGGTGAAAAATTGAAAATGTATATCTATTCACTAATGCTTATAAAGAGTTCCCTGAATTATGATTTTAGCTGCCACAGCTGCTTTCAGTCATCTAGGTGAGATGCATTCATTTGATAGGCAGATAGCACTTCCAAAGGGGGGTCTTGTAAATAATGATTATTAAAAAAAACTTAGGACAGGAACATGACAGTACGTAACCATTCATTCATTCATTCATTCATTCATTCATTCATTCAAACTTTTTGGTCACACAACTCCAATGGACTCTATGTGGCCAAATAGCCTATTCCTTCAGTTCAGCAAGATAGGGATCAGTCTAATCTCAGATGCTCAGTTGTTACAGAAGATGGGTGCTGCCACTGAAAGGCATTCATTCATTCACTCGGTTTTATTCTGCCTGACTCTCATTGATTCTGGGCAACATACAATAAAATAGAAAACCAATAGCAACAACTTGAAGCATACTCCTTCTTGCAGGTCGAGTAGGATGGATAGAGAGAATCAGAGAGAGATGGACTTTGAAGTATCTTGGCCCCATGCCCTGAAGGGCTTTGTAACGAACAGCTAACACCTTGAATATTAACCATAATAATTTGCTCATACCCAATATTCTCACCCCAGAATCTGCCAGCTTGTTCTTCCAGTGATTTTTGTGCAACAGTATCTCCTGAAGAACGCCTTCATATTAGAGTCCTACAGGTCCAAAAAGCCCAGGCTGACCCATGAATGGTAAGTAAAATTGGGCCCCACTGCTCCTACCCCCACCTCAGATTGGAAATCCCACTAACTGGTGTGTAGGAATACCTGATTAAAAAATTTAAAAAAAATCTAAATCAAAAAAAGACTGAAAAATAGAGGAATCCACAGTTATGTTTGTAAGAAGGTGGCAGTCTGGCATAGACGGAGTTTTGTATGATATATAAATAATGTCATTTTAGGGGCTCCACCCACTTTCTCTTAATATGATTGGGTATAGTATAGTTATGTTTATTTCTGTTTGTCACTCAAAATTTCTTAGATGCAGAACGTCAGCAGCAACATAAATTTGTTAAATAAGAGAAAGAAAACTGAGCCAAGTTGTTTGAGAATTGGATGGTGCCTTGGTTAGGATCTGGACTTAACAGAAATAACCGAATGCAGAGTTGGAAGGGTCCTTTGAGGTTTTCTAGTCCAACCCCCTGCTTAGGCAGAAAACCCTACACCATTTCAGACAAAAGGTTGTCCAATCTTTTCTTAAAAATCTCCAGTATTGGAGTACTCACAACTTCTGGAGGCAAATTGTTCCACTGACTAATTGTTCGATCTGTCAGGAAAATTGTAGGATGGAGATAGTGAAAAATAATGCTAGCTCCAGGTGTAGAAAAGTTAACAAAATCCTGTATCTGCATACTACCACAATAAGACCTATTGGTATGCACACATTAGTATCCCTCCCCCCTTTTCATATTGCTATTTTTAAGAATCATTTTGCTATAGATATTCTCTAGATATTTTTCAAGCCTGCCATTACATATTAATGTGACAAGTGCTAGAAAATTACAGTGAGTAATTTCCAGTTTAGTTTTAACCCCAGCACATACCCAGTCAATTCCAGATCAGAGCAAGCAGAAACAACACTCAATTACGCCAGCAAAAAAGAGGCATATAGCTTAAAGTTTCTTTAATAAACATCAGCAAACATCAAAATATTTAATTGGTAGAAGAACAAAGAAAGCAAAAAGCGGGCAGACACTAAGAAATAGAGAAATGAATAGCCAGAGGACTTAATATCAACAATCCAAATACTATATCTATAACAACAAACATCATAGTACTTCCCAGGGTTACTGGAAATATACTGTGTGTATTTGCCATGGATAGTCCTGAAGTTTGGTTATTCCAACTTTTGTGTACATACTGTAGCAGCAAAAGAGAGATGAAAGTAAGGGCTCCTCTATAAAAGAAACAATTTGATGGACATGGATGATATAAGGTAAAGGTAAAGGTTCCCTCGCGCATGTGTGCTAGTCATTTCTAACTCTAGAGGCCGGTGCTCATCTCCGTTTCAAAGCTGAAGAGCCAACGCTTGTCCAAGGACGTCTCTGTGGTCATGTGGCTGGCATGTCTAGATGCCAAAGGCACATGGAACGCTGTTACCTTCCCACTGTAGTGGTCCCTATTTTTCTACTTGCATTTTTATGTGCTTTCGAAGTGCTAGGTTGGCAGAAGCTGGGACGAGTAACAGGCACTCACTCTGCTACGCGGCACTCGGGATTCGACCCACCAAACTGCCGACCTTCTGATCGACAAGCTCAGCATCCTAACCCACTGAGCCACCGCGTCCCTCTATGGATGATATACCGAACATAAAAAAAAAACCCAGTATAGTCATTGTATTTACTGCAGAATCTAAAATCTAAGACTTATCTTAGACATCCCTTCTCAAAATCACAACTCCGATTATCTTTCCCTATTGGTTTAGTGTCTGAGGAAGTTGAAGTTCTCAACAGCGCAAGATTCTCATATTTCTCACTATTGTATGTATTAATAAGGTTATTGTCAAGCGTGTTTACTATAGTATTAAGAACTGTACCAAAGGTAAATTATTGTCAGCTGAAGTTTGTTCCATCTTTGTAGTTGTGTGAGATGTAAAAACAACAACAAAAACAAAAACTCAACCCAGCAGCACGGTTGCCTTTGTGTACAATCTTTGAATTCGGCTTACATTATGTCAAGAGCTGACAAATGGCAAGATGGACCCTCAGATCCCTATTTCTAAGGCTGGCTATTTTTTTTTCACCATCAGGAAAATGCGTAAATCCTAAAAACAGTAGATGTAAGTGGACACCATATTTAAAATCTCCTGGAGAAGTTAGTGGAGAACATCCTTCCTTTTATGAGTCACAACATTTGGGGAAAATATCTGTGCTTTTCAGATACATTGATATACATAAGAAAGTGAGGCCAACATTTTCACAATTCAAAGACTTCATATGTACAACACTTTCACTAGAACATTTAAACAGATGGATTAAAACTTCACACTCCAGATGGCTTTAGGCATAGCCAATCATTACTAGGGAACAATGTTAACAGCTCTGATTAAGGTCAGAACCTTAATTTAAAAAAAAAGATAGCCTTTATTACAGAAAAATATTTTATAGGAAAAATTAAAGTTAAATATCTCCCCATAATCTACCTGGAATACTTCTCTACCATAGTTTTATAAGTGTTTTTTTTCTCTCTCTCTTAGATTTTCTGTTTTAATTACAATCTCTTAAGGGTTTCATCCAGTGCACACTTACCTGAGATTCATTGATAAAGCAGAATATTCCAAAATGAATCTCTGGTTAGAAAGAATCAGGGAAGTGATGAGGAAGATCTGTGCTATGATCTGCCTTCAGATTACTAAGCTAGAAAGACAACACAAGGCAGTTTCCATCAGCACCTTATACCTGCGTACCTAAGGAAAATATGTACTTGTCTTGGAAGATGCTATCTCTTGGAAGACTGGAGTCAGCTAGTAGTGATAGTTTACATCTTCATTAGTATCTGTCAGACATCCTAATCTGGGCTCAGCCATAAATTGCTGTTTCCACAACTTAGCTAGATTCCTTGGCTAGACTTGTCTGAAAAGTCTCATATGGGGTTCTGATAATTTAAGATCTTTATTGTAGAGAAGAACAAAATCTTATAAACCGATTGTTTGCATATTGCTAATGCAAAAACATCAATAATTTAAATTCCAGCGTGTTTAAATTCAAGGTTCTTTCTCCTACCCATATTGGTAGGGCACTTGGCAGCCTTGAAGCTGAGTGGGATTCGTTTTGTAATGGACATCCTTGATTTAGAGACTGCTGAATCCACCTCTACCATATAGGTGGTTAGGAACAACTATATTGTATGGCATGCTTTTGAGTGGGAAAATATTTCTACATTTGTTCTGAGCAGATTTTTTTTTAAAAAATGTTTTATTCATTCTTATTTAAGCAAGGTTTCATACCATGCTCCAGGAAAAGCCAAATCATCCATCAGTGTGATAATTCAATGCGTAGACTGATTCATTTATCTGGAATTATCCCATTAACAAGACCATTATTTCATTAACAAGAGCAATCATTTATTTTTGTTGCACAGATGATCAAATCATACTGTTAATTAATATACGGCTCCTGGCCGTAGATGGCACATGCAGCTTCTCATTTATTTCAAGAAAGAATGTGATATTATACATAAATGCAATCCCACATTTTTTATGTCTAGCTTTCATTAGAAAAGGTTATTTCTTGGATCTGAACAACTCCAAATGTTTGTGAGTAAATCCCTCTAAAAATATGGCTCTGAATCCTGATTTTTCTCAGCAGTAGTTGCTCTCTGGGACAGGGGTCTCCAACCCCCCATCCATTGACTGGCACTGGTCCACAGTGTACCAGAAACCGGGCTGCGCAAACAAGCGAAGCCCCGTCCACGGGATGCAGACAGCACACAAAACCGCCACCCCTGCAATCTGCAGAAAAACCTTTCCATGGAACCAGTCCCTGGTACCCAAAAGGTTGGTGGGGGCGCTGCTGTAAGATATACTCCCCAAAGTAGTGAATAGAACCATTTTTGCCACAATTGTTAAGCAAATAACTGCAGTTGTTAAGTGAATCATGCAGTCATTAAGCAATTCTGTTTCCCTCTCTTGAGTTTGCTTGTTAGAATCCAGCTAGGAAGCTTACAAATGGTGATCACATGACCCCAGGACAGTGCAACTGTCATAAATACATGCCAGTTGCCAAGTGCCCAAATTTTTATCACGTGTCCATGGGAGTACTGCAATGATGATAGGTGTGAAAACCAGTCATAAGTCACTATTTTCAGTGCTATTGTAAATTCAAACTAAACTAGTGGTTGTAAGTCAAGGACTGTCTGTCAATACCTTTAAGAAGTCCATGAATGCAATAGCAATTTCCATTTCCTTCATTCTATATTTTTCTACCAGGCCATCCATGAGCTGCAGGAAACATTCCATTGGAACAGACAATTGGGTCCCAGAGTTTGAGCACTCTGGAATATATTGCTTTACCACTAAATTACATTTCTTTTCTTGACTTCATGATTATAAAATATTTATAATTTATTTCATTTATTAAATTAAGAGTTCCTTAGATTTTATGTAACAGAACACAGCAAAGAGGGAAAAGAAGAAATATTAAAAAATAAAAAGAGAAAATGCAATTAATAGCTAAATTGTATGCATAAAGACTTCTTGTGCAAATCTAGATGCATATGCTAGATAGATGATGATAGATAAATAGATAGATAGATAGATAGATAGATAGATAGATAGATAGATAGACATAGAGAGACAGAGATTAGAGATAGATAGATAGATAGATAGATAGATGATAGATAGATAGATAGATAGATAGATAGATAGATAGATAGATAGATAGATGATAGATAGATAGATAATGTACATGTAGTTTGCACAAAATTGTACTGAATATTACAGTTGACATTATTATCATTTGGCCGTTGTTAAGTTTAAAATGTCATTATATCATGTGTCATCATAAACACATTACAAAAAAATCCTTCAATAAATTTGAATTTTGATATTCAACACTTAACAACCCCATATGGATATTTTCTCCATGACGATTTATCCCTCATTTGGTCTTTCAGGACTTCCAGTAGTGTACCATCACCACTATAACTGAGTCCGTCTACCTTGCTGCTGATCCTGTCCTTCTTCTTTTTCCTTCCATGTTTCCCAGCATTAGAGTCTTCTCTGGAGAATTGGGTCTTTGTATAATGTGTCTGAAGTAGAATAATTTGAGTCTGGTCATTTGTGCCCCAAGTGGGACTTCTGGGTTGATTTGTTTGATGATTCATTGCTTTCTTTCTTGGTTGTCTACAAAGCTGGCTCAAGAATCTTCTTCAACAACCAAGTTTATTTGAATTTAGTTTATTCAGATGCTGTCTTTGCTGCTGCATAGTTTAAATTTCAATCAAAATGCTATTTTATCTAAATAAGAGATTTTGCATGCCAATTAACACATGTTGCCTTTCAAAGTAAGATGGGTAGCATATAAATTTAATTAATTAAAGAAGTATGGAAGAGCCACTTTTGTTTTCTTGCTTTTGATAGTAGTCTTGCCAATTTTTCAACAAAGCTCTATAGATATGGCAATAATAGGAACAGCTGTCAGACAATAAAAAAGCCTAAATATTGTAATTCAATTAAAAACTACTTGTTGCTTTAGCTCCTTTTACCTTGTTTTGCTCCAGGAAGCTGTCCATTGTAACAAAACAGCATTTGGGAAGTATCAGTTTAAGACCGATAAGCAAAAATATGAGAAATTCTGAAAAAAAATAATGATAATATATAAAGATGCATGCATTAAAGGACAATAAATGAAACACTGCAATATAATTGACTGTGGTAATTAAATCAGAATAAATGGTGAAAAGTAATCAAAGCATGATTAATGGCAAAAAATCAGAGTAATTCAAATGAAGAAACAGTAAACTTCAACTCTACTTAGCATACTGAATATATGGAAAATATCATATTTAAGCAGAAAAAATATGAGGAAACTCAACATCCTTAAATGGTTTTCAGGTTCAGATGAAAAAGCCCAGAATGCTGAGAAATGTTTGAGAATGTGAAGAAGATATTGAAAAGAAAAGGTTTTCTGCGTACTAAGTTGGAAAATAAAGTAAAAATAACTAAAGCAAACTTATTGTCAGTTTGTATATATTGATTATTTCTGATGCATGAGATAACAGTAGTTCATGCAACTTTCAAAGTTATTGAAACTAGATCAAATCGCAGCTGAATCACTGCATTCTGTTAAAATAAACAGGTTTCTCTGTATCAAAGCAGCACATTCCTACATAGCTATATAAGAAAAATAATTATACCTGAACAAGTCCAAGAATTAAATGCATTTAAGCAGCAGCAAAAGGCGATTTAGTATAGTGTAACCAATATTTGACTGGAGACAATGAGTTCTAGTTCTGCCTTAGGCATGGATGACTTTATCTCAGGCCAGTCACTTTATCTCAGCTCTAGGAAGGAGGCGTATAGTCAAGGCTATGGTCTTCCCAGTTGCAATGTATGGCAGTGAAAGTTGGACCATAAGAAAGGCTGAGCGCCAAAGAATTGAGGCCTTTGAACTATGGTGTTGGAGAAGACTCCTGCGAGTCCCTTGGACTGCAAGGCGATCAAACCGGTCAGTCCTAGAGGAGATCAATCCTGACTGCTCTTTAGAAGGCCAGATCCTGAAGATGAAACTCAAATACTTTGGCCACCTAATGAGAAGGAAGGACTCACTGGAGAAGAGCCTCATGCTGGGAAAGATCGAGGGCAAGAGAAGAAGGGGACGACAGAGAATGAGGTGGCTGGATGGAGTCACTGAAGCAGTAGGCGTGAGCTTAAATGGACTCCAGAAGATGGTAGAAGGCAGGAAGGCCTGGAGGAATGTTGTCCATAGGGTCGCGATGAGTCGGACACGACTTCGCAGCTAACAACAACAACAGGAAGGAGGCAATGGCAACCAGTTGTGAAACCTTGCCAACAAAACTGCAGGGATTTCTCAATGCTGTCCCCAATAATTGTACAAAATTGAAAAGAAGGGGGGGGGTAAGCAGCAATACTGTAAATTCTTCTTAATTTTATTTCTATATGTGAATATCATAACTTCCAATAAGCTCTAACAAGTTCTGTATTCAAACAGGGATGCCATAAAAGCAAAAGTAATTTCATGGTTTTATTTGCCCTTTTTTATGAGGAAGTGCAAATGCATTATCCTCACTCTTGCAATTTTCATGCATCTTCTAGCACTAAATTTTGTGATTTATTGTCCACCTTTCATAAATGAAATTCATGTCCTGTCTGGGCAAAAAGCACAAATAAATATCTAAGACATGCATTTAAAATAAGAAAGTCTACTAAAAGGAAAATTAAAATGAACCATTAACCAATTTTAAAAATCAGAGTTAAAACCAGCCTGGTGCAACAAGAAGTGAAGTCTCCGATGCTCTACAGAGGGGTTTTGTTTGTTTTTTTAGCCTTTTGAAATATCAGAAATTCGTAGCCTGGTTTGGGGGGACTAACATGAGAAATAGGCTCCTCCCTGACTATCCAATTGTCTCTGCCCATCCCAACTTGGTGGGCCAGCTCTGGGTCCCTTAAATTAAACAATGCAATCTCCTGGAATCTGGAAACATACCTTCTTTGTCTCCTTTTCTGTAAGCAGTCCTGTCCTCCCCAGCCTCCTTCCCCTCCCCCTTCGATATTTGACCATCATAGGTTAACAACAGCAGCTTGAACTGAACTCAGAAAAATCTTGATAACTAACATAGTATCCGTCAATAACCTTCACCAGCTAACAATGTACCAAGTAAAGTTTTGGAGTGGTCTTCAGAGCAGCCCCAAGTAGAATGCTTTACAGTAGTGATCTAATCTATAACATGGACACGAGTATCTATTGTCTCCAGCAGCACACGAATCAAAGCTGAGCAAAGCTTCCCCTAGCCACTGATTGTACTGGTTGTTTCAGAAGAAGCTATGAATAATAATAATAATAATCAATAATAATAATAATAAATAATAATAATAATAATAATAATAATAATAATAATGGCCTTTTTTCATAGAATGCTCAGAACGGAGTTTCTGGCACCTTTTTTGGATGGAACCTTGTAGGATAGGCAAGGCGGTTTGTATGACGTGTGAGTTCCGGCACCTTTTTCTTTTACAAAAAAACCAATAATAATAATAATAATAATAATAATAATAATAATAATAATAATAATAATAATAATAATAATAATAGTTATGGATGTGCTGCTTCAACAGGATGTTGTAACAGTATGTGGGAAAGGCCTTGGGAAACAGGAGGAAGAACTACTGTCGAGACAAAGATCTGTTAAATGAAATTTGAGTCCAGAGAAGGAAGAGTGGCAAAAGCATTTCAGAATCTCTCTAGCTTTAGGGAAAATAAAATGAGGGATGGGATTGGTACTTTCAGACTTCCATGATTCTGTAACTTTACAACAATGGTAATGGTCCTGGGTGTGCTTATCTGGACTACATGGCAATGCAACTCCACATGGAATTACTTCTGCTTACATTGCCCTTTTTGCCACTATGTAGGTTCATAGTGTAAGGGACGCGGTGGCTCAGTGGGTTAGGATGCTGAGCTTGTCGATCAGAAGGTCAGCAGTTTGGCAGGTCGAATCCCAAGTGCCGCGTAACAGAGTGAGGGCCTGTTACTCGTCCCAGCTTCTGCCAACCTAGCAGTTCGAAAGCACGTAAAAATGCAAGTAGAAAAATAGGGACCACTACGGTGGGAAGGTAACAGCGTTCCATGCGCCTTTGGTGTTTAGTCATGCCGGCCACATGACCACGAAGACGTCCTCGGACAAACACTGGCTCTTCGGCTTTGAAACGGAGATGAGCACTGGCCCCTAGAGTCAGAAACGACTAGCACGCATATGCGGGGGAACCTTTACTTTTTACCTTTTTAGGTTCATAGTAGTGATTGACCACATTCATCATTTATCCTCTACTACCAGGGCTCTAGATTATGACTTCTCCTATTTCATCTGCTGGGCCTGTTTAGATCTTTGGTTAGAGATATATCACTTGGGTTCTGTCACTTGCAATGCCCTTATTTCCTCTGCATTTCAGAGGCAAAAATGAATGAGGTTGGTAGCTGACGTCCTTGTGAAATTACTAAGAAAATCCCCAAGAACTTGTTGGAACCCAGGCAGATCCATAAGAGACCCTCAAGTTTTTCGCTCTAGAAAAGATTAGTTGTAGTGACCAGAAATTATCTGACGTTGAGACAGGACTAACAGCCCTATCCTCCACCTTCTAATCATGCTCCATCTGCTCTAGGGGCAGGGGCTATCCATGTAATTCTAGGAAGCCTCTGATTATTTTTTTATCCAAATTTTTTATAAGGTTAGGGAGCGGGGTGGGAGATAGCGGTGGTTTGGCTATGGGGGGTGGCCGATCTACCATGGTTCAGACCAGCCTTGGGTCTGATGGCACGGGGGGAGAACGGGGTGGCGTTGTCGCCGGGGCTCATGAGCGGGTCGTGGGATTATCAATTCCCACGACGGGGAAAGGCAGCAGGCGGATAGACAGGGGGCCGTATCGTTACCGGGAGGGCCGTCCCCGCTATTTGCAAGCGGTGAGGCGCTCCGACCCTCTGCTTCTTCCCCGAGGTTCCGGGAGCGAGGATGTGCAGCCTCCTGAGCTCCGGCTGGTGTACCTGAATGCCAGGTCCGTGGTTAATAAAGCTCCCCTCGTTAGGGATTTAGTTGAGGGTGAGCAGGCGGACCTGGCTTGCATCACGGAGACTTGGTTGGGCCCAGAGGGTGGGGTCCCTTTGGTTGACCTCTGCCCACCAGGCTTCCGGGTGCTGCACCGGCCAAGAGCTCAAGGTAGGGGTGGGGGAGTGGCGGTTATTATTAGGGAGACCTTATGTCCGCGGGAGACCACCGTTTCTCAGATAGTCGGGTGTGAGTCTCTCTTTGTGAGATTTGGTTCGGGGGCGCAGTTGGGTTTGCTGCTGACGTACATTTCGCCTAGTCGTGCAGCGGCAGCCCTGCCCGAGCTGCTTGATATCCTCTCAGGGTTGGTGGTTGAGTTTCCCAAACTTATAGTTTTGGGAGACTTCAATCTACCATCCCTGGGAGGCTCATCTGAGCTAGCTCGGGAGTTCATGGCTTCCATGACGGCCATGGACCTGACGCAAGTAATTTCTGAACCAACTCATGAGGGAGGCCACACTCTTGACCTGATTTTTTTATCTAGACGGTGGTTGGATGATCTTGGTGGGGGCTCTCCATTTATTATGCCCCTGTCATGGACCGATCATCATCTCCTGCGGATGGTCTTCCGTTTTGCCACCCCCCGCCGTGGGGATACGGAACCAATTAGATGGTACCGCCCCAGACGCTTAATGGATCCTGATAGATTCCAAGCGGCGCTGGGGTCCCCACCTGCCTCCATTGCTCACAGCTCGGCGGATGCCTTAGTGGAAACCTGGGAAAGGGCAGCCACTGAGGCACTTGACCGGGTTGTACCCTTGCGGCCCCTGACCCGGCGCAGATCCCAGCGAGCTCCATGGTTCTCCGCGGAGCTCCGGGAGATGAAGCGTCGGAAACGGGGCCTAGAGAGCTGTTGGAGGTCGAGCCGATCCGAACCCGACCGGTTGCGGTTAAGAACCTATATTAGGTCTTATCTCGCAGCGATGAGGGTGGCGAGGTGTAATTACTTCTCTACCCTCATTGCGTCCGCAGATAATCGCCCGGCCGCCCTGTTTAGGGTGACTCGCTTGCTCCTTAATCAGGAGGTGAGGGAGGATCCCTTGCAGGGTCGTGCTGAGGAATTTAGTCAACATCTGTCGGATAAAATCGCTCGGATTCGGACCGGTTTGGACTCCAGCTGGGCAGAGTCAGGCGATCAGGACACGGACGGTCTTGTCAATGTTATCTGGGAAGAGTTTGATTCTGTGACCCCTGATGAAGTGGACAGGATTATGGGGAGGCTGAGCTCCTCCACATGTTTGTTGGATCCGTGCCCTTCCTGGCTGGTTTATGCAGCTAGGGAGAGGACACGAGGCTGGCTCCAGGCGGTTATATCTGCTTCTTTGAGTGAGGGTTATTTCCCCACCGTCTTGAAGGAGGCGGTGGTGAGACCTCTCCTCAAGAAGCCTGCCTTGGACCCAGCTGTATTGAACAACTTTCGTCCAGTCTCCAACCTTCGCTTTTTTGCGAAGGTTGTTGAGAGTGTGGTGGCGCATCAGCTCCCTCTGGTCCTGGATGAAGCGGATTATCTGGACCCCTACCAATCGGGTTTCAGGCCCGGGTACAGCACGGAGACGGCATTGGTCGCTCTGGTGAATGATCTCTGGAGGGCTCGGGACAGGGGATATTCCTCTGTCCTAGTCCTATTAGACCTCTCGGCGGCTTTCGATACCATCGACCATGGTATCTTGCTGCGGCGTCTCAGGGGATTGGGAGTGGGAGGCACGGTTCTTCGGTGGTTCTCCTCCTATCTCCTGGGACGTTCGCAGTCGGTGTTGGCAGGGGGGCAGAGATCGGCCCCTAGGTCTCTCGTTTGTGGAGTTCCTCAGGGGTCGGTTCTCTCGCCTCTCCTGTTCAACATCTACATGAAACCGCTGGGTGAGATCATTCGTGGTTTTGGAGTTGGGTATCATCAATATGCCGATGATACCCAACTTTTCTTTTCGACCCCAAACCACCCCAGTGATGCCCTCGCTGTGATGTCCCGTTGCCTGGAGGCGGTTCGGGTCTGGATGGGGAGGAACAGACTTCAGCTCAACCCTGACAAGACTGAGTGGCTGTGCATTCCGGCATCCCGGGACATTCAAAATGTTCCATCTCTTTCTATGGGGGGTGAGCTCTTACCCCCCGTGGATAGGGCTCGCAACTTGGGAGTCCTCCTAGATTCACGGCTTACCCTAGAAGATCATGTAGTGGCCGTGACTAGGGGGGCTTTTGCCCAGGTTCGCCTGGTGCGCCAGTTGCGGCCCTATCTGGACCGGGATGCCCTGTGCACGGTCACTCATGCGCTCGTGACCTCTCGCCTTGACTACTGTAATGCTCTCTACATGGGGCTTCCCTTGAAGACCACTCGGAGGCTCCAACTGGTACAGAATGCGGCCGCGAGAGTTGTCTTGGGAGTTTCCCGGTACTCCCATGTTACACCTTTGCTCCGCGAGCTGCATTGGTTACCAGTTGTCTTCCGGGTGAGGTTCAAGGTCTTGGTTATGATTTTTAAGTCCCTACATGGCATGGGTCCGGGGTACCTCGGGGACCACCTGCTGCCGGCTTCAACTCCCCTCCGCCCTGTGCGTTCCCACAGAGAGGGCCTCCTCAGGGTGCCTCCGGTCAGGGAATGCCGACTGGCGGCCCCCAGGGGGAGAGCCTTCTCTGTGGGTGCCCCGGCTTTGTGGAACCAACTGCCGGTGGAGCTCCGGACGGCATCGGACCTCCGAACTTTCCGTCGTGGTCTGAAGACCCATTTGTTTGAATTGGCCGGTCTGGCCTGATGGGGGAGCTGGGTTTTAAATTGTTATTTTAGATTGTATTATTGTTTTTTAATTGGGCATTGATTTAATCTTTGTTTTAACTTTTGTATAGTATTGTATTTTTATTTATATGCCCTGTGAACCGCCCTGAGTCCCCAGGGAGAAGGGCGGTATATAAATTAAATAAAACGTAAACGTAAACGTAAACGTAAAGTAGTGACCAGTATGGGCTGGGCTAGATATCAACAGAGACAAACAGATAGTTGCTATGAATCCATGAACTTCTGAGTCACTTTATCTCCCTCTATTAGGGCATGGAGATAGAAATCCCCCCCCCCCAGCACTGACATTCTGGAGTGTACAATAGTATTAAATCTTGTCAATATTTAAGTAAGATTTGGCATGCCTAACACTGAAAAATAAAAGGCCTAAGTAAAGAACTTCAGCTGTTGATTTTGATAGATCAAAAGGCTGTGTTAAAAGCACAACAGATCTGGACTCCTTTTGTCCATTCTTCTTGGATATTCACTTCATTTAAATGTAGCTCATACATAGCTTTTAATTGTTATCATGAATTAATGGGATATTTTATGTCACTGACAAACAGGATGTATTAAAACCCCATTTTTCAGATTTGTGCAAACATATATCTATATTTTCTAAATCAGTGCTCAATGCACCTTTTCAGTCCCCAGCTACAACTTTTACAGACATTTTCAACTGTCGACTTGAGCGATCTCTTATTTGCCCATGCCAGGCAGAGTGATGGCTGTGCTTCTGTGCTATATTTAATATCTACCTATGGTCATTTATTTTAATTGCACTCATCGTACTTCCCATTCCACTGGGCTGACTGCAATTAATTGGCTACCATTTGTCTCAGCTTCCCACTGTCGTGCTCATTTATCTGATGCCATTGAACCCCTGCTGCAGTTGCATTAACCCAATTCTTTCACTTTATATCTTGTCCTGGCCCTCCAACTTTTCAACTAGTTAGTATGTTGTCTCATTACCTGCAGCTCTCTTTTCGACCTTCACCAGACATTGTCCTCAGCCAGTCTGCTCTGCACACATGGTTACACTTCTCAAACAGGTTTCCCTTTCATTTCCAACTTCTTCTGAATCTCAATACAATGCAAGACTGGCATAATTAAAGGAAACAGACTTAGGTCCCAGCTAATTAAGTCAATCCTCTCCCCTGCAAGAAAGGAACAAAGACTGGGGGAGTTGGATTGGGAGCTAGTACTTATTTATATTAAGGGACGTGGTGGCTCAGTGGGTTAGGACGCTGAGCTTGTCGATCAGAAGGTCGGCAGTTTGGCGGGTCGAATCCCGAGTGCCGCATAACAGAGTGAGCGCCTGTTACTCGTCCCAACCTTCTGCCAACCTAGCAGTTCGAAAGCACATTAAAATGCAAGTAGAAAAATAGGGACCACTCCAGTGGGAAGGTAACAGCGTTCCGTGCACCTTTAGCGTCTAGTCATGCCGGCCACATGACCACGGAGACGTCCTCAGACAAGCGCTGGCTCTTCGGCTTTGAAACAGAGATGACCACCGGCCCCTAGAGTCAGAAACGACTAGCACACATGTGCGGGGGAACCTTTACCTTTTACCTTTATTTATTCATATTAGTATATTCATATCAAGAGTTCAGAACAGCAACTAAACCCCATCCCCACTCCTATTAAAACTAATGGTGCCTCTTTGCTAAATTGCATTTACCTCATATTACTCCTGTGTCAGAACCCCTTAAAGTTACAGAATTCTTGGCTTCTACATCTAAAAACTCAGCAAATTTTAAATGTAGAATAATGGGATTTCCAAGTAAATGTGTTCAGAAGCTGGATGTAATTTCTATTTTAAATGCTGTGAAAGAAGGAGGTACTGTAATGTTTACAGATATGCAGTTTCTCATGTTGAATTATTTGGGTTAATTTCAAGTAGTTCCAAAAAAAAAAACACCCTTCCGAAGGCCTGGAACATGTGTTATTTTTGTAACTTATTTATTCCATTTTTGTAGTTACCCTGCATTTTCCTTGTTTTTATTTTTGTCTCACCTTTATTATATAAATAATTCAAGATGGCAAAGATATCTAACTTACCTTCTTCCTCCTATTTTCCTCACTACAAGAACCCTGTGAGATAGGTTGGGCAGAGAGAAAAAAAAGAAAAAGTGACTGACTCAAAGCCACCCATGCTTTTATGTCTGAAGCAAGTCTTGAACTCAGGGTTTCCTGCTTTCTAGCCTGGAGCCTTAACCACTACCAAATTGGCTCTCTTCTTTCTGCTCCTTCTTGGAAATTTTGCTGAACCCCATTCTAAGTTGGGTTGATTATTATTATATTTGTTATATTAATGCTAAACATAGTTTTGTTGAACACAGAACTTGAAAAAAAATTTTTAACTTTGATCTTATACTGTATTTGTTGACAGTGGCAAGAAACCTATATGTGAAAAGATGGAAAGACGCACTAATTCCCACAATGGAAGAATGGGGATTAAAGGCGATAAGATTTAACAGAATTGGCAACATTGATTGTTTTAATTAAAAGAAAAGACCTTATCTAGTTTTGTAGATGAGCAAAGATGGAAAGACACAGTAATATCCACAGTGGAAGATGTGGAGATGCCAAAATTGTTTTAATTAAAGCAAAAAAAAAATATCTAGTTTTGTTTCTATTTGGAAATTACTTCTGCTCGAGATGGAAAAAAAAAATGAAATGTTGATTTTAGGTTTTGATGATCAGAATGATTTTGTAATTATAGAATTGTGAAATTAAAGCAAAAGGTTGATGTATTTTTATTTTTATTTAATTTTTTTGCCATCTACAGCACTAAAGAAAGCCAGAAGTCATTATTTTTCTCTCCCTTTGCACTTTTCTCTTTCCTTTTCTTATTTTCCTGACTTCGCTTTCTTCTTTACTTTTATCTTGTAATGAAACTTAATAATGGCACCACATGGCCTCTGTATAGGAAGGTCACATGGCAGATCGACTGCTTCTCTTTCTGAAAGGCAATCTCTGGATATCGGGTGCCATCGGGGGAACAATTGCAATTCTCAAATTGTGACAATTGTGGCTGCTTTCCAAATGGCACCCACTTCCAGGACGGCACCCACAGCTTCTGTATAGGAAGGCTGCATGGCACATTGGCTGCTTCTCCTTGGGAAAGGCAACCTTTGAAAAAAGAATAGTAAAGAGCAAGGTGTGATGGGGGGGGGGGGAAAGAGCCCAAGGGGTGGGAGGTTGTGCAAGGGGTGCCTTGGGGTGGGGACAAGCCTCATAAGAGCTGGGGAAGTGTCACAGTGCTGACTGCAACAGGCCTCCCAATGCCTTTTCTATCCCAAGACACCTCATGCTCCACTTAACAACTGCAACAGGGAGAGCTAGGATTGTGGTCATTAAGCAAAGTGATCACATGGGCATTAGCGACCACTACAATCTATGACTATCATTCCAGGCGAGGACTATTTGCATTATCTTGCATGGACTCAATAATATAATTTACTTCATTGCAGTCTGGTTCTGGATCTAATATAATTGACTGATTCATTGAACAGTAACATGGTATTGTTTTTTATTATTTCCATGGAAGCTAATGGAGCTAAGATTGTTGAAACTTATTACATTATATTCACTTCTGTTTATTATTTGGATATGATAGGATACTTAGTTAACTGTATTTTGCCCGTTAGATTTAGCTTGTTGGACTAGATTCATTTACTATGAATTGTGTTGAGGCCTAATTAGATTTTAATTCTGTATACTTTATTTTGCAAATGATATATTATGCATCTTGTAATATATTTTACTACAAGTTACTTTTTGGTAATAAAGATGCTACTATTATTTTTGAGTGGTGTTTTCTCTCCCACCTCCCCCCAATATTAAATGGTGCATACCATACTCCTATTTATGCAAGCTTTTTTGCTTTTGTACAGAGTACTGTACAAAAATTGTCATGTCTGTTTTGTAACTTTCAATTGGACAAAATTAGAAGGTATAGATCAATAATTATTGAACCGAGGTAACTCAAAAAGACTAACTTTCTGAATGCCGGGACTTATTACTGTTAAGGGAATGAAATTTGGGGAAGTTGTGGCTGCTTCAGCACCACCTTACTCAACAATTATGTGATCTTCATTTCCAATGTTCCCTGATACCTTCCTGGTCACTTGTGCAATTATTATTTTTTTGCCTGTTGGAAGAAGGGAAGGGAAGGGAAAGGAAGGGAAGGTCCATGTTACCTGCCAGCTTCCCACAAGAAACTCAAAAGAAAGGAAATTGGAAGTCGATCCAATTGCCTTTTTGCCTGCCATAGTTACTCTATTTCTCTGTTTAGTTAAGGAAATGTCTCTGAAACAATGACCCAATGGTCACAGGTTGTCTATTATCAATTAAAAATGAAGTCTTAATGGAAACATAAAGCTGACAAATAGAAACTGTATTCTGAAACTTTAAATTTTGATACTCTGTATCTTTATATACCTTTTTGGTATCTCTACACAGAATCATTTTTAATAATGAAAATTAGTGGAATATTCGCTAGAAAATATTATGCATCAGTCCCTTTCTCTCTCTCCCTCACTGTATATTAATTTGATTTCTATGCCAATGATGTTTGTATCTTATAGAATCACCAACCAAGTATAAGTGCAGGGCTGTATATAATTAAAAGATTCACAGGTCCTTTTTGCAAATACTTTTAGAATTTATGACCAAATTTAATGATGTGGGAGATTGCTAAGTACATGGGAATGTGCCAGTTGGCCTCTTATTTCTCTTTTTCTGCAGTTGTGGTGAAGGAGACAATGGGCAAGCTTGCTAGAACAATAATAGAGTGCTGGCACTGCCTTGAACCAAAGATTCTATATTACCTTTCAAAATGTCCCTTTGTTGCCTCTCCTACTCTGAAACCATTCCAGGCCTTCTCTTCTGTTCCTGCATTAATTTCAAATACATTTCATTGCTTCATTATATTGACCACATGCTCTGTCCTTCTTTGATCAAATCCTTAAGATGGTCTGAGGTATTCCTACGATATTTGTTTTGGCTTGCCCCAGGTGCACAGGACCAGAATTCACTGTAACCCGTTAGTTTTGCTAAATAAAATAGTTGTTTATATCCTTCCATAGGTTTGACATTTCTCAAGAAATTATTGTTCCTCTGCATTTGGGAGCATCAAATCGGAAACTTTCAAAATTTGATCACATCTCTTTGAACCAACAGATCTGTAATTTGCAAGGATGATCATGAAATCATAAAGGATCATCATAAAATTTCATAAATCGGGGAAAAAACAAGGCACTCTCTCCTTGGAGGATGTAGAAGTGATATTTATTTTTTTAAAAATAGAAACACAATACCAAAAGCCAAATGCCAAGGTAGCCAATCATGTTTTAGAAATAATTGTATCCATAAATCCATCAAAGACACAGCTGCCTCCATGGAACTGTGAAGGTGTCACTGCTTTTCAAGAACCACACACCAGTTTCCTTGGTCATAATAACTTTCTTGCACCTTTATGCAATCTAGTTGTTTACACAGCTGTTCCAGTTCACCTTCACAGAAGACGTGGTAATAGCGGTGAAAAACAGGGTTGGGTTCTGGAGCATTTGTAGAGCCATCCAGAGGCTGACAAAACTTGGCATGTCTTGTCTTTTTCGTTATTCCATCTTTCAGATGCCAAGGGACCAAGACATCTTGGGATTCAAAGGAAGTTCTGTTTGTATGAATTGGCAAGCTGGCAGGAACCACCTGGTTTGGACTGTTGCTCATCCCCTTAGGTTGATTACAGTCCTTGATGGGCTGTGCTAAACCTTGGCATTCAGTGCTGCCTGTTTTATTTAGTGTGTCGCTGACAGCTTTGCCAAGACTTTTATCACTAGCTTTTTTCCCTTTCAGATACTTCGACTTCCGCTCCTTGTATTCCTGTTCCATTGCCCAAACGTAAACAAGTGCTTTCCCACCTGGTCTCAGCAACCGAGTTAGTTCACAGAGCACAGCCAGCCTCCTCTCCTACTCAAGGGGGAGAAACACAGTCAGTCATTCTAAAGGTAAAAGGGAACAAACTAAAAATTGTACTTCAGAACAAAACAAAATACCGTATTTTCCGGCGTATAAGACGACCCGGCGTATAAGACGACCCCTGACTTTTAAGATTTTCAAGGTTTTTCATCTTATACGCCGGAAAATACTTACATGCCCTGCCCTCCCTGTCCGTTGCAGAGGAGGCGAAGGCCCGACTGGCCCCGCCGGCCCTCCCGCTGCTCCTGCGCTTCTGCCGGCCCCCAAGGCGCAGCGTTTCCCAGGCAGCAGGCAGCGCCGGAGGGCAGCCGCCACCCCGCCACGGCCGGCGCCCCTCCTGCTTCCCCCCAGGCCTTGAACTTCTCCCATTCGGCACAGGGTGGGGCAGCTCCACCCGCAGCCTCTTTTTTAGAACTCATGTGCCGCTTCCCTCTCACTGTCGGCCGAGGCGCGCTCGGCCCGGGCTCCCGGTCCCTCTTCCTGGCCGGCTTCCCGCCCTGCCCCTCATGGAGCTGGACTGGGCGTGCAGCCTCTCGGTGTGGCTGCTTTTCGTGGGCAGCCTGGCAGTGCGGCTCCTGCGCTCGGACCTGTTGCTGAGCCGGCGGCTGCTGCTGCGCATGGGGCTGCTGGCCGTCCTGCAGGCGCTGGGCCAGGCCGTCCTGCTGCTGCCCCTCAGCGCCGCACTCACAGCGGCTGCCTGCTGGCTCGTCTTGGCCAGCACCGCCCGGCGGAAGCGCATCCCCACAGGGGGGAGAGCGGTGCTGGTGACAGGTGAGTCCGGCGGGTGCGAGGCCCTCCCCTCGGGCCAAGAGCCAACGGGCAGCGCCGCCTTCGCGTGGGGAGAGCCGCCCAACGCTCCCGCTCAGCCGTGTCCCGGAGCCGCGCCGGAGATAGCTCGATTGCACGGGGCGGCCCGGCTTTGCAAGAACGGGGACGCTCGACTGATTATTTTTTTCCGGCGTATAAGACGACCCGGCGTATAAGATGACCCCCCAACTTTTGAGAAGAAAGTCGTCTTATACGCCGGAAAATATGGTACAAAACAGAGCTCAGTGAATTAGAAACACTGTACTATTCTTTAGTCTGTACATTTCTACTTTTTTAAATTTATACATCTTTCAGGCCTTTCAGAATTATATATCAATGAAATTAACATAATTAATATACAATGATTTTTTTTCTTAAAAAACAGCAAACAATAAAATAGCTAAATATGCAGAACAAGTAACTGCTACCATAACATCTGAGCACTTTGTTGAAAGAAAGAACTAAGAACCACTGTAATTACGGGTAGTCCTCGATTTACAAACGGTTGTTGCTTAGTGACTATTTGAAGTTACTTAGGACCCACATTCAACGCTCTGACAGCTGCCCATGCCCTGGTGCTCAGCAACCGCCCGCATCAACCGCCGTTTGCAGCATCCTGCAGCCAAGGAGCTACAATTTATGTTTTTGTTGGAAAGCACATTTATTTCCAGTTTCTAGGAAAAAAAAACACCCATAGCGAATAATAGTTCGCTTAACGACTGTGACATTTGCTTTACAAATGCTGCAAAAAAGATCATAAAACCAGGAGCGGTCACATGAAGATTCATTTAATGACTGACACAACTTATGACCATAATTGCAAGCTTAATTACCGACGTAAGTCGAGGAGTACCTGTAGAACATAACAAAATAGATCTCTCATAGTAAGGAAGCCCACATGAACTTCCTTAACTGTATTAGGAATGTTAACAGGGCACGTAACTGGATTTCCTTTGAAAGGGAAGTAATGGCAGGTCTAATTAGGCAAAAGAGGTCTTCCAGTAGCTAAGCTTAAATCCTTTATCCTCTGTTCTGACACTTTTTTTAAAAAAAACTATTGGTTGTGTTGTAACTTAGCAAAACTGAGAACCACTGGATGCAAGTTCTATGATTTGTTCACATCCAGAATAGAAAAGGTTAATGCCACGTTGGTGAAATCCTAGCTTACAAAAGCTAACGTGGAGAGCAAAGTCTTGCAAAAAAGATTCAGAAGAGTCAGAAGAATCTCTCATCACAAGGCAACACTGGATTCATAATTTGTTTCAATAGACCCATCTCCAGTGAAGTTGAATCAGGATCACTGCTAAGTGGTCCAACATGTGCTTTGTGTAAAAAGTTTCAGATTTCACAGCAGCATCTTCAGAGAACAAAAACTTAAGATAATATGCCAGGGAATATGAAGAACCACTGCCAATCAGGAGAGACCGAACTGAAGAATTTGTATTGCAGGCTGTTTGGGGCGTTAAGAAATTTAGAAAAGTTGAGCGGGACAAGAATTTCACAGGATGGGAAGGTACTCCAGAATTTCTTTTCCATTTTCTTTCTTGCCCCCGCTCCCACCCCAGAAAATAGTTATAGATAGAAAAAATAAGCACAGTAAGCCTTAATTCAACGGTGCCACTAATTGTGATGTGAAAATCAAAGAAGCAATCTGGAAGTTCTTTAGGAGTTGCAAAAATAGAACTGACAATCAAAGCTAACTAATCCCTGGAATGAAAACAACAGCAACAACAACAGCCATGAAACAGAAGGACAAACTATATTACAATCTTTCCACTTTTAGGCAGTTTTAACCTACCAGTGTTGAAAAATGATGGATGACCGCAATGGATATGCAGGCATCACACGAACCGCTCCGTATTGGCAGAGTGAGCGCATCGCATACAAAAGCCTGAAATTCCTTCTCTCCACAGATGTCTACTAGAGTCTTACTACGGTCACAGCCAAACTGTTAAATAAAAAAAAAGTGTGAGAAACCAAGAATGAACATTAAAATTATGCGGCTTTTCATAAATAAGCAACAGTCAGAGACCCAGTTTTCTAGATCCAATATTGAAATGTTGATTAATTTTTATCTCTTTAGGGAAGAACCCAAATAATGATCTAAGTGCTGAATTAACAACATACACGCATACATCTTCAGTGAAAGGAACGGTAACAGCTGGCTGCCCAGATGTGAAGGACTGTAAACTCCACATTGCACCTGCAGGCATCAGAGCTTTACGTTTCTCTCTTTTATGCTGTTCTTTTAACACAAACCACCACACTGACTGCCTTGATTTATAAACCTCCTTTTTTACCCCACCAAGACTTATGGGATAGTTCAATATTAGCTGCATTTTATAGAAGGTGAGCTTGCCAACTCTGTCTAAATGGTATTAAAAAACCCAATTGCTTGATCCCTCAGTACTATTAAGAAATCAGTTCTCTTTCACATTCCTGCCATCAAGACACCCCATCTGGGATCCAACTGACATAAACGAATAGGGTTTACACTTTAATTCCACTTTCTATTATCATCTGATATGCATAGAAGCAACAGGAAATGGATCCTGACTGATCCGGTGCTCCATGTTTCCCCCAGGAAAAGATAATATTTGTCACATCTTCCATCTATTGCATTGCCACTGTACATCCTGTCAATTTGCCAAATAAAAAAAAGTGGGGGGGAAGGACAGCTACCTCTGCCCCTTTTAATTTTCTTTTTCTCCAACTAGACAATTCACTTAGGAATGCTTGCAGCAATATTAGCCCTGACCTTGTATATTTGAAATACATTCTGCTGCCCCACGTCTCTTCCATAAGACACTCAAAACAGCTTGGAATAAAAATCAATGCATGTACGGTTATTAAGTGGAAGACATCAGAACTACAATGAATACAAGGCTAGGCTGAACGCAAAAGTCTAGGTTGAGCATAGTTCCACCCACCATCTTATCCAATTTCCACTGCAGATGGCCTTAACGCATTTTTCATGAGAACAGTATCAAGGTTACCTTTTCACTGGTGCCACTTAGCTGCTCTTACTGCCTACCTTCTAATGTTACTTTTGACAAGACTATTTGATAACTGAAAATATAATAATTAGCTACCAGCCAAGTGATAGGAGACAAGTTCAGATAGAGACTATTTGTCACTGGCAATGTATCTGTATACAGATCTTCTTTGCTGACAACCACAAGTTCCTTCAGACGGTCCTCATGGGTAGGGTGGTATTCAGGTTTATGAGTAATATAAACCATGGTTCCTAGAATTACTAATTACTAGAATTACAATTTTTGGCAGTAATTGTAAATACTGAAGAACTCCTACCCCTAAAAAACTTTATCCACATTTTGGAACGAGGTAGTCTCAACAGGCAGAGCAGTCCATCTATAGAAGACACTGAGACATTTTCTTTTGGTCTGAGATCAGAGGTTTTTTTTTAAAAAAATAATAATCTGTGGCATGAAAAGGGCATTATTCTGTTGCTGTTAGACAGCTATATAGTTACATCCCTCCCTTTTTTCCCCAATCAGTAAGAAGTTCAGAGACAGTCCGGATTGGGTTTATTAATTTACTACCAACTGTATAATAATAATAAACCTTTATTGTCAAAGTACATGTGTACATTGAGATTAGCTGAGCCTCCCCCCGTGCTCTCTCCCCCCAACACACAGTGACAACAAACCCTCCATCCCACCACACTATGTGAACCAACTACACCACACACCGGCCTCCCAAGTCAATACTGCATAAGATTATGTCCTATTTAAAAGCCTAACAGCCCACGGATAAAAGCTATTTTTCAGCCTGTTGGTACGGCTGGCTATATTTCTATATCTCCTACCGGATGGTAGGAGAGTAAAGAGATACCGTCCAGGGTGTGAGTCATCCCTGAGAATCTTCCTCACTCTTCCAAGGCAACGAGCCCTGGCGATGTCATCCAGTGGTGTCAGGGAACAGCCCACAATGTCTTGTGCTGTGCTCACTACCCTCTGTAATACTTTCCTGTCCGCGGCTATCAGACCAGCATACCAAACCACAATACCATACGAGAGGACGCTCTCTATGGTAGACCGGTAAAAGAGGGTCATTAGCTGTTGTTCTACCCTGTTCTTCCGCAAGACCCTAAGAAAGTGAAGCCTCTGTTGGGCCTTTCTAGCCACCTGGGTTGTGTTAACTTTCCAGGTCAGATCTTCACAGAGGTAGACTCCCAGAAATTTAAAGGAGGAAACTCTCTCTACACAGTTCTCTCCAATGTAAAGTGGGGCAGGTTCCTCCTTTTTTCTCCGGAAGTCTATGTATGTTTCCTACCACAGCCCAGTTCAAATAGCATGGAAACACACAGCAGGAGAGATCAATTTAATTTTCAACCTCAACAAAAGGAGCACTGTAGCACTCTCATTTGACCTTCAGATCGCATCAAATGACTTTGTGGAAATCCAGCAGGATTGTGGCAGAAGCACTTCTACTGTATTGCTACTATCAACTTGACAGCAGCAGCTACAAATTGAAGGAGATTTGAAAAAGAAACCCCAGACTGAATCCCAAGTAGTTTTTCCATTGGTGCAAGAAACAAACAAGCTTGATATTTCTGCCCCACACTTACAGCTTAAAACTCTAGTCTGGTCCTCAGGGATACCTCCTGCAATGCCTGCTGGGTGCCATGCCCGATCTGGTTTTATTACTTTTTAGTTTCTTTTTTGAAAAATGACAGAAAGCTAACGTTGTGCAAAGCAAACTGTCAGGCTCAAGCATTACCTTTATTTCAGATAATGTTCATTCTACATGGACCCATAAAAGCTGGAAAGGGAGACTGGATAAATTCTGCCCTTGGATAAAATAGGTATTTTGTGACTAAGCATATCCCCTATGGCAGCCTTTTGTGAGAATGCATATAACATGATCTCAAAATTTAGGAACATCCACTAAATTCTCCATCAGTTGTGACTCCTGGTTTATACTCTCCTGCAATATATCACGCTATTTCCAAGAATCCCACAAGGCTTTCTGAACAGAAAGGTAACATATAAATATGCACACCTACACACCTTACAAGGATGTTTCAGAGGTTGCCAAGGTGAGCGGGTAAAGCCCAACTTTATGAGTGAAATACTTTTCTATTCATAGATTATAAAAAATTATGGCTAGTCATAATCATCATGGCAATCCAGGAATCGGTCTGCTTACAGGCAAAATATGATATTTGCAAAGAGGAAATAAATTACATATAAAAAGTTTATTACAGTAAAAAAACCAACATCAGAGGGAATCATGCAAATCTGTACCATGGCTTGCTTGCTATGAATATGAATGTTGATCTACAAGACTAATTTTAGTTGATGGATTAGCTACTAGAAAACAATAAAAAGAGAATGCAAAAGCTATAAACTAGGTTTGATTCGTGCACTTGCATATATCAAATGAAAATAATGGCGTGTAAAGTCAAAAGATGGAGCATAAAAAAACCAATAAATAGTTTCCTTTGGTAACTCTAACAATTTACTCATTTGTATTAACATAAATGGAATTTTTAAACAACAGGTTATTTATTTTAGTGTTTCCAGCCAAGACAGACGAAATTCTCAATTTAGTCAGTTTTAGCTGCCAGTTACAAAGTGGTTTATTGACAGAATATATGCCAGATCTAATTCTCAAAGCAAATTTGCTCCATTTCATTAAAGGGAAAGAGCTTTAAGGAAAAAATTATATCCCGCATTTCAGTTTTGTTGGATTAGGATAAATGTAAAGTGTACACCAATTGCACATAGTGCTATTCATATTATAGATTGGCCGTAACTGGGAAATCTTTATTGCTAATGGTGCCAATTTCATTACTGGGTACGATCATAAAGACTTTGATTTTAATTAAGAACATTACAGCACCGGAGCCCACCATCTGCAGAACAGATTGCTCTCCAAACAAACAAATTGGTCCATTCTGGTGTTTACAAGGACTAAAAAAGAAATTTTTCATGACTCGGTGAAAAAAAGAATGTTAAAACAGTGATGAAAACAATTTCTAACAAAGAGACCTGTTATATACTTTAAAGCTGGGAGAAAGGGATGGAATTTGGACCTTCATACGAACATCTCAGCAACTAAATAGAGACTCAAGAGGCAAACTTGGTTCTCTTGTAAAGAGACAACATTCCAATCACTGCAATCACTTTCTGTTGTCCCAAGAACAGTAAAAATGGACAGAGAAGCAGGAATTCAATCAGACAACCCTGAAACGACCTTGAAAGAGACAACAACACCTTACTGTGATAAAATGTAATGAGTAACAGCTTAGCTAACCAAGAGGAATAAAGCATATGACAGCCAGAATATGAAGTCCTAATTTGCATCTAAATTATATCACATAATTGCAAAGTCAGGCTTAGTTGTAACGTCCTATGTAGCAAAGTGAATCCGTTGCAAAAAGATTAGATCTTGCAATAAAATAAAAATACTTCAGAGCATCAAGTATTTCAAGTGTGATTAAAAATACAAAGGATATGGCAGCTCCAGAGAAAATTTCCCTTTAGTATAAATGTGATGAATACTGGATGCATGTCCATGGAAACTGGAAAGAGATAATTACTGCAAACTTGCATTTTATCATTTCTCAACTAGTGCTGTGATCCCATTCAGATTATCAGAGGTTATTTTAACATTTTTCTAACTAATTAACTTTCTTCCTCTCTCGACATGCTTCTGTGACCAGGATTGATTCAGAGACGAACTTCAGCCCAGCAACCGATTTGGAATGCCAAGGCTGAACTTTGGGGCATGTGCAATAATGCAGATGAATACCGATGAGCTTTTTCCAACAGTGGTACAATCACCCGGCTTGCCAACAAGATCTTCTGCATTCAATATGCTATTTGTATTCATACCCTTGATGTATGGCAAAGACAGAAGGGACAGATGCAACCTTGAACCAGCCGATTTGAACAAATGAGAACAAAAAAGCAGAAGTCCATAGAATGCAAAAGCGCTTCGGCTATGAGATTACGGAAGATGCAGGACAGATAACAGTGCCACTTGTAACGGGGACAGATGAAACCAGCAGCTGAAAAAGGTCACACTGCAACTGATGAAAGAATAGTGGAGAATTTCATCGTTTAAGCAAGGAGGTATAGACCTCCCCCCAAGCAGGGAAAAATGAGCAACTTTTTAGCACAACCTCTGCGGGGAATTCAGTGCGGATAATCCTCGACTTAAACCAGTCAATTAGCGACCATTCAAATTTAAAACAGACCCTCCTGAAAAAGCCAATTATGACCTGGTTCTGAAGTTCCAACAGCCAGCCCCCTAGTCATGTGAACACATTTGGGGTGCTCAGCAACCAGCCCACACTTACACCTGTTTGCAGCGTCTTGCAGACACATGATTGCAATTTATGACATTTCCCCCAGAAACCAGCACTTACTTCCAGTTTGCAACAAAAACCCACCCATAGTAAACAATGGGTTCACCTAATGACTGATGCATTTCCTTAACAACCGCTGCAAGAAAAGGTTGTAAATTGTGTGTGTGTTCTTTTTCGATCATGGCAAAAATATCAACTACATAGTGTGAAATTTGGAGATGTGTCTTTAGGAGTACTCTTGCTTCCAGATGTTGCATTACTGTCCATGCTAAGAATCCTGAGATAGACTGGTGTTTCTCTGATATGTTTTCATTTATACATTGATATTTTGGGCTGGCTACTGATATTAGTAATACTGTTGCTTCATTGTTATCTTATTATTATTTTATGACTAACATTTGAATCTTGTTCATGTACAGGTAGTCCTCAACGTACGACCACAATTGAGCCTAATATTTTTGTTGTTAAGTGAGACATTTGTTAAGTGAGTTTTGCCCCATTTTACAACTTTTCTTGCCACAATTGTTAAGTGAATCACTGCAGTTGATAAGTTAGTAACCTGGTTGCTAAATAAATCTGGCTTCCCCATTGACTTTGCTTGTCAGAAGGTCACAAAAGGTGATCACATGACCTTGAGACACAGCAAAGGCCATAAATATGAACCGGTTGCCAAGAATCTGAATTTTGATCCCATGATCATGAGGATGCTGCAAAAGTCGTAACTATGAAACACGGTCATAAGTCACATTTTTCGGTGCTATTGTAACTTTGAACAGTCACTAAATAAATTGTTGTAAGTCGAGGACTACCTGTATTTAACTATACAGAAGTTGGCTCTAAAATGACCATCCAAAACCACAACATTAAAATACAATCTTGAGGAGAAAGTGATTTCTAGTTTACCTCTCAGATGATGGGAGCGGCATTTACTAAATAGCGGTAAAGAGCCATTTTCAATCGCTTTCCAGGTGATGAATCTCATCAATAAAGAGATGGTTTCAGAACTCATGCCCCTTACATGATAACAACTACTAAAAATAATCTAATGATTTTTAGATGAAAACTTAATGAAAAAGCCCTTTTCTTTAGATTTCAATAAAATCGAGAATAGAATATATAAAAGAATAGCTCCTGCCCCATTTTTGGTTTCCATATCAAGTGACTACATTTCTTTAGACCAGAAAAGAAAGAAGTCAAAATGTTACGGTTTCATCCTAAACAGTAGCCATATTTCAGCAGTAGCCCCATTTATTTCTATTATCGAAGTAGCAATTAAGACAGAAAATGCAGAAGAGAGTAATTGTAAGGGGGCATGCAACCCAGGAGAGATTAATTACTTATCCAAGTTCAGGGAACAAAAAGGAACATGAGATGCTGTGGGCATTTAGCTTTACTTCATAATAACTAACTCCATCAGGTAGAATTAAATCATTTAAGTCCATTGAAATCTGATTGATGTAATGTATCAGAAAACTAATGAAGAGAGAACTACATCTAATTTTGAAATGAAATTACGTGGCTCCCCAGAGAAATATCTCAGCTATAACTAATAGCATGAGAGTCTTGAGAAAGCAAATTAAATTCTGGCAAACGCATACAAACACAGCAAGAAGGATGACAGCATGCAGAGGAAGAGAGAGTAATTCCCTTGGTCTACTTGTTCTGAATCAGGCCTTTAACATTTGCTTCACGTAAAGCTTTGTTTTCCCCATAGAGAAAGCTGTATCACCTTTTGGGGGAAAAGATGCTATGTTGAAAATGAGAAGCCTATCTCTCGCTGGCAGATGTGTTTCCAGCAACTTGCATTATACTTTTAAGCTTTTGCTGTTTGCTGCTTCTAGTCTTTAATCTCCGAGATACTTTAGCTTCTTGACTGCTAATAAAATCTGAGTATCCAAGCTTCCCACGAGCAAGCCCTTGGTATTCTGTGGAGCAGAGATGAAATCCATCAGCGGTTTTTACTACAAATGGCTGCCTTGAATGCCTCCAAGGCATTTCAAAACAACAGGACCATTTCCCATCATCTACTGACGGGGCGGGGAAGAGGGGACCCAGGTTCATTTCATCAAATCTGTAAAGTGAGGTATTTATTTCAAGGTGCTTAGAAGGGCATTACAAAAGAGTTGGGCACCTGACAAGGCTCCTGTTATGGACGTAAGGGTATTTTCCCCCTTCTTCTGCTGTCTCCTGTTCACTTGCATCTGCCGTCTGCAGAGGAGCAAGGAGGAGCTATAACTGCCTTGACTTTTCCTACTGCAAAGCAATTCAAAATCAACTCGGAGGAAAAGGATCACTGAACCTTCAAGTAGCAACAAAGAGAGATGATGGTGGTGAATCAGCTCATGGACAGGGAACTGTGACAGTCTTGCTGAAGGACCTCTACAGTATGTTGATGACACAGAGCTAATTCACATATTGCACTAAGCCATGGTTTCTCAAATAAACTGTAATGGGCTGGGGTGATTTCACATGCCTTAAAGATTCATTCTGTACATGGTGGATATTTATGTTAAGGGTTTTCAAACATTTCTAGACCACGTAACTTCATTAGGGAAAAAAAATAAAACTCCTGATAAAGAGACACAGCCTACAGCAGTATTTCTAGACCTTGAATGTGTGGACTTCCACTCCCAGAATTTGAGAGTTGAAGTCCATGCGATTAGGGGACTGGAGGGTAAAAAATATGAAGAACAGATGCAGGAATTGGGTTTGTCTAGTCTAGTGAAAAGAAGGACTAGGAGTGACATGATAGCAGTGTTCCAATATCTTAAGGGGCTGCCACAAAGAAGAGGGAGTCATGCTATTCTCCAAAGCACCTGAAGGCAGGACAAGAAGCAATGGATGGAAACTAATCAAGAAGAGGAGCAACCTAGAAATAAGGAGAAATTTCCTGACAGAACAATTAATCAATGGAATGATTTGCCTCCAGAAATTGTGGGTGCTCCATGACTCCTTTTTTCCTTTCTTTCACTTTTTCTCTATATTGATATTATAAAAATGTTGGAGTCTTTCAGAGTAAAGGTTTATTATTGTCATCATCATCATCCATGGCAGATACATTTATCTCATTTCCGTTCATTTACAAAATGTAAGTTGCTATTAAAATCTCTGCTATTACAATGCATCTGCTTTCAGCAATTTATTTTAAATCATGAGGAAACTATTGAATTATGAATAGGCATATTTATGTCTGAAAGATGTAGCTTGGAAATAATTATTAGTTACATTGCAGACTCCAATTTTTGAGCAAAACCTACTGGATTGAAAAATCAGAGCATCTTAATGATAGATTCCCACAAAAAGAAAGTTAAAAGATGTAATATTCCCTTGTTTCCTTCAAAAATAAGTTGATATTAAGATTGGCCATTTTGGGGGGGGGGGGAGTTGTAAACCTGGTTTTCACTTGTTGGAATCTGTCTTTGACAATACCTATACATGAGAATTGACAACTAATGTACTCATTTAAAAATATTCTATCCTTTTTGATGATCTTCATCTAATAAGATTTTAGAACATCTGCCTTTTTGTTCTTATAAGATTTCAGCCTACACATTAATTTGATTTTGATTTTTGGCTACTGCAATATCATGCAATGATGCCTACTACCTACAAATGTTGGGTATGTTGATCAGTTTTATGACTGAATGTAAGATTTGCTACAAAGAAATACCACAATACCTCAGGCTGCAGGCATCCATCACACGCCACAATAATATTAAAATATTGTGAGCATCGGGACAGTGCTACATAAATTATGCAATTGTGCAGCTGCATCATGACATCAAAAACAGGTAACTTGTGTTGCTTGCATGATAATGTAAATTTCTCCCCCCACTCATCACAGTGGATGCCTATGATTAGAGTGGAGTTATCTACTGAAAAGATAAGAAAAATATGAGAAGTTAACCTGAGATCCTTTGACACACTTACTATAGAAATTAAAACATTCTCCCACTGTTTACAAAATATAAAAATCTGTAATTATTCCATTCATTTCTTGGCATCGCCAAATCAAATTGATTTATTGAGAATAAATATCTATAGAAACTAATAATAAGGGTTTTTTCTAGTTTCAAGGATTTAACAAACATTAACAAAATTTAACAAAGAAAACAAATTTAGTTTCAAGGATTCCACAAAGAAGAGGGGGTCGACCTATTTTCCAAAGCACCAGAAGGCAAGACAAGAAACAATGGATGGAAACTAATGAAGGAGAGAAGCAACCTGGAATTAAGGAGAAACTTCCTAACCATGAGAACAATTAACCAGTGAAACAGCTGGCCTTCAGAAGTTGTAGGTGCTCCATCACTGGAGGTTTTTAAGACGAGCTTGAAGAGCCACTTGTCTGGAATGGTGTGGGATCTCCTGCTTGTGTTGGATCATTAGAGCACCTCCGGGGTCCCTTCATACTCTGTTATTCTGTTAAAGATCCAGGAGTTGAATAAAATAATGCAGTTCTTGAATTTGGACTTGGAAGGGGGAACATCTACCTTCATGTAGATGGTCACCTGATCAACATTATCAACTGCACAAGTAGAGATTCCTAGCAATGTAGTTCAAACCAGCTAGCTGATCATTTGAGACTCCAGAATACTGATTTCCCGCTTCCAGTGAAAGTAGGAAAACATTTAAAGAGGGGGAGGGAAAGATTATTTCTGCACTGTACATATCCATGTTCATGTATGATATATAGGGGTATATGTTCAGGAGGGTGCACCCATGTTTCAGGCTATGACCTCTGATTCAGCCATGAGCATAAGAGTCAAGACGAAAGCTTGCCATCATCCATAGACTATAATGTGTAACAGGTTTTATAATAATACAGCCAGTTGTTTGTTATAGTCACAATATGTGATGAGAGAACAATGCTTGACTGACAATAAAATTCAGTGTATATTCACTAAAAATACCATTTGCTGTGCTTGACAGAATCTACAGTCAGGTAAAGCACCCACTGGATTGTAGCTTAAAATTCCTGATGGATTTTACCTCAAACAAAGCAAGCAATCTAGATTTATTAGACAAAAATAATCCCATTTCCTAAATTTACCTTCAAAGAAAATAGATTAGACAGAGGGAAAACAAGATAGATTCTCATGCAATAAGATTTTTCTTCTAAGAAAGTCCCTAAACCACTTCAAGATGGCCATTCTCAAGAAAAATAACTTAAAAAGCCACATTTCCTCTTGGAACAGCTGTATTAAAAGTCAACATATTCTTTCATTCTTGTACCCATGGATTATATGGAGCCAAAGGACATTTATCACACTACATTAATCACCAAGCAAGACTGTGCTATATTCACAACTGCTTTATGGGCTGATAGTGTAAACTCTCTCCTATATCCCTCACTCTTTGTATCTCCTACATTTTATTTCTCTCAGAACTTATTTTCACATCTCCTGTCACCCCATATTATGGACAATATTCCATGCTACTGCTAATGTAGATGATGGTCCAAGAAATCGTGGTGGATATAATTCTAACAAACAAAAAACCCAAACAATTCTAATTTGGTAACCATGATAAGTCTGAAACCGCAAAAGCAAAATAATTATTGTGTATTTTTAATTACATTTCAAGGTATCAGGGGTTTCTCATTTGTTTAAAGTCAGTAGAACCTGATGATCAGAAAATGTTCAGCTGCAATAAGAAGCCCTTTATAACTCTTTCTATCTGAACAGATCCAATAATCATCTGAAATTGGCAGAGGCTTTATGGAAAATGACTTAGGAGTGTTGCAACCTGCAGTTCAGTGAAACAATTATTCAGCTCTAGCAGCCCCTAACTGAAAGTAATTTCATCTAGCTCCAAAAATGCTATCCAGTTTTAATTAATTCACATTAATTAATTTTATATACCACTGAGAACAATGTAATTTCCTGATTATACCCACCGTATGGACCTAACCTCTTACACCTAGATGGTAATGACTTGAACATATGACCCCACCATCAATATTTGGTTTGGGCAATGTGGTAACGAACAACTAAAACCTCTTAAACTGACCTGATAGCCAGGATAAACATATAGAGAAGCCAAGGAGGACAATACGTTTGCTTTACAGATTACTATCCATCAGCCCTAAGAGTTTGAACAGCAATTGTAAAAAAATAATTAGTCTGAAGCTAAGCAAATTCTCCTGTGATTTTAGCTTGAAGACCTATTGCTTCACTGTCTGTGCTCTCATGTTTTCTTGATTTTTTTTGGATATGATTACATAATGCTTCCAGCAGACATTATTTGATATTACAACTAATGTGAATCTGAACAGTAAGCCAGACTGTGGTTTGATTTATTGTATTATCTATTCTTTTTGCAGTGGCCTGATTTATTCTATGAAAATGAAAGTTAGCAGTTTCAGACACACTCAAGGGGAAAATGTGAAAGTCACAGAAAGAAAACAAATGGGATTAATAAATAGTCAGAAGATTCCTTGTGAGGAACTATGCAATCTAATATTAAGAAAAGGCCTAAAATCCATCCAGGACTATGTATGGTTAGATTTAAAAGCATACATTAGGTATGTATCAGTCAAGATGGCCAGATCAGAAAATAAACACTGTAAGAACTATGGAAGGGACGCGGTGGCTCAGTGGGTTAGGACGCTGAGCTTGTTGATCAGAAGGTCGGCAGTTTCGCGGGTTGAATCCCGAGTGCCGCGTAACAGAGTGAGCGCCTGTTACTCGTCCCAGCTTCTGCCAACCTAGCAGTTCGAAAGCACGTAAAAATGCAAGTAGAAAAATAGGGACCACTACGGTGGGAAGGTAACAGCGTTCTGTGTGCCTTTGGTGTCTAGTCATGCCGGCCACATGACCACGGAGACGTCCTCGGACAAGCGCTGTCTCTTTGGCTTTGAAACGGAGATGAGCACCGGCCCCTAGAGTTGGAAACGACTAGCACGTATGTGCGGGGGAACCTTTACCTTTACGAACTATGGAATTCCACTTTATTGTTAAAGCGTATAATAATATAAGGTTAAAGGCCTGGCAGAGGTTATATTTTCCTGATCTTGTACCGAAGAGAGTCAAGGCTGGTCGATATTCAGCTTCTTTTTCATTCCCCCTTACCTTTTGGGGCTAAGCTATGGCTATTTAATAGTTGCTGATACCTTCTTCAAGGCCAACTCAGTACAGTTAGTCCAACAATTAAGCTCAAAATTTCTGTAGGTGACTACAGGGATGTTGCAACAATCATAAGTGTCCAAAAATTTCAGAAGTCACTTTTTTTGAATGGTCACTAAACAAATGGTTGTGAATTGAGAACTTCTTGTCCTCCTCTACAGCCTGCCTGAATAAAAAGATTTGGGGGATTTTTTTCATATATCTAACTTAGCCAAAACTATTTTGCAGTTGGGTTAGTTTAAGCACTGAAACAACTTGTGAGGTTTCTCTGAAGATTCATTCAGTTTAGATGTGATTTGATTATTTGTGGATTGCACTATAATTTTCACCTGCTTCTTGCCTCTAAAGCAAAAAAGTAAACTGCCATGATTTGATGGGATGGCCGTAAGGACTCCAACAATTAAAAGTGACTACCTGCTCTAACTTTAAAATGGCATATAATCATAATAGTAAAGTTGGAAGGGACCTTGGAGGTCATCTAGTCCAACCCCCTGCTCAGGCAGGAATGTAGCACATAAACAAACACATTCTGGTAGAGAGAAGTTCCGAAAACTCGGAAGACTAAACCTCTGGATCCGGCCACATTATCCTGGGACACGTATATTTGCCTTCATTCACATACACAAAACTTACAGAAATGCAAACAATATTTCATCTTACCATATACAAGTCTTTGCAGATGCCTAAGTACTTTCCATTGCCACATCCAACATCAGCCACAATAGCCCCACGTGGCAAACCTTTAAGGAACTCAAGCACTTGCGGCCATGGACTATGCCTGGTGTTGCTGAAATGTCTGGCAATATCTTCATACACTTCATGGACATACTTCTGCTCTAGCACAGAGGCATCTTTGTCGCTGTTGTGAAATGAGGCTACCCTCTCTTTATGCCGACTGTCGCATATAGAAGGAAATGCTGGGGGAAGGGGATTGGGAGAAGAAAGGTAGAAGACATGTTTATTTTTAATATGCTAGGTTTAGACCCAGAACAATCTTTTTATTTTATTTTATTTTATTGCCTTAATGGAGAGAATACAGACAGTTGCAAATTGAACTGTAAATTTCAAACTTAATTCTTTTTTGCAAATTTAATTACAGATAGTCCTTGGTTAACAACAGCAATTGGGACCGTGATTTCTGTTGCTAAGTGATGCATTTGTGAAGTGTTACATCACATGATCGTGCTGCTTTGCAAAGAAATTAAGGCACTGCTGACATTAAATGACTCCTGCACCGTTGTTAAGTGACGGCAGTCATGTGGTTGCTATTTGCAAAGTCCTGCAGGGTTCTCCCATTGTCTTTGCTTGTAGGAAGTCAGAAAAGACGTCCTAAATGGTGATCGCATGACTACACAACATTGCAACCAATATATGTACGAGTACCAGTTGTAACTACCAATTGTTCAGTACCACACTAAATGTGAACAGTTGTTAAGGGAGGTTCACCCATAGTTCAATAATAAGAATGCCAGCCCCCCCACCCACCCCAGTCTGTTGCTTAAGAGCAGACCTCCTTCTAAATTAGAATATTTGCTAAGTTCAAAAGGTATTCATCACTAACTGGGACATTATGAAAGAGGATTAGAGTAAGCAACAAGTCTGGAGATATCTCTCTTGGCAACTAACAAACTTCCTGTCCCACCTAATACTTTTTTATAAGTTAAACACAATATGTATCATTTTAGCCAATTGGCCAAAGCCTTTTTATTTGCCTCTGAACCTCAAATAGATGTCTTAGGCATTCTTAAAAACTGAAAATATTACAGGACATACAAATTTAGGAGACAAAGAGGAAATTAAAGAATAATCTTGCCAGCTTGTCGTTCTGGGCAACTGGCAATGAAACTGACCACACCTTTTAGGGAAAGTCCCTACAGTATGCTCCCAAAATTGGCAATATGCTTAGCCCTGCTATAAAAGTAAATAAGCAATTTACTGTGAATTAGCTGCTATGAAAATCATATTCCAGGAATGATATGCAGTAAATGGTATGACCAGGATCCAATCTACCCCAAGCGTTTCTCTATTAATAAAGTAAAAAGGTCAGGCTGGTGGCTGGTGACATTCACACATTTATGCGGCCAACAACATGGATGAAGCTTGTCATTATGTCCCTCTAGGATATTTTTCAACTTCCCAGTCTAGACTACAACTCTAGTATCTTTTGTTGCTTCCCTGCCCAAGGATTAAACAGATCCAATATTTAGCTTGTTTTGAGAATGGCGAAAGTTAGTTTGGTGCTGCCATCTACTGGACACTTGTATGTTGGAGCTACCTCCTCTTCTACTTCCAGGTCCCTGTTAATCCTCTAGCGGCTTAGAACCTTCTGGAATGGCCTTTCTGGAGACATCAAAGGGTTTCTTTTGAAGAGAAGCCCCTTCTCTGAGAGTTCAAAGAGTCCCCTCTGTCTGCCTATTCATTTTCGCTGTTTCCTAGCACTTATAAATGTCAATTTTAATCATAGTTTCATTACCGATGCACACATATATATTTTTAAAAAGAAAGTTAATTAGAAAAAAATGGTCAATGAGATGAGGGGATTATTTATTTCTTGCATTTCATCCAGGATTTTCAGAGCTTTTCAGATTTTCAGAAGGAAGAGAGAAAGGCACAATGAAGGCAAACAATATTTTTCTTTCCTTTTTGTAACCTGGTATTAAACAAGTCATGTTAGGATTGTAATACTCAGAATTTCTAGTCAGCTTATACAAGGCCAAACAACAGAAAAAGAATTGTGTGTGGGGGGGGAACCTGACCTTTATTGTGTAGGCCAGGCACGTCAAACTTGCGATGTCACGTGGCGTCGTGCGACGTATCGGAACTTTTTCCCATTGCCGAAAATGGGATGGGTGCAGTTTCTCCATGACGCTCCGGCCCGCGGGCCGGCAGTTTGACACCCCTGGTGTAGGCTAATAATTATGTATAATGACTCCACAATGACACCACCCTTAATGGCCCAGACTCTATACAGTGTATTTCAACATAACTCATTCATTTCCATACAAAATTTTTCATCAGTAGCCTAATGTTCCATCACAGAAATAAACTAAGAAATCTGGCTGTGAATCTCATGTACATGATTTGAAAGAGGAAAACAAAGCTATTATCCCGAGACTCTTGTTACAAGTGACTATGGTAAACAGACTGTTTTTTTAAACATTCATATAGCATCAATTTAACTTCTATTATAGGAAGTTAATATGCTGGAAAGCAAAGCCTACAGCCTCATCTACATTTCTTGGAAGATAGAAAGAATGGACAGTTGGCCTTTTAGCTTTGTTGGAAATGTGCCATCTGCACAGAAAAAGGGCAGTGGAAACCTTCTGGGGGTGATGCTTGGTAATTTACCTCAAGACAGCTGCTCATCATAGAACAGGAGTCTCCAAACTTGGCAACTTTAAGACTTGTGAACTTTGCCTCCCATAATCCCTTAGCTGGGGAATTCTGGGAGTTGAAGTCCATAATCTTAAAGCAAGTTTGGAGATCCCTCCCCAAGACCCTTTCTCTGAGAACATTTACAACAACGTTTCTCAACCTTGGCAAAGTTTCTCAGTCCTCGAGTTATGACCATAATGGTGCCTGTCCATTTCGAAGTCATAACCCACTGTTTGCTATGGCATGGCTTTGCCAAAAAATAGAAGTAAGTGCCAGTTTTCAGCAAAACCATAGTAAAGTGTGGTCATGTGGCCTTGGGATGCTGCAAACAGCCAAAAATGAGGCCACATTGCAGTCACTAAATCATAGGGATGGGGAGCAACCATTTGAACTTCAGATCTGGGTCCTAAGTCCCCCTTTATCAAATAGGTTGTAACTTTGTTAAGCGACCTGTCATAAATTGAGAACTTCCTATATATTCACAATATGTTAGAGAGATTAAGATGCTGAAACCAAGATTATGTGTTCTAATTCACTCTTAGGCATGGAAGCTGGCTGTGAGTTTGGGCCAGGCACTCTCTCTCAGACCAACTCATCTCATAAAGTTGCTGTTATGAGGAAAATACAGTGTCTTATGAACACCACCTGGAGTTGTAAAAAAAAACAAAAAACAAGATATACCTTTAATAATAAAGGTTGATAGGGCTCGCAACTTGGGCGTCCTCCTGGATTCACGGCTCAGTTTAGAAGATCATATAGGAGCCGTGACCAGGGGGGCTTTTGCCCAGGTTCGCCTGGTGCTCCAGTTGCGACCCTATCTGGACCGAGATGCCCTACGCACAGTCACTCATGCGCTCGTGACCTCCCGTTTAGACTACTGCAACGCTCTCTACATGGAGCTGCCCTTGAGGACCACTCGGAGGCTTCAACTGGTGCACAATGCGGCCGCGCGAATTGTGATGGGGGCTTCCCGATACTCCCATGTAACACCTCTACTCCGCGAGCTGCATTGGCTTCCGGTTGCCCTTCGGGGGAGATTCAAGGTGCTGGTGATGACCTATAAAGCCCTTAATGGCTTGGGTCCGGGTTATCTGAGGGAACACCTGCTGCCGGCATCAAGCTCCCTTCATCCCGTGCGCTCCCACAGGGAGGGCCTTCTCAGGATACTGCCGGTTAGGGAATGCCGGCGGGTTATTCCTAGGGGAAGAGCGTTCTCTGTGGGCGCGCCTGCCCTCTGGAATGATTTACCCGTGGAACTTAGGACTGCCCCCGATCTGCGTTCGTTTCGCCGGGACCTGAAAACCTGGTTTTTCAATCTATCAGGCCTGGACTGAAGGGGTTTTAGCTTTTTAAATGTTTTAATTGGGCTTAATTAATTTAATGTATTTTAATTCTATATTGTTTTTATATTGTATTTTATTCTGCCCTGTAAACCGCCCTGAGTCCTTCGGGAATAGGGCGGTATAGAAATTTAAATAAATAAATAGATAGATAGATAGATAGATAGATAGATAGATAGATAGATAGATAGATAGATAGATAGATAGATAGATAGATAAATAAATAAATAAATAAATAAATAAATAAAATAAGTAAAACTCTCATAACTCCAAATGAGTCCATCAGGACAAAGAGGGTAGGGACCCCCAAGCTAAGAACTAATAACACAGAAAAGTAGATTTTTAGTTTTTCAGAATTTTAGAGCTCTTGGCCTTTTGTAGGGTATTAAAGTTCTGGATGTTCTCTCATGCATTTCAGCTGCTGGAATCTTAAACCAGTTTTGTGAGTAGATTTGTCTTGTTCTTATACCCACTGATTGAAAAGGGAATGACTTTTAGGCCCTGGGTCTGTATTTTATTATTACTATTTTGGGTAATTATTAATTGTCTTAATTATTAATTGTCTTCAAGCGGTTGCCTGTTCCCGCCGTCGTGGCTCTTCTTGCTCCCCCGGGGGCATAGGATTGCAGGACCCTGGGCTCAGGTTGGTTTATTTCAACGCCAGGTCCATGGTGAACAAGGCTCCCCTCATACATGATCTTACTGAGGAGGAGAACGCAGACCTGGCCTGCATCACAGAGACCTGGTTGGGCCAAGAGGGGTGGTCCCCCTCTCAGAACTATGCCCACCGGGCTTCCAGGTGCTTCACCAGCCGCGGGCCCAGGGCAGGGGTGAGGGGGTGGCAGTTATTATTAGGGAGAGTCTTTGTCTGCGAGTGGCCACTGTCCCTCAGATAGGCAGGTGTGAGTCTCTCCTTTTGAAGTGGGGTTCTGGAGGTCAGTTGGGCCTATTGATTACGTACCTGTCTCCCAGCTGTGTTTCATCGGCCCTGCCCAAGCTCCTCGACGTCTTGCCCAGGTTGGCGATTGAGTTCCCCAGGCTTATAGTTCTGGGGGATTTCAATCTGCCTTCTGCAGGTGAGGCGTCTGAGTTGGCTCGGGAGTTCATGGTTTCCATGACAGCCACGGACCTGACTCAAGTAATTCAAGACCCGACTCATAATGGAGGGCACACAGTCGACCTGGTTTTTATCTCTGGACAGTGGATTAATGATCTGGGTAGGGGGGATTTTACCATCCAACCCGTCATAGTCTGATCATTTTCTTCTCCGGCTAGACTTTCAGTACGCCATCCCCCGCCGCTGGGAGGCGGAACCGACCAGGTGGTTCTGCCCCTGGCGCCTGATGGACCCTGAGAAGTTCCAGACGGAGATTGGAACATTTCCTGCTTCCCTTGCCCACGACTCTGCCGAGGCCCTAGTAGAAGCCTGGGAGAGGGCGGCTGCTGGGGCCTTGGATCAAGTTGTGCCTTTGCGACCTCTGACCCGGCGCAGATCCCGGGTGGACCCCTGGTTCACTGAGGGTCTCCAAGAGATGAAGTGCCGGAAAAGACACCTAGAGAGCTGTTGGAGGTCCAGCAGATCCGAATCTGACCGAACACAGCTAAGAACTTATCTTAAGTCTTACCTAGTGGCGATGTAAGCGGCAAAGCGTGTTTACTTTTCTGCTCTCATTGCATCCGCAGATAGCTGCCCTGTTTAGAGTGACCCGCTCACTGCTTAATCAGCAACCGAGGGATGACCCCTTGCAGGGTAGGGCTGAGGAATTTGTACAGTATCTGCAGGACAAAATCGCTCAGATCCGGACTGGTTTGGACTCCGACTGGGTGGAATCCAGCGGAGTGGAGAGGACAGGTCTTGGTTATACCATTTAGGGTGAGTTTGACCCTGTGTCTTTGGATGATGTGGACAGGATTATGCATAGACTGAGCACTACAACTTGTCTATTGGACCCATGTCCCTCCTGGCTGGTTTCGGCCACCGGGGAGGTGACAGGGGGCTGGCTCCAGGCAGTTGTTAACGCTTCATTGATGGAGGGTGTCTTCCCCTTCGCCTTAAAAGAGGCGGTGGTGAGGCCCCTTCTCAAGAAGCCTTGCCTGGACCCGGCCTCCTTGAATAACTATCGTCCTATCTCCAACCTTCGCTTTGTAGCGAAGGTTGTTGAGAGTGTTGTGGCGCGTCAGCTCCCGCAATTCTTGGATGAAGCGGACTATCTGGACCCACACCAGTCTGGTTTCAGGCCCGGTTACAGCACGGAAACGGCATTTGTTGCACTGGTTGATGATCTCTGGCAGGCCTGGGACAGGGGTTTGTTCCTCTGTCCTGGTCCTACTTGACCTCTTAGCGGCTTTTGATACCATCGACCATGGTATCCTGCTGCGACGGCTTGAGGGGTTAGGAGTGGGGGAGGCACTGTTCTACGGTGGTTCTCCTCCTACCTCTCGGGCCGCTCGCAGTTTGTATTGGCAGGGGGGCAGAGATCTACCCCGAGGCCCCTCACTTGTGGGGTGCCTCAGGGGTCAGTTCTCTCCCCCCCTCGTTTAACATCTATATGAGATCATTCGTGGCTTTGGGGTAAGGTATCACCAATATGCGGATGATACCCAGTTGTACATCTCCACCCCGAGCCAACCCAGTGATGCCCTTGACATGATGTCCCGGTGCCTGGAGGCGGTGCGGGTCTGAATGGGAAGGAACAGGCTCAGGCTGAACCCCTCCAAGACCGAGTGGCTGTGGATACTGGCATCTCGTATTGTCCAACATGTTCCATCTCTTTTGATGGGAAGGAGGTATTGCCCCCCTCAGAAAGGGCCCGCAACTTGGGTGTCCTCCTGGATTCACGGCTTAACTTGGAGGATCATCTAACTGCTGTGACCAGGGGGGCCTTCACACAGGTTCGCCTGGTGCGCCAGATGTGCCCCTTTTTGGACCAAGATGCCCTATGCACGGTCACCCATGCCCTTGTCACTTCTTGCCTGGATTACTGCAATGCTCTCTACATGGAGCTGCCCTTGAAGTGCACCCGGAGGCTTCAGATGGTGCAAAATGCAGCCGCGCGAGTGCTTATGGGCGTTTCTCGATACTCCCATGTTACACCACTCCTGCGCGAGCTGCATTGGCTTCCGGTTGCCCTCCGGGTGCGATTCAAGGTGCTGGTAATTACCTTTAAAGCCCTACATGGCTTAGGCCCGGGGTACTTGCGAGACCACCTGCTGCCATTGTCAACCTCCCATCGCCCGGTTCGCTCCCACAGAGTTGGCCTCCTCAGGGCTCCGTCGGTTAAGCAATGCTGGCTGGTGACCCCCAGGGGGAGAGCCTTCTCTGTGGGAGCACCGACCCTCTGGAATGAGTTGCCTCCAGAGCTGCGGATGGCCCCTGAACTTCGGTCCTTCCGCCGTGATCTGAAGACATGGATGTTCCAACAATCGGGCCTGGACTGACTATAGTTTTAAATTTGGTTTTATTCGGTTAATTGTTATGTATTTATTATATTTATCATTTAATTCTTTTTTAAATTTTGTATTTTATGTTTTTTAACTTTTTATTGTTCTGAGCCGCCATGAGTCCTTAGGGAGAAGGGCGGCATATAAATTTAATGAATTCAATTCAATTCAATTCAATAATTATGTTGTTGTTTTATGTTAATCCTCTGTGGCCTGTCTAGAGTCACCTCTGAGGTGGATGACTATATAAGTAGTATACCTGTCTCTACTAAAGTAGAGTGAGGCTATGATGTAATTCACAAATAACCAGACTAATTTTAATTCAATATTGATTCTATGAATAGTGTTGGGTGGAATTTTTTAAAATAAAATTCTGCAATAGGAACATATAATTATCATTTTCAAAAGATAAAATGATTATTGAAAATCCCACTGTTTTAAAAAAAAAGATTCCCAATGAAAGAGGCATGTAGCACGGTACTTACAGCAGCAACAAGGACTTCTCCTTATTTTCCGAAAAGTGAAAGATATTCTCTTTCCCCTTTTGTTTAAGGTTAACTTTCTGATGTCAGCAGTGATGCTTCCAATATTCTCTCCTTCTGATGCTTGAACAACGTCAAATTTCCTTGGTGTAATGCTTTAAAATAAAACAGAGATCAAGATTTTATTTTTATATTTCTTAAATGTCACATTTTGGCACACATGTTTCAAGCTAGATTTTAAAAAGTCTGTGAAATATTGAAGAATTATATGAATATCCAAAACAATTTCAGCAAAGACAGAATCTTTTCTATCTGCCTCTAAATTCTTCCTCCCAATTAATTCAGGTGGAGAGTAACCCAAACAAGGGTAATGACAAAGAGGGAAGGTTAAATAGTACTCCATAACAAAATCTTTGATCCCATTTGTATTCAGAAGTAGCAAAAAAATGCCCTTATAATACCATAAAAAGGACAAAATGGGGAATATTTAGACTTCAGAGCTTGATATTAAATAGAAGAAAAGTATTACAACAAAAGGAATGTGCAAAACTCTACATTAAATTCAAGAAAAAAATTCTGAAGAACTTCATAATCTGTTTCTGAATCTATGAGTTTTCCATATCCCGTATAACAATAAAACATTTAACCCAAATAAAATAAATAATATGTTAATTAAAAATATACAATAAGTATTAACAAAGATATGTATAGGATATGGAAAGAGCTGAACATAACCAAAGGAGAATACAAAATCGTATCCAGAAATGGTATGAAGTCTGGGAGGGGAAAAAATTAAAGCTCTGAAAAAGTTAAGGCTTGCAAGAGATACCAAAATCAATAAAGATGTATTATTTGGGAATATTAGAATCAGAAAGAAAACTAAGAAGAGTACAGGACCACTGCAAGGAGAAAATGGTGAAATGGTAATAGGTGGTGATAACAAGGCTGAACGTCTTAACTCATTTAACTCATTTTATCCTTGTTTTAACTGCCACCTTTTATTGAAATATAATATTTTATATTTTAATGTTTTTTATTGTGTGCCACCAAGACTTGCTCTGTGACTGAGATGGGCAGTCTCTGAATTTCATATATAAATAAAAATATTTTCCACCTGTCTTCTCAAGAGAAAAATGGAGCTCTACCAGTTCAGGGTGATGCCACTGAAGGAAGGAACTATGCCTTATGATTGGTAAGGAAAAGATAAGAGAAATTAGCTAACTGAAATTAATTTAAGTAGGACTAGAAGGAATACATCCTAAGATATTGAAGGATATGATCACAGAATCACTTTTTAAATCCCAATCTTTGAAATCCTCCTGAAAGATTGGGAAGGTCACAAAAGAAAGGAAGCAAATGTCATTTCCCATCTTCAAAAAGGTGAAGCAGGAAGATCTGGGAAACAACAGTTGTGTTACTTTTATATCTATATTAGGCAAGATCTTTAAAAAACATTATCAAGCAGCACACCTATGAAGATTTGGATAAGCATGCTTCAATTAACAGGGGTAACGATGGGTTTTGTAGCAAACAAATCATTCTGGACTAAGCTTACCTCCTTTAATAGAGATCCTAGCTTAGGAGAAGAGGAAGACTGAGACTAATGTATCACACAGCCTTTGACAGAGTGCTTCATGATACTCTCCATTATATAGTAAAATATGGGCTAAATGATATTACTGCTGGATGGACTCATACAGGATGTTATGATGTTATATATTATGCATAGAATTGTATATATTATACCAGGGGTCTTCATACTTGGTCCTTTTATGACTTGTGGTCTGCAGCTCCCAGAATTACTCAGCCAGGAAGTTGAAGTCCACAAGTCATAAAAGGGCCAAGTTTGAAGACCTCTTATTATACAATACCTATTCTGCCACCTGAAGAGAGTAAAAAAAAATCAGATACTGTACATTTCAGGAAAGATAATTCAGGGCTTTAATTGCAAAGGAACCTTACATTTTGTAAGACATGGCAGATGGATCATTCTAAAGGGGTTTTCTTTAAGTAGTCTGCTAAGACTAATATTAACCTCAAAGGAAAGTGATCTGGACATGATGAGGAGTCACAGAAAGCCCAAACACAGATACTTTTTTCTCTGCCCTTTCAATAGGTCCAACATATACACAACAACGGAGACGCGGTGGCTCAGCGGGTTAGGACGCTGAGCTTGTCGATCAGAAGGTCAGCAGTTTGGCGGGTCGAATCCCAAGTGCCGCGCAACAGAGTGAGCACCTGTTACTCATCCCAGCTTCTGCCAACCTAGCAGTTCGAAAGCACGTAAAAATGCAAGTAGAAAAATAGGGACCACTATGGTGGGAAGGTAACAGCATTCCATGCGCCTTTGGTGTCTAGTCATGCCGGCCACATGACCATGGAAACGTCCTTGGACAAGCGCTGGCTCTTCGGCTTTGAAACAGAGATGAGCACCGGCCCCTAGAGTCGGAAACGATTAGCACGCATGTGTGGGGGAACCTTTACCTTTACCTAACAACATTGTAGTTGCATGGTGGTTAAAGTGTAGCATTCTGCCTACAGCCTGGAGTTCAATCCTGATGGGGCTCAAGATTGACTTCCGGTCCTGCGCAGTAGCACAGCAGTTGAGGAGTTCAGGGCTCCGTGCCCTTTGGCTGAATTTCTTCCTGTTAAGGGACCCTAAACCGGTGCTGACATCCAGTGGTGGATGAAGACTCTGACAGCTATGGTTTTCATAATTTCTACTTGTGATCTTCAAAGCTCTAACAATAGAGAACAGCTGTGACAAAAAAGAAAACAATCTGGGCTGCAGACAAAGAGGGACTTATAAACTTTAGGGAACAAAAAAAACTTTTTTGAACTTTCTGGATTACAAGTATCTACTTAACTCTATTTGCAGAGAAAAGAAAACTTGGATTCTTGGTCATCATGGAAAATCAGAGACTTATAGAAAGAACTTATCAAGAAAAAATAAATACCTTTCAAGAGGAGACATATGATAAGTTGCAACTAATTCAAACAACGATTTCAAACCACAAAGAAACTTTGTGGATGTTTTTTAAACATCCCGATGAACGTGCAACAGAAGTTATGCTGCCTCAATATAGTTTGCTAGTGATGTATGAAGAATCCAGATACCTAAAGGTTTTAGCTTTGGATCTGTATGTGTGTGTACTTGTTTAGTCATGTCCTTGATTGTCAGACGTGTGTATTATTTGAGAGAGAGAGAGAGAGAGAGAGAGAGAGAGAGATCCTTTACTGAAGGAATTTCAGGCATAGGCTAGTCTCAGGGCCCATCCACAGGTGAGCAAGTTTAAATGGAGGTCCTTGGAGACTTCAACATTGACACTATGTCATGTCTGCCATCTTTGGCTTGGCGCCTTGCTGGCATCCTGCTATCAATCTTTCTAACCATATTCAAACAGGTGTTTCTTTTTTAAATATTCTCTCTGATAGGTCCCATCATCTATTTTCTTAATTTTCACTTTAGCCTTTTTCTTTTGCCCAGTACCTTTCTTAATATGTTCTGCTGAATCAAAGAATCTTTCCATATACTTGTAAGTGTTACTATAGATATAAAAGGTAAGTCAAGTACAAGCATTTGCCCATTCGTGTTGTTGAAAATCTTTTTCTCTCTGTTTCTCTTATCATTTTTTGTCTCTTCAGTTCTAGTGTTTTTTCCGACATCTCTGCAGTCCATTTTGTCCAATCTTTTTTTATCCTCAAATTTGTTTTGTGGTGCACGTTCATCGGGATGTTTAAAAAGACAGGAGAGCAGTGCTTTTCTATTAAATGCAAAACACTTGCAAAGGCATTCCTGCTAGTACCGTTCTTGTCCCTACAGAGCAGATCCAGTGTCAAAAGAAGAATCAAAAGAGCCAGCATGAAGGAAGGAAAAAAAAGGTAGGCAAGCAGAAAAATTAGACGTCTCTGGGACCAGAAGAACAAGTTCTATATTGCAGTACCCTCCCCAGTGGGGTTTCTCATAAGTAAAGCAATTCTGAGAGCACACAACAAATCAAAGGTCAATCTAATTGTCCAAGTGTTGCTTTTCTTCCTTACAACAGTGGAGTGTTGTGTTGCTATATGCTCAGACAAGATTCAGATGGGGTTTTTTTTTGTTACTTAAATCTTAGATTTATTGCTTTTAGATTTCTTTTTTGCCATTTTTCTCTCTTTGATCCTGTTTACCACAGAGCTTGTTTCTCTTTCTTGTATAGCTTTTTAATATAGCAAGTTGGGTATTTTTTCAAATAATAATAGTTCTTTAATATAATAAAAATAAAAAAGCTTGCCTCATAGGAATATGTCCACGTGCATATATATATATATATATATATATATACACACACGCTGAATAGCAAATAATGCATGAGCTTAAGAGAGGATCATGAACAGAAGACAATCTTGAAAGGACAGTACAAAGATGATGAGGTGGCAGGAACCAAGCGGCAAAAGGCTATTTCCAAAGCATCTCTTTTATATTAAAGATGGCAGGAAAGAGGGAATACTGAATAATACTGAAGGAGCTTAGAATAATCCGGCTTGATAATCAGCTACCTCAGAGTGGAACCTGCCTCTGGGAACTAGCCTGGTCTTGCACGGACCAGCTTGTATTGAAAAACCCTCACAATTCCAACCTTCAAGGTCATCAGCATTTCATTTCCAACAAGAAAAGCTTTCTGCCCGTTACTGACATCTATGCTGGAGACCTGAGTTTATTCTTGTCAATTGAGCTATAACAAGACAAAAAATATTACTGGAGAGCAAATAACGAGTGGCTGTGACTGGCGAGCAAAGAAAAACCAAACACAAATACACTTGTGTACACATTTCATAAATGTCAGAAGCATAATCTTTGCTTTTCGCAAAATGGGTGTAAACTGACCAAACTGATGAACATTTTGTGTGCGTTACAGGCAGTCCTCCATTTACAATCACAACTGAGGCCAGAATTTCTGTTGTTAAGCAAGGTGGTTGTTAAGTGAATTGCAGCCCTTTTATGACCTTTTTTTGCCATGACTGTTAAGAAAATGACTGCAGTTGTTAAGTGAATCACGTAGTCTTTAAGTGAATCTGGCTTTCCTCACTGACTTTTCTTGTAGGAAGTCAGTGGGAAAAGTTGTAAATGATGGTCACATGAACCCAGGATGTTGCAACCATCTGAAAGAAAAGCAACCTATTTTTTTAACATGTGACTGTCAACATATTGGTTATAAGTACGAGGTTGGTTGTCAATCACATTTTTCAGTGCCACTGTAACTCTGCACAGCCACTAAATGAATTGTAAGCTGAGCATTACCTGTACTAGATTGCAGTCAGATTTCGTACATTCTAAGTTCTTAGATCTTATTAAGCCACAAAGTGGCATGTTTTAATTTGACATGATGCATGGATTAAAAAAGAAATTGGAAGCCCTGGTTTGTTAGTTCACAAAGCACAGCTTATTTTTAAAAGCAGTTTACCAGAATCATAATTTCTAGCCTGCTTTTATGTTTCACTCTTTTCTGGATACAAGCTGACAAAAACAAAGAAACAAACCCAAAACTCAAGAACTGACCAAATCATCTGTGCTTACTTTCTTCATTTGCAATGTCTATTTCAAAATCTCCTGGTCCATTGTTACATATGAATACAGCATGGTCTGCTTTATTCCTTTAGCCCACTATTCTTAAGCTGGTATCTTAAAATGTTGGAATTACACTCCAAATTCCCAGCTAGCATGCTATTTACAATAAACTGAGGGAAGCTGCTTTAATTGTATCAGTTTCCTACTTCTTAAGGTTTTTAGGAACTGCTAACATATCCTGCTCTTTTTGATGCCCTCTGCAATCCAGGTGTTCTACTGATTAACAGGTTCACTTGGGTTGAAGGAGATTCAAATTCAAATCATTCATCTGCCATAAAGCTTTGCAGATGATTAAAATCATGAGCTCACAGAGTTGATGTGAAAATGAAATGTACATCTGGAGAAGCTCCTTGAATGAAGGGTAGGGTTAAGAAATGTCATAAATCATAAATACCTGCACCTTCACCCATGTGGTATCACTGTTTGCTTTCTTCTGCGACAAATAAGTCCTGTAAAAGGTAAAGGTTCCCCTGCACATGCGTGCTAGTCATTTCCGACTCTAGGGGCCGGTGCTCATCTCTGTTTCAAAGCTGAAGAGCCAGCACTTGTCCGAGGACGTCTCCGTGGTCATGTGGCTGGCATGACTAGACGCCAAAGGCACACGGAACGCTGTTACCTTCCCACCGTAGTGGTCCCTATTTTTCTGCTTGCATTTTTACGTGCTTTCGAACTGCTAGGTTGGCAGAAGCAGGGATGAGTAACAGGCGCTCACTCTGTTACGTGGCACTCGGGATTCGACCCGCCAAACTGCCGACCTTTTGATCGACAAGCTCAGTGTCCTAACCCACTGAGCCACCGCATCCCTTCAATAAGTCCTGTACAAAAACTTTAATTCTTTAGTTGTTAATTGAACAGAAAACTGAGCTTAATATGTATAACACCTCTTCCTTCATTAATTGCTCTCCCAGTCAATCAAAATTCAGATGATAGGTACTTTAAGGTGATGAGTTGTCTCTTATGCATATTACTAACAGGTTAAACAGGCTATTTGCATTAGTAACTGCTAACAAAAATTAAAGGCTCGCTATAATATACTGACAATTTATAATTTGACTGCAAGGAAATACCAGCTCTTACCCATGGGTCCAGAGGTATCTGGATTCTCCAGACATCACTAGCAAACTACGCTGAGGCACCAACACTGCAACTGTGTGTCCATCAGGATGTTTAAAATCCATAACAATCTGCAGAAAAGGAATGGAATCCAGAGTTATTTCTTGCCATTGAAAGTTGTCAAGATGTGTACTTGCAAGATGCAAGGTTTACCATTCAGATCACTTGGTGAGAGACACACTAGTGCCCTTTCTGCTTCATATCATAAGTAAATAGCCCTGAGAGACACATTGGTATCCACAGGAGCAGGGATCACAATATCCATGCACTGGTTCAAAAGGGAAGAAGATAGTCAGGAACTACTGTCCATGGTCACAGAAACGAGGACCAAAAGTAACAGGTTTAAGCTGCAACAGCCTGTATTTTATTTAAATTTAAGCAAAAGATTTATTATATAAAATCTGCATAACTGTTAAACTACAACAATGGAACAGTCTATTTTAGGACATTGTAGGTTCTCCATCATTGGAGGCTTTGAAGAAGATAGAAAGCCATCCCTCATGGATGGTTTAACTGGTTTCCTGCACACTGCAAAGGGTTAAACTGGATTATTCTTGTGATCCTTTCCAACTTTACAAGCCTAGAATTCAAAGCTTTCACAGTGAGACCTCAAGTTGTGGCTCTTGAGCCAAAATTTTTTTTTCCTGTTTTCTTTAATCCCACCTCCATCCCCCTTTTAAACATGTTTTTAAATATCAGCTTGAAAATCAGCATTTACAGCTTCTACATTCATCTTCAAACGACGTCTGCCATCATTCATCATCATCATCATCTTGCCTCAATAGGGAAAAGTCCTGGTCCCATTTCCTATTAAAAATCAGGTGCCAAAGGAGAAAGAGATGACCTTGTTGTGCCTTTTTTTAATATTTCCACTTCTTTGTTTCATTCCTTTGCACATCCATAGATTCAAAAGAAAAGAAAGAGGCATGCTAGATGCCGGGCCCTCTTTTTAATTCACCAAAGGCTCCCAATCAATAGTGCTACTTCTGCCACTGCTGAATCAATTCATCTCATGACAGGCTCCCTCCACTGGAGCTATTTCCAATTACTACTTTTGTTCTTATCCATTTTCTTTATTCCCAGAGGTGGCAAAGTCAATAAAGATCAAATTTCTACCTTGCTTATAATTCATCATCAGGGACTGCAGTCAATAATAATAATTCTTTTTTAAAAAGAAAAACAAACAGGGGGGAAAAGAAAGAAGTTTGATGTGTTACTCTCACACAATCCTTTGCCATCTTGTTTTTTTTTTCCCTGCAACTTTAAGTAGGGGGAAGAACACACATGAAGCTAATAATATCGCTCTGCGGGGAAAACATGACGCTGGAGCCGATGTTTGTGACGAGGGACTGTGTGATGGGTCTTTCAGAAATGCTCAGACAGCTAAGCTACCCCTTGCATTTTGAATGCTGCTCCTGCTGCGTGAGACACAGCCCAAATAATGCAAGCAAACTGTGAGCATCTGTTGGGGGAGGTGGGAGGGACACTTTACAAACAAGAGCAGAGGGAACAAGAGATATTTCTTAAAGGTATGAAAGCTAGGCAAGGCTGCTTGCTCAGAGATGAAATTAGATTTGGTGAGCCACAGAAGAGACAGCAGAGAAATAATTGTTGAAGAGGCTATAAAGACGCTATATAAAGTGAGTCATTGTTTAATGATGTTCACAGTCACTGCAATATTAGCATAGAGAATAAGCAATACAAGGCCCTTAAAACAAGTATGAAAAACCTGCAAAAGAAAACCATCTAAATTCTGAGAAGCACTGCAACGTCCCATCATCCAGATCGTGCTCAAACGCTTCTAAATTCCTGCAACAACCAAGTCTATAGAAAACCACAGGAAGACCTCAATACAGTAATGCTCAATTGAATTTTTCAAGTGCAGAACTAAAGCCTGATTCTCATCCCCACCCTACACACAATACATCCATGTATGCACACTTCTTTTTTTTAAAAAAAATCCCATTTATATCCCGCCCTTCTCCGAAGACTCAGGGCGGCTTACAATCTAAGCACAAATCAATGTGCTTAGCAATAGCCTTCATTCTATGTATATGCCTGCTTATTAGGGCTTTCGCTCCCCCCCCATAGCGGCATTATTACAAAGTCAGCTCATTGCCCCCAACAATCTGGGTCCTCATTTTACCTACCTCGGAAGGATGGAAGGCTGAGTCAACCTTGAGCCTGGTGGGACTCAAACCTGCACTAATTGCAGGCAGCTGGTGTTACTTAAGGAGACATTAGCCCACTGCTCCACCGAGGCTCTTCTTCCTCCCTACACAATCACTGATAGAAAAAAATAAGACTAGGAATACTAACAATGCAGTATAGCAACTAAAGTGTTGAAGTAGGATTGGGGATGCCCAGGTTCAAGTCCATAATAAGCCTTTAAAAACTCACTAGATGACTTAGGGCCAGTTATTCTCTCTCAGCAAAGCTTCCTATCACAGGATAGGAGAATTATGTAAACCACTTTAAACTCTGGAAGAAAGGCCAGGAATAAATCTAACAGATAAATAACACTAAATGATATGACAGGCTAAATGTAACTTAAATAGTTTTAGTTAATGATTAGTTTAGTTAGATGCGATGCTCTTTCAAATTTTTATCTGTTTGGTAGAGTTTATATAGTATTTGTTCATCCAACTGCAACTTGAAGATTTATTTTAAAAAAACACACAATCACAAGTTTTAATACAGAAATACAGGCAGTGACTGCCTCATGCAGGAAATATTCAGTTACGACAGTAATGAGAAACTTTGCAACCAATCCTCATATTTATGACTTTTGCAAATATACAACAGAAAACCGAAGATCATAAGCATAATCATGGTTTTACTTAGCAAGCACTTCACTGAATGACCATTCCTAAGTATGATCAGTAAATGAGAATTACACCTGCCTCTGAAATACAGCAGCATATTTTTCCAACCATTTTGAATCAGGAAATATATATGTCTTAAAATAGCTTTTACAGTTTAAAACACACACAAACCCAGAAAATATGTAAATCTTTCCCATTTTCTATCATTGCTTATTATTGCCTTTAGATTGTTCTAAAAAGAGCTAACTATCCAAAAGTTCTCCAATTCTCTTTCATTACCATATCTTTCCAACTGTATGTAATCATTTTGTCATAATGCTATTCCAATTTACATTTTGTCCTCAGGAACTAGCGGCAACCCAGAGAGAGAACACTTATCACAATGAGCTTAAAATAGAGGATGGAAGCATTTTCCAAGAAAAATCCCCAAATCTTTGTAATATATAATTTGGCCCTAAAATGGTAGACTCATATAGCAATCAAATGATTCAACCATAGTCTAATATAGGTAGTTTCTATAAAGATGTACCTGCTCCTGGAAATTGCACTACATATTCATCTTGATCAAGAGAGAAATATAATCCAGTTTATATTTTTCCATTAACTTTGTTTTAAGTGTTGTGCTAAGGACCTGGGGGTCTAGGTTTAAAGTAAAAGACTCAGTAGGCAAAAAAATGTTCTTGAGGGTGTAAGTTCAATACACAGGTATAGCATGATGTTTCTGAGATCCAGCAGAGTGGAGTGGATATGGAACTGAATATGAATTGGGGGATTGGATATGAATTGCAAGATTCCATTGGACCATCTATCTTACAAAGTGATTCTGGGCTTATCACAATGCAACCTAAAGGAGGACATTTGGCATGCTTGTATTACCTACTTGAGTGTTTCCTTGTGCTCAAAAGAAAAGGTGGGTATAAATGCAATAAATCACATAATTAGGATTACAAGTTGCAAGGCATAAGAGAAATCATCTTAGGTAGAAAGATCTAATCAAATGCCTTTCACAGTAACACGGTCATTCTAGGGACTGTTCCATACAGTAATTATGTATTTTTGAAGCATTATCGCTTTCCTTCTGATTAAATAATAGTTCCCAATTGGAAGGATAAAATTATATCTGCCAATGGAATGTAATCCTCCACATGACTTCAATACAGTTTACTCTTTTATCCATTGTCCAAAATTTCCATTATGCCAGGCTAAGAGCTATTCCTTCTTCCCTTCCCAACCTATTTAGAATGAGTTTAGTTTCCCTACAATGCAAAATATTTGTTATTGCAAGCGTATTGCCAAGAACTTTCAGTTCCTGGGGCAGAGAACTTAATGGTGTTCATTGTCTCTTGATCTTTCAGGCTGATTGGTATATCAGGAACTTAATCCCTCTAGGAAAAGTAATGCAGGCCGTGGGTACCTTTTATGATTACAAGACCAATGATTCACTTAGGCTTCCAGCATAGTCTGGTTTATTAGATTTCACTAACTGCCCATGCTCTGCTCCAGATAAAAGACTCTCATAGTTGCCTAACTCACTTTATTTCTACAAGCAAGAACTATTTAATGCAGTTTAGTCTCTTTTTTTGGGCTGATGTCTTTTTAAAGCTTTAACAACACTGGAACACATATTGAGTTGTAAATTAAGCAGAGAGATAGGAAACCTCTCTCTTGACCTGATATTTTAAAGGTTTCAACAAATCTGTACAGGAACAATAACTCCTACCCCTTCCTATCAGCATGACTAGAATACAATCCAAAAAGCAACAATAAAGCTATTCCTGTTTATAATCTCACAACACTCCTTTATGATTTATGAAACTGAAATTGCTAAACCTCTAGAAATAAATTTATTTAATTATTACTATACCTGGGTAAAAAAAAATCAAATTAAACTTACAATTCTGAAAAATTTAAAAGAGTTTCACACAAAAATGGAACAGACCTCTTGATTATTGTCGTAAGAGCAGGATTAAAAAGAGTGTACAAACTGCAGGGAAGCAAATTTTGATTAAATATTAGATGAATCACAGAATCAGAAAATCAGGAGGGATTATACAGACCACCCACCCATCTGCTCAGTGCAAGAATCCAAATTAAAGCATATCCAACATCAACCAGCTTCTAATGGAAGTTCACCAATTCTTTTGATAATTGATTTTATTTAATAACTACTTAATCCCCACAGCAGCGTTTGGTGGTAAATATAACAGAAACAGCTCAAAAAGCTACAAAAGAGAAATAATCCTACCATAGCTCTTGAAATATTAATTAACCACCCTGGCAGCAACAATTAGTTCCACCATTCAATAGATCTTACTATTAGGAAGTTTCCAGCAACTTAAGGTCTTTATTCTATCTATATCCTGCACTCCAGGGTAATAAATAACAGGTTTTAACCTTCTCTGTAGCACTCTATCAGTGCTACCATATTGCTCTTCAGTTGCCTTTTCTCAAGGATAAACATATCAAATACCACTTAGTCCCTATACATAAGACTTCATTTCCACATTCCTTATCATGCCATGTTTGAAACAATCTGTTTTTGCTCTTAAAGTATGATAATGCACTGAAATGTGTTGAGCACCTTGGGGCAAAGTTTTGTAATGCAAAGAAAAGTACACTGTAATGACTCTACTTATTAATGCCAACATTGTGTTTTGCTGCTGTCCAGTCTTTTGAATCCATTGTGTTTTGCTGCTGTCCAGTAGAGTCAAATGGTACCCACCATTGATTGTAACGATCATGAAGGTGCAAAGTGATCTCTGCAACTTCAGACAATAGTCTTTGTAAGGTAAAATGAGTTCTGGAACTGTGCATTGTGTTCACCTACGTATATATAACCTTGTTTCCTTTCTCAATTAATACAAGTAAAAGTGATGGCATATAGAAAAACAAGAAAATACAATAGCAGTTTTTCAGGTAGAGAAGTACTTCAAAGAAAGTAGAAGAGTTAGATGCATATACAAATATGTTGATGCACTAGAGTAATAGGCATACAATTTTCAAAAAATTGTGGGACTCTCTGTCATGCAGCAATAGGAATAAGCAAGTTTGGGGGGGCTGAGATATTAACAAGGTTTATTTTGCATCCAGAAGAGAGACTACCAGTGAACTGCAATAATTGGTGGGTTTCTGACTGCACTGTTTGAAAGACCAACTGTGCCTCCTACTGGCATTTTTATACCACAGCTTCATCTACAGGCAGAAAACTTTGTGACTGAGACCTGCAAGCTTTAAAATAGACTCCTATAACAAAAGGGTAATGACATCAGAGGCTAAATGAAATTACTCCCCCTTTATTGAACTCCTGAGTAGATCTATTACTGAAATGCAACAATTCCTTGCTAAAGCACCACAGTTCACCTTGGCAGCTGTTAATTAATGACAAGCACCAGCAGTCTCATTTCATGCTCCATGTATTGATCTCCCAAAAATAGATGGCAAAAAGGGATTGTAATTAAAAATGTATTAAAATTATTTTTGATTTTTTTAAAAAAAAATCCCCTTCATTTGCAAAAAGAGTTTACACAACTGAAGAGGCATTGGTATAGAACTTTTGGGACTGGAAGGACAAAGAAATGAAAATGTTATCCATTTGAAATAAGATTATGAGATATCAGAACTTTAGGCTTTTATTTTAAGAATAAAGCAAACACAGAAGTAATGTGGAAAGAGATAATGAGAGCAATTTAAAATGTCAAATAAAACCAAGGGAAGAAAAGAGTGAGGCCAATTAAATGTTAATTGGTGAAATATTAGACCAATACGATGGGTCTTTCAGTTGGTGCTAAAAAAACTCCCATCAGCAGTACCAACAGTAAAAGATGTGAGAAGCCGGAGGTTAGCAACATCTGCAGGTCACAGATTCCCCACCCAAGTTAGAAGTACTTTTAGAAATCATTCTGAGGAACAAAATGGAGGTAACAAATAAAGGTAACCCTCAGTCAAACACATGTCTTGGATGAAGAGGAGGAGAAATCACACTATGGTTGCTAGGAAACATTTGATACCCATCTTTACTATAGAATCCAGTAGTTGCCTAGCAACTGATACCTGATTTTCTTCTACCCCAGGATAGATCTCAGTCAAAAGAAGATACAGTTCCTCATACAAACCCACCACAAGAGATAAAGTGACAAGTATGAATGAAGATGTAGTCAATTCTTCTAATATCATTATCTTTGGAAAACTAGAAATGTTTTCTGCTCCTTTTCCCCAACACTGGCAGCAGAAAAGCTTGCAATTAACATATGATGTACCTTAGGGAACACCTGCTGCCGGCATCAACTTCCCTCAGAGAGGGCCTCCTCAGGGTGCCACCGGTCAGAGAATGTAGATTGGTGGCCCCCAGGGGGAGATCTTTCTCTGTGGGCGCCCCAGAATTATGGAACCAGCTACCAGTTGAGCTCCGGACGGCGCCCGATCTCCGCTCCTTCCGCCGCGACCTAAAAACATACTTGTTCGAACAAGCCGGCCTGGCCTGAGGGGGGATTGGGGGGGTTTATTATTATTTTATTGGGGTTTTTTATTATGTATTAATTGTTCTTTTAACGGGCATGTATTTAATTACTTTTAACTTTTGTAATTTTGTATTTTATTCTTGCCCTGTACACCGCCCTGAGTCCTTCGGGAGAAGGGCGGTATAGAAATATTAATAAATTAAATTAAATTAAATTAAATGTATATTCATTATATACAGTTAGTGTCACCGAAGGTGAAGCCACGCACAGGATGAATGTTAATAAAGCCCCCTATTTTTAAGAATGAATCAACAATATGACGAATAGCGGTGTTGTAAGTGGAAGTGGACAACAGAAATAAATCCACAGTGAGTGAAAGGCAACATTGTGTTAAGCTAATAAGTCAATTAATCTGTGAATGCTTACTTAACATTTATTCAGCTTGGAGGCAGGGAGGAAAAGAAAAGGACAAAATGGTCTCTCGGTTCCAGAAGGTCACCCATTGTTGAAATATTTCAAGGTTATTTTTTTAAAAAAAAATGGGCTTCATATTTGATATTCTGGTTTGGGACATGAATAAAAAGTAGACTTTCTAATTACAGCATGCTAAAAGATTCAATGAATTCAGTGAGTCATGTTGCCTTGATCTGAGAGTTTGTACAATAATTCTGGCCTTCTGGAAAATGTGCAATTGGAAACATGCAAAGAGCAATCTATGAATTTCCCAAAAAAAAAAACAGAATACAATCCACCAAACCATTTGTAGATTTGTTTCTGCCCATTTCAGCAAGAAATAAAACAACAGAAAACTACTTTTTACCTACACTGTAGTAAAAATAGTTAAAATATATAGCAAAATAAAATGGAAATTTTGGAAGAAAAATAAAAGTATTTTCAGTCTCTTTCTTAGGCTTAATTAATTCTACAATTCTGTGGCATCATGGAAATAAGGAAGAAACCAGTAACTATATCAATATTTCTCAACCTCAGGAAGTTTAAGATGGTTGGACTCCTGCTTGTGGGGTAGGGAATTCTGGGAACTGAAATCCACCCATCTTGAAGCTCCTAAGTGGTTGTCTAACTTTCACTTGGGCATATCCAATGAAAAGAAACCCATTACATTTCTCGGTAATTGATGCTATGAATGAATTGTTCTATTAGAAAAAAAATACTATAACCTGCCTTCCTACAACTTAAATGCATTATTTTGCATCTTGCTTTGTGGTACATGGAATGACAAATCTTGACGTTATTTTATGCGATATAAAAGAGTTGTCGACCTGAAAGAGTTACCAACTCTTACCAAAGGGATGTGCATCTTTTTTCTGGACAGAGAGATGCATCCAGCACTGAGTACGTGTCTGGAGCTATCCTCTGTGGCTGAACAATTAGCAGAATTTAACATTAACTTAACATACTTTTAAAAGTAATTAAAATTAAATGTGGCTAATGCGGTTACTCTCATGCATGTAAATTGTCATTTTCTTCTGCTGCTGTATTAAAATTACAATTTGGTAACACATTTCAAGAGGTTTTCAAACACTGTGTTATTCAAGCAAGGTTTCCAGGGGCTTCATATGTTCCATGGACTCTATGTGCTGCCATGGAAAAAATATTTCATGCAACTAATCTTGAATCTCATCTTCAAAGCTAGTTTCATCGACTGCTGAGTAGGGCTATGCGCACTGCTCTGAGAACTATGCGCTCTGCTCTGAACGGGCTTATTCTTTTTCACGCAGCCTATATGAGGTTAGCAGGAACCATGCAAGAACTCTTAATCAGCATGTTCTAATCCCTTTACAAAAGATGTCACACTGAAAATAATTTGGACAAGGGCACCTAAACCCCTGCTCATCACTGACAAACCCAATTCCCCGAGGATAATAATCAACCTGAAATGCCAGAGCAGTCTTCCTAAGAACAGACTGTGGCTTGAAGAGGTTATTTGATTTGACAGGCCAATGAATTTATAAAGGCTTTCCTAAAGGCAAATGGTCTGAAAACCACTAATTTAAAGCTGAATGTTTCTTTTTAAATGCTATTCTCTTTCCACCTCTATTGCTTTTCCTGATGGTGCCATAATGACCAGCTAGACAAGTCTAGCTATAATATGCTACTTTCCTAAAGACTTCTTCAAAGTTATTGAACTACTCTCATGTTCCTTTTCTCTGACATGGGGATAAAATAGTGCTTTTTACCACCTTTTAATGGAAGGGCTTGTTTACTATCACAGAGGGAAGTCAGGTTAAAAACCTGAACTGCATCCAAAGCAGATGGATCAACAGTCTAACCTGGTCTAAGGTTGCTTTCTATTCAACCTTGCACATATAGGCCAAAATTAAGAGTTGAATACAGCGTTAAGCCATTTTATTTAAACTCAATTTAAATCATCAGTTACAGATAGTCCTCAAGTCACAACCATTCATTTAGTGGCCAAAGTTATAATGGCACTGAAAAAAGTTACTTTTTCACACTTAACAACCATATTTATGACCAGGTTGCACCTGGAAGTAAATAGGAAACCAGTGCAGCTACTCCAGAAGAGGTGACACATGCACAGATCCAGGTTTACGCAGAACTGTGAGCCACTGTATTTTGGACCAATTGAAGCTCCCAGATATCCTTCAACGGCAGCCCCACATTTCATTAATTCAACTGGGAGATGACCAGGGTATAGTGACTGGGAGAAGGGCTCCTTGGTCTAGGAATGGGTGTAGTTAGTGCACAACACACAGTTGTACAAAGTTCCTCTTCAAGCAGGAGTTGTAAGTCCAGCAGAACCTCAAATTATGCACCTGATCTATCTGGGGCAATGTAACCCCATCCATGACCAGAGATGGTAATTCCTCAAGAACTAAAGAGCCACACAACTAAAGCTACTCCCATCTTGCTAGGATTCAGTTTTTAAACTGATGTTCCACGTCCTGATCTCAACTGCCTCCAAACACTGGGAAAGCACAGTCACGTCACTGCTTAATTCAGAGATGTATAGCTGAATACCATTGGCATACTGATGCTATATCATCCAGTGGTGATGGATGATCTCACCCAGCAATTTCAGGTATCTGTTAAACAGGAGCAGAAAGAGCACCAATTCCTGTGGAACCCCACAAAGCAAGGGCCGAGGACTGGACCTCTCGCTCCTGATCACCACTGAAAAAGAGGTAAATTAGACAACAATATGCCCTTCACTCCCAACTCCCAAAGCTAATTAATCCATGGTTGATGGTATCAAAAGCTGTTGAAAGGTCAAACAGACCAAGAAGAGCATGAACCACCCTACTCCTCTCTCACTCCTGCCAGAGATCATCAGAAAGCATGAGCAATGCCATTTCTATCAGATATCAAGACCTGAAACCCAATTGAAAGGGATCTAGATAATCCATTTCCTCCTTTGAAGCTATAGTGTGACTATCTTCTCAACAACCTTTCCCAAAAAGGGTAGGTTGGAGACAGGATGAAGTGGAACTTGACAGACTTACTCTACTTAAAGTCTATGCTTGGCTGCAATGTACCTCATCTCTGAAATACTCAGGTTTTCCTTCTTTTCCACTTCAAGTTATTTTTTTCTATACCTCAATGTCAGCCTACCTAACTGAAGTAGAAAGACAAAAAATTCAAAAGTTTCTGACCCGAGTGAACAAAGATGAGGGAAAATGCTTCAATGCCAGGAATACTTTATAACTAAAATAGCAGAATAAAATAACTTCTCATTTAGAAAGGCTTTTTAGGCATGGGTCCCTGCAGGAGCTCTGCTGGCAGCAGACTTACTTCTATGAAATTCTCATCTTGCATTAAAAATTCAGCAGGCAGAGGCAGGATGGCTCCTGGGTGAAGACAAGAGCAAAAGCAAAATCTTCCTTCTTCCTTAGGCAACTTATTTTTAAGAACAGCAGGACTTTTTCCCCCCTCATAAATGAGCTGTCAGCAAATATATGAAATAGAAATATATTGCCTCAATAGAATACACTATGTATATGTTGGGGCTGCAACTTACAGAATTCCTAATCTGCTATGGGACCATGATAGCTTAGCAGCTAAGCTAAGAAAGCTGTATATTCTTTGATGTCCTGAGAGCAAATCCAAGAACTGCAATCTGGGTTTGCTCTCTCATTTCAAACTAGGACAATCATGTCTTACAAGAAAATTCAGGAAAAGTGCACAATGCCAGCTACTTGATTGTACCCTTCAGTGTATGCTGTTCCTGCCTACATCTTACACCCTGTCACTATGTGTTGGGCTGTATCCGCACAGACTGCCCCTCTGGTCCTATCTAGCATGGCAGACCTCCGCTTCTATGGATCTGGTGCTTAGTGCCTTTTCCTGTGCTGTAATAATCAATGCCTCAGTGCCGTCTTTTAGTCGAGTCCTTTCCAGACATTGCTAGAAGTTCCAAATATATATTTTAGAGAGAGAGAGAGAGAGACAGACAGACAGACAGTAATGTACATTATAAGAAGATCATCCCACTGAGTTGAAAAAGGGTTAACTTCCATATATGTGGGTATCCAAATCCTACTTTAAAGCACTACTGACCTTAGTAAAAATGATGGTGCAATCTCACAATAGCTCCAGAAACCATAGCTAAATAAGAGATGTGAAATCAGTATCTGTTCTTCACAGCAGTTTTCCCAAACCTGCTCTTTCCAGGTGTGCTGGGGCTACAATTTCCAAAAGATACCACACTGGGGAAGAACATTCCTGAATTACTATAAACACCACTTCAGTATAAGTTAAATTATTTCTCTAGTTGTCGTGTTCACTCCAGAAAAATCAAGCCTAGAAGAAAATGTCTTTTCAAGAAAAATGTCTACCCATTGGAAGTGCAAACTCTGCAAAGAAGAGGTAAGCCACAAATACAAATTAACATGCTCTCAACTTCTAGAGGAAATGCAACTCATCTGGTCTTTAAAAGATTAAAAAAAATTACCTCAGCTCCTAAACTTAGAGATATTATTTCATCTTCAAAAGCAGAATGAGTATCAATATGAGGAGGGATTCCTATAACATAAATAAAAAACAAACACATAAAAATATGTGAAATCAATCAGCCTTTATTCATCATTAGTCCTACTTCAATATACTAGTGTAGTACATAAGAATATACTGCTATTCTCTACAGCACTCTGATGACATTTATTTGGGGAACAAAGTTACACAAAATGAAATAGGGAAATAGATCTTCTAGAGCAGATATGGATTTCTCACTCAAACCAGCACATTATTGTGATTATATAGTCATATGTTTAGCATCCAGTAATGCAGAGCATATGTTTGTTTTATTCTTTCTTCTTTCTATGGGGTCAAGAACACTAGCTCTGCAGTAAAGAACGAGCAGGCTTGTAAAAGATATGAAGTCTAGCATCAATGGGCAGCCTAAAAGTACAGCATTAAAACTCCCACAGTTCAAGGTCCATGCTGGCTGATCTGAACTGATAAAAGGTAGCACTCCTATGATCTTATTAATACTTGCTTTTATGTTGCAGTCTTGGGAACTTCTCCTTTATATCTAAGGACTGCCAATTCTGCTAAGTCTGCTCACATTTCCACACTGAATATTTTCCCCCAATGCTGCATTTACAGTGCTCAAAAACCTGAACTTGGAAGATCATGTAAGAATGATATAAAACCCCGGTACAGACCTTGTCCAGGTTCATACTGATTTATAGTCAGTTGATCAGGTTTCTGGTTAATGTATCCCATTTTCAGACATTTTGCAAGAATTGTGTCACAAAAATCCGGGAGACCTGATATTTCAAAACAAAGATAAATTTTTGCCACTTTTTTTGTCCCCTCAGAAATTCCTCATAACAGAAACAACATACAGTATAAACATACAATAAAGTTTGAGTTGAAAAACAGAATGTATTCAGGTATTATTTACAGCTTTCTATAACATTTAAACTGCCATGACTTTCCCCAAAGCATCTTGGGAATTGTAGTTTGATGAGGTGTGGGTCATTTTAATCAAAGCATTCAAGCTGGGTTAGACCAAGCACCACTCTACATCAGGATTTTGCTTTCACAGTGGCCAATAATCCCACAAACAAGTCAGTGATATTCAACACCTTTTCTCATTGTTGCTCCCCAGGATAACCACATTCTCCATGAATTTGTATGATCCTTTGAAATTATATACTACATGATACTTCTGTTCCATATTCTAGGGTTTCATCAAGAACCATCCATCCATAACATACTTATGCATGTCCTCATTAACTGAAATGAGACTTGGGGACACAACCCCATTTTTCATGTTTTTAAGTATAGCAGTCCTTGATTTATGATCATACTATCCCATGACTATTTAAAACTCAGATTCAAAGTTCCAATGGCCACCCACACATACATTCTCACACAGTCACATGATCATATTTTGGGCACTTGGCAACCAACCCGCATTTATGGCCACTTGCAGTATGCCACAGTCACATGACCACAATTTATAATGTTCTTCCAGAAACCAGCATTTACTTCCTGTTTCCGACAAACAATGCCCATTACGGACAATGGATTTACTTAACGACTACCACAAAACAGGCCATAAAATTAGATGTGGACATGTGGTAGCCCCCTTAACAACCAGTACAATATACAACCATAATTCTGGGCTCAATTACAGTCACATGTCGAAGACTACCTGTAGGTTTCAGTGATTTCAATGGGACTGTAAAGAAATGCAGCCACATTTGTATAATGAAATTATTACTCATTGGCATGAAAACGATTTCACAGAAACAGGAAGACTGATAAAGAGGTTCTGATCAGATACCCACCTCCAGGTAATGGTTTGTCTCGATCAACATTGTTGGTATCGTATCGAAATTCATATCCAAAATGTTTTACCCTCCTATGTTTTAAAGACTTCTGAGCTATGAAATAGAAAGAAACAAGAGATTAAAAATATAATTTTAAATACAATATTGGTTATGAGCCTATGTAATCTTACGCTTATGAATCAGTGCTCAGTTCAAATCCTGCTTCTGCCATAAGCTCACAATGTAGTCTCAGGAAGGTCATGTTTTCCTGCTTCCAACACCTGCAGTGAAACTGAACTGATGCTTTGAATATTTAAAAGTACTACATTGGTGGTAAACATTACTGTTATAGTAATAAGTGCAAAAGTGGAATTGCATGCTGATTGCTCTATCCTTGGAGCTGAATACTCTCAACACCTTTAAGGGTAACCAACAGCTCCTCAGAAGTTACTTGCAGTTTCCCCTTCTATTGGGTAGATGAACTAGGATCATTAACAGCTACAGTTCAGCTGGAGGACTACAGATTCCTCTATTCTGATTTCTCCGGCAAAAAGTCTTTTCTTGTCCCCAAGGAACCTGAGATGAAAACACAGACCATTTTTTTTCCTTTTTACCCTATCCTGACTTGTAGAGATAGTCCTTGATTTATGACAATTGAGCCCAAAATTTCTGTTGCTAAGCGAAACAACTGATAAGTATTCCATTTTATGATCTTTCTTGCCACACTTGTTATGTAAATCACTGCAGTTATTAAATTAGAAACATGGTTGGTAAGTGAATCTGGCTTCCCCTTTGACTTTGCTTGTCAAAAGGTGGCAAAAGGTGATCACATAACCCTAGAACAAGGCAACCATTGATAAATACATGCCAGTTGCCAACAGTCCAAATTTTGATCACGTGACCAAAGGGATGCTGCAATGGTTGAAAGTCTGTGAAAAATATTCATAAGTCACTTTTTTATGGTCACTAAACAAATGGTTGTAACTTGAGGACTACCTGTATTACTGTTTCAGATATGAATAGATAACCTGCTTCTTGGTCATAAGTAATCCTTGAAAGATCCTTGGAAACTGCCTGCTTATTATAGCAAGCATCAACACTGGCAGACTTCAGTTGATCTGAAAAAGCTAAGTAGGGTCAGATCTGAGAGCACTTGGATGGGAAGCAACAAGGAAATCCCAGGACTGTAATATATAATCATCAACTGAAAACAGAAAATATCCCCAAAGCCAACAACAAACCCTTTTCATATTGTTGCCAAGAAAGCTAATTGCATGTACTAATGCAGTGTTTGTGAACATTAGCAACTTTTAAGATGTCTGAACTTCAATTCCTAAAATGCCTTGCTGGCTGGAGAATTCTGGGCACTAAGATGCAGACATCTTAAAGTTGCTAAGGTTGAGAAACACTGTGCTAATACAAAGGGTCAGCTCAGTTCAAGGGAGACATTGCCTTTTAAACAGCAGAATGATTTATCTGCCATAAAGACGCATATAGCATGTTCCAAGCATCTGAAAGGATAAATTTGGGCACATGGACCTACAGGAAAGATATAATATAATAATAATATAATACTTCTGTTGACCTGGTAAACTAGCTTTGTTAAAATCATAAAAGTCAGTGATTTTTGCAAATTGCTTTACTAGCAGGTAGAAGATGCAGAGATGAATTTCACATTTGCCAATCACAATAAGTATATTTATTTTGAAATATTTATAGACCACCTCCATTTAAACTAACTTTTAAAAAATTAAACTACATGTGTATTTATGTTCCTGCCCTTTATTTCAAGATAGCATACTTGGTTCTCTCCACCTTCCCTTCATCCTTGCAATAATTCTGACCTCCTTTCCCAATTATTCCAATCATCCCGTTTGCATGGCCTGAGCCAATGTTTGCTTCACATTGCTGCCTTTTAGCTCCAAAGCAGCTAAAACTACAACTTTAATAACAGCCAGAGGCAGCAAGGAATTTTTTCACCCTAAAAAAGCTAAACCTACCTCTGGCCAAATAGCAAAGTGTTCGACTTTGCTACAAAAGAGTTAAAAAAGCTATGGAATGACACCATCTCTTTCTGTTGATTCCAATCCAATTCAGCCCAATTGCAATGTCTCCCTATTCACTTGGTTTTACACAACTACTTTTGATCTATTTTCTTGCACCTGGCCACTTAAGCGTCTCCAAAGTCAGAACTCTCCAATTGGCTGGGACCAACTATTCCAAGTTATTGGCTGCACTTGAAAGGTTACACTTAAGCAACCTAGATAGATTGGAAAGCCCTGATGCCAACTCGTTTTCTGGATGGTTTAATACCCAAGGCTGTTGTTGTTGTTGTTGTTGTTGTTGTTGTTATTATTATTATTATTATTATTATTTTGTAATGTAGGACTTTAGACTAAATCATGTGGATTGCTTATGGAGGTATTCTGCTATGCCTAAGAATACTTTATCATCCACTGCAATTGCTGTTGAGGTCACACATCATGATAATCCATGATGTATTTATTAAGTTTATACATCAGGGTTATCATAAATACATCATAGATTATTTTATTTATTTTAATCCCATTTATATCCCTCCCTTCTCCGAAGACTCAGGGCGGCTTACAATTTAAGCACAAACCAATGTGCTTAGCAATAGCCTTCATTCTATGTATATGCCTGCTTATTAGGGCTTTCGCCCCCCCCCCCCAAAGCGGCATTTGTAATAATAATAAGTCAGCTTATTGCCCCCAACAATCTGGGTCCTCATTTTACCTACCTCAGAAGGATGGAAGGCTGAGTCAACCTTGAGCCTGGTGGGATGTGAACCTGCACTAATTGCAGGCAGCTGGTGTTACTTAAGGAGGCATTAGCCCACTGCTCCACCAAGGCTCTCTAGATTATCATAAATACATCACAGATTTGATTTGCTTGTGCCTTAAGTTCTTGAAAGACAGGTGCTATAAGTTTACACACACACACACACACACACACATACGAACTTTCAAGAACTTAAGGCACAAGCAAAACACACTGTCTGGCTTAGTTACTGTTAGAATTGGTTAGAACAACATACCAAGGGGAATACCCTCATCCTCTGTCCAATTAATGTTTTCCAGGAGCATCTTTTCTTCTTCAGGTGAAACCAATTCTTCAATTACTCTCAAACCAGGGGGCAAGACTGGAGGGCTCATTTCTTCCCAAGGCACTAGAAACATTCAGGAAAACAACATTCCTGTTTAATTTTGAGTGAATTAAATAGTAATATCCAAAACAATTTTTGACATACTAAAGATCTCCGGGAAACAAGACTGGTTTCCATTGCTGTGCTACACAAAGTATTCTCTGTTTGGGGCCCAAAGATCTCATTGATTTTGTGGTCATTCTTTCAAAGCAAAGTTCCTTACTTGGGGCATTTGTTTCAGATGAGTAATCAACTGCAATCAATGGTCTCTTTCAATTACACATAACATTTGTTGATAGTCTGTGGCTAACAGGCAACAAATACTGTAAAGTAATGCAGGTAGAAAGAAAAAAAATATCCATACAGAGGAAAATTACAACATTAATTAAGCCTAAGGTGAGTCAAACTTGGAAGATTACAAGACCCATCATTCCTTGCCAGTGCCCATGCTGTAGGCACTGCAGTCCAACACATCTGCAGGAGAAAAGTTAAGAAAGCTGGCCAAAGTTAACTTTTATTACTTCACTGTTGATTGTGAAGAAGATCTATGATCTGCTTAGCAGAAAATCTCACAATAAAATAGCCCTTAGAAGTGTTCATGTTGGCTTCATTAGGCTAATTTTTCAGAACTGACCAATGCCTCCCTGAGCCTCATGAGGTACGAACTAAGTTCATGAACAATACGTTGAGAAAAACAGAGTAGAAAAGCAAGCTTCTTCAGTAATACCTTTTTCTACATAGTTGAAGTAGAGAACAACCTTTTGGCTGGAGTTGTCTAATATTAGTTCCTTTCCATTGAGGGAGTCATAGGCCTGCTTGGAGTAAGCTGTCCTCCCATACTGCACAAATGAATAGGGTTTATTTGGAGGCATTAAGAGGCTTTCCACTTGTCCACATTCTTCTACCACAGAGTGCAACTGGCATCTGCTAACACCATTACCCAGACCTCCATTGGCAATAACCAGACTCTAATGAAGGAGAGAATAAGAGAGACACAGGTATGAATAATTAACACTGGTTAATTCATCTGGAAACAGCATCCTGTAAATACAGCAATTAAAAATGAAAAAGAGACCACTGCACCTGTCTGATCAATTCTAAATATCTATATAATATCTTCAGATTTGAAATAGTCTTGTATTACAATTAATATTCATGCACTCAATGAAATTTGTGCACATCTACGTAGGCCTTCTTCACACACAACATGATCACAATATGGTTTATTGGTTTCTGGCTTCTAGATTTGTATCCCACTTTTCTTCAAAAGCTTAAGGCAGCATTTATAGCTGTTCTTCCTACAATTTTTCCCTCTACAACAGGGGTATCAAACTGCCGGCCTGCGAGCTGGATGCGTCATGGCGAAACCGTGTCCACCCCATTGCATTATATCACGACACGTCACGTGATATTGTGAGTTTGACACCCCTGCTCTACAACAACCCTAGAACATAGGTTTGACTGAGAATCACCTCAAATCAGCCCAAATCAGCCAGTGGCCTCTGGTCCTAGTAAGACATCATAACCACTACATCACACTGGTTCTCAGACAGTGACTTATTGATTCATGCAAACTCATATTTTCCAACTTAGTGTTCTATGCAAAAAGACTATCATCACTTGTTCAATTAAAAATAAAAATGGCTTAATATGCATCAGTTTGAACCATCAGCTGGGGTCACATGTCAAAGTATAAGTTATAGTTTGTTGGATAAATCACAATAGGCTAGGGGGATAGACTTGATTACAGTGGTGATGAGTACTGAAAGACCTTAAGAATCAGACTGGAGAAATATAATTCCGTAGATCTACCATGTATTTGATAAGAGTTGATACCAAGATAAAGGTAAAGGTAAAGGTTCCCCCACACATGCGTGCTAGTCGTTTCCAACTCTAGGGGCTGGTGCTCATCTCCATTTCAAAGCCGAAGAGCCAGCACTTGTCCGAGGACGTCTCCGTGGTCATGTGGCCGGCATGACTAGACGCCAAAGGCGCACAGAACGCTGTTACCTTCCCACTGTAGTGGTCCCTATTTTTCTACTTGCATTTTTACATGCTTTCAAACTGCTAGGTTGGCAGAAGCTGGGACGAGTAACAGGCGCTCACTCTGTTACGTGACACTCGGGATTCGACTCGCCAAACTGCCGACCTTCTGATCGACAAGCTCAGCGTCCTAACTCACTGAGCCACCGCGTCCCTGATACCAAGATAATGGCATATAAATAGACAATTAAAACCATGCTCCATACTTGGTTCATGCAATTTCCAAGAAGTAAAGTGATTTGTTGAGTTTTGGTTTAGGATACTATACAAACCTAGCTAACTATGCTTTAATCCTATTTTGTGTAAAATCATAAGCTATGCTTAATGCAATATGTGAATTCAACCAAAGAATGCACACTCTCATAAAGTGTACAGTTTCTAATCACCTTAGTAGGGTATGATACACACTCAATACCCTCATGCCTTAGTAAGGTGTATCTGGCCTTCATCTGTTTTTGTCGCAACTTTTTTTCTACTTTGCTTAGTTTCTTGTTCTGTAGAGTGATGTCATCTAGTTCCATGCTGAAAGGAACAAGTAGGAAGAGCCAAAACTGGGATTCCTTAAAAAAAATGAAACAGCACAGAAATTTTTTTTTTACTGAAAACTCAACCATACTGTGAACACAGGTTATTTCCATATATTGTAATAACAGTTTTGATTTACAAGTGGCTAACTATTTTGGGATAAGAATACCTTTTTCTACTTGAAGCAGAATTTGTAGACATCAGAATATGCATATGATGGCCCCACTCAGGATATAGATTATAGCCAAGACACCTAAACAATAAGAGATCCTTGGTGTTCTCTAAAATCCAAGGGCCCTCATTTCAACCTTGAACTTCAACTATTCACCTTTATTGCATAACAATTCTGTAAGACCAAACAGACCAGGGATCTATCTGGAAAAATGAAGCAGGTTTGATCATGGCTAATTCTAAAAAGCCAAGTAGGGTTTTATCTGGTTAGCATTAGGATAGAAGACCCCTGGAAATTCTACAGTTATCTCCTAGGCTGGAAAATTGAAAAATCATCCCAGAACATAATGACAAACTGTTCCTGTATTGTTGTTAAGAAAACAAAGTGGATTCTTCCCTGAAGTGACTAGAAATCAAAGCTGATTCAGATATTTTACCTTTTTACAAGATTCATCACTGCTTAAGTTTCATATTTATAAAAATAATAGCATACTTTATAGAATTGTTATAAGGATTAATGTGCACATAATTATAAATTAGTATTTATTAAGGAATTTTACACCTTAGGATTTATTGAAACTGAATATATTCTGCAACAAACAAATTATGTATGTATATAAAACATACAAAAAGATATGTTTATAAACAAAATCTGTTAAAACTAAAATATTAGCTCTGAACACCTTTTTGCAGATGATGAAAATGCCAGTTCCTTGCTTTCTCCCTGATCACAAATTATAAAAGCTCAATAAATCATTCAAAGAATCAAATATATTTAATTTATGCAATATGTTCAGGATCCAAAATCATTTTTTATTATAAAAATATTTAGGTTTGTGGAATGCCATTCCTATTATAAAACTGGTGTTTTATAATACTGGTGTTTTATAATACAGTATTATAATACAATATTATAAAACTAATATACTACTGTTTTATAATACTGTAAAATTGGTTTGCTTACCTGTGAGAAAGACTCACTGAACATATAAGTTGATACTAAACAAATGCATATATGGTTAGGTTTCACACTAGGAAAGTAACTTTTTTTTTCTTCAAAGCATTTTAAAAGACTGTTTTTGTGTACCAGCAGATGGTGCAATGCCACTATTTATCATTTCTCACCTAACCATTTTCAATTTCATTTCTGCACTTTTAGTTTCAAGATTAAAGATGATTAAACATACACACTTCTGTAACTTTTCTGTTAGCAAGTTCAAGCTTTACTTGTTATACTTCACTATTATTTAATAAGTAAGGCAAGTGTAGTTGAATAAACAGGTAATTTTCAGTGGAAAACGTAACTAGCATTTAGATTCTTATATAAAAACATAACACAACTCAGTGCCCAGTATGTTCTTTCTTCTGTAGCAGCTCTGGAAAAGACTACTACACAGAACTATGAAGAGGCAATTGACAATTGGAGAGAACAAACAATTCAGTATAAACACAGCCTTTTATTAACTTTTATCAGATTTTAAAAACTTTAAAACTTATTTTCAAACGAGGTTAGAGCAAATACTGGTTATAAAATTTTGACTGATCCCTTTTCAGATAAGAACAATAAATACAGTTTGCTTCTTTGTCATCTGGATCAAGAGTGTTATTTGTGTGTCAACACACATATTGAACAAAAGTTTTTAAATTTATAGTGCATGTTGCTATGTACAGGTGCCTAAATAACACATTTTAATCAAAGAACGCCACTATTGAATTTCAGGATCTTTTTTTCCCCTGGGGAAAAGACCAACCCTTAGCTTTATATATCATATCATTAACAATTTACAGTGAGGTAAAGTAATGGAGACCTCTGCTATAATAACTAGATCTTCAGGGAAACATGATTAAGATCATACTAATGGAAGTTGAGCAGCATATAACTTTAATATATTATTAAAAATACCCTGATGAAATAATACCTGGCAAAAAAGTGACTTTCATTTTGATTTAGGCACCACCTAACTTCTCAATTACTCCCAACAGCTTTCAATAAAACAGACAAAACAGTGCACTGTGAATAAAGAAAGAAACAAGCTAAAGAAGAACAAATACAATAAACCCAGCCAATGTCAGAAAACATACACAATCTCAAGGGGCTCCAGACATCCATGGGATGTATTTGCATACATCTATTTAAGTAATCCGGTCTGGTCTGACGGGTTTAATTTTAATTGTGGTTTTAACTTATCTTCTACATTTGGGCAGTAGGGCTTAATTTATTCTCAATTTTCTGTATTTGTGCATTTTGACATTTATGTCACTGTTCACCGCCCCTGAGTCCTTAGGGAGAAGGGCGGTATACAAATCAAATAAATAAATAAATACTTTCTCAACACATGATTAGACGTTATGTTGCAAGCATTCTATGACTGCTAATAAGGATTCTCAATTTTTGTGCCTTACCATGGCCATATAAAACCCTATCCTTGTTTAAGGGTATTTAATAAGGAAAGAAGAGAAACTTTTCCTCTACCTACTGTAAATAAATATGCTTAGCGCAACTATTGTAACAAGCACAGTACCGATAGACTCACTATTTCGTCTTAGATTATTTCTTCTCAGTCTTTCAGATCCAGTGGATTACAATTTTCAACCACACCAGATTAGATGAGCTAAGAAATTTGGACAGATATCTGGAGGAACTGCTTTGGCCAATATTTTTATTTCCAGTAAATGAAATACAACATATATTGTGCAAAAGCTCCGATGCAATTACAGGCTTTTACTCAGAGACAGAAATCTCCCTAAACTAAACTAAATTCTATCCCCTTATCCTGAAAAAAAAGTAAGTTTTCTGTTATTTTGAAAATATTCAAGAGGGAGCACAGCACATAAGGATCCCCTTACCTAGCTGAAGGCAGCCATGTTGGAGGGCAGAACTGCAATTCCCATGAACCTCGCTGCCTACATTTCCCATCATGCTTATGAACGCTCAGCTACTTAACCCCTTAGTAGAAGTCTCCTGAAGCTTATATTGTACAATACTCATTGGATATCCTGGTTTTAAAACGTACTAATACGTTCAATGGACTTACAGGTAACATTTTTAATAGAGAAAAATAAGATATTATCCTTCCTTACCTCTCCCGTATATCAGTTTCTAAGTTGCTGTCAAAATATTGACTTTAATTGATTATTTGTCATCAGGTCATTTTCAACTCAGCAGCTACATAGGTAAATTTTCTCCATGACGATTTATCCCTAACCTGGCCTTTCAGGTCTTCCAATAGTGCACATCCCTTGTGTAACTGAATCCACCCACCTTGCTGCTGGACATCTCTTCTAACATCTTTCCCAGCATTAGAGCCTTTTCCAAAAAAGCTAGATCTTAGCATAATGTGTCCAAAATAAGATAATTTGAGGCTGATAATTTGTGCATCAAATAAGAACATTGCATTTATTTATTTGATGTTCCACTGCTTTGTTTTCTTAACTGGCCGCAGGATTATTGGATGGATGGAAATACATTTTTGCTTAAGTTTAGAACTTAACGTACAATTTGTTATTTCCACCAGGAGTTCAAGGCAGCTTACACAAGATCTTTTCACCCTGCAATAAGCCTTGTAAGGCAGGGGTCTCTGTGCTGACTTGGGAATTCTGGGAGTTGAAGTCCACAAGTCTTAAAAGTTGCTGAGGTTGGAGACCCCTGCTTTAAGATACATTGGCCTAAAATAATAAAATAAATAAAATAAAAGACTGAAAGTCATCAGGTACCCAGAGCTGAAGTTGGATTTGAACCAGAATCTTCTCGGAAATAGCTGAGTATTTTATTAATTACACCATAATGCAAGGAAATTCCTGTAAATTCAATGGTTTGTATATATCTTTAAAATTAGTGAATGGCTAGCAACAGTAAACAAAATTTGCATTAAAAAAATTAATACAAGCCCTTAGGCCTATCTTTGCACTCTATTTGAGCACTTGGAATTAGCATCAAATGAAAGTAAGTACATGTTACAGCCGGTGCTTACATCACTGTGGCTGCCCTCATATGTAGGGCCTCATATGTAGGGAGAAAGCTCCATTTAAAATATTGAATATTCTAATTAATTCTTTATATCAAATGGGCAGAACCCAAAGTGGGTTTCCCACACATTTCATTTACTGAACCATTGCTTCTGTTGGTTGAACTGCAAATTTTTAATATACCTTAATTAAATCTCGATCTTCTAGTGTGACATCATTAAGGACACGGCAGTTGAATTAATAATATACTTAAAGCATTGCCCCTTTTAAAAAAAAATCATGAACTTGAAATTGAAAAGCTATTTAACCAAATCTATCAAATCTGGGCTGTAAAAATCCATACGATTAAAATTGAGCATTTTTGCATATCTCTACTATCTCATCTTTTGCTCATCTTATTTTTCCCAGCTCATATCTAGTAACCATAACACTGCCAACCTCTTGCCTATCTGTAGCAATAAAACCATTAACATACTAGATACCACATCCCACATCGTACCCAAATTGTGAACGTTGCTACCGAATAGAGTTTATCTCCAATTAATGTTGTAAGCACAAATTTGGAAAGGACTGTTTAGGTCCCTGAGTCCAACTCAGTATAGGAATCCTAATGAAAGCATCCCTTAAGACAGAGGTCCCCAACCTTTTGGGCACCAGGGACCAGTTATGTGGAGAGAGGTTTTTCCGCAGACCGGAGGGGGCATGGTTTTGTGTGCTGCCTGCATTCCACGAATGGGGCTTTGCTTGTTTGTGTGGACCAGTTGCTGCCATGCCACAGACCTGTACTGGTCCACGGACCAGGGATTGGAGAACCCTGCCTTAAGAGATGGATGTTCAGCTTGTATTTAAACACATCCAGTGTTCCGATTTCATGTTTTGGAAACGGAATTGTCTATTTCCACAGCAGAGAAACAAAATTATTTTGTTAGATAACTCCATTGCTGAACCATCTGTTTTTATTTCCTCTTGGTCTAAGATTTGTATCCGTTTTTATATTTACTGTTAATGTGATTTTTATACATTTTTATGTACAGTATATGTTTTTTCTGCCATTGCCCAGATTCACCTTCAGTGAGATGGACAGCTATATAAATTTTAGATAGATAGATAAGATAGATAGATAGATATAGATAGATAGATAGATAGATAGATAGATAGATAGATAGATAGATAGATAGACAGATGATTTCCCCAACTAAAATTAAATGAAACATTTAATATGTAATTTAACATTTAACTCCTAATTCCCACAGCACTATGTTATGTCTCAGGATATTTACCCATGTAGTAGGGCTGTATTACTATTATACTTTTCATTTTTCCTATTCTCGTCTACTATTGGTAACATGATTATACTTAGTCCTCGACTTACCACCCCAACTGAGCCCAAAAATTCATGTTGTTAAGTAAACATTTGTTAAGTGAGTTTTGTCCAATTTTACAACTTTTCTTGCCACAGTTGTTAAGTGAATCACTGCAGTTGATAAGTTAGTAACCCAGTTGTTTAGTGAATCTGGCTCCCCCATTGACTTTGATTGTCAGGTCACAAAAGGTGATCACATGACCTTGGGACACAGCAAGGGTCATAAATGTGAACCCGTTGTGAAGCATCTGAATTTTGATCACATTACCATGGGGATGCTGCAAAGGTCGTGTGAAAAACAGTCATAAGTCACATTTTTCACTGCTGTTGTAACTTTGAATGGTCACTAAATTAACTGTTGTAAGTTGAAGACTACCTGTATATTACTGAAAGCTTACGCACCAGAGACAAATCCCATGTGTATCTAATCACGCTTAGCCAATAAAGAATGAAATAAATTATTCTGACACTTAACAAGAGAACAACAATTGGCCCTTCTAACCCACCTATCCTATTTTCTGTGAGGCATAAAAATAGCCAGGTGGAAATTTGAGCCATATCAATCTATTGGCTCTTAAGGTGCCCAAATTCTTTGTTCTGTTTATTGCAGTGCAGCTATCCATATGGAAAGCCCACTTGGCATCTGATGGATTAGAAAACTTCCTCTGCTTGTGTTGAGCTAGGCAGCAGGAGCAAGCAAGCTTCTTAAGAACATTGCTATCAGTAGTTCCTCATTTCCAATGTCTATTGACTATGAGGAGAATATGGTAAATAAACAAAATGAATCTGAATTAATAAAGAAAAGCAAATTTAAAAGCTATAACAGAACCGATAGGATACTTGTACAATTGGAATATGACAACTCAAAGATAACAGTTGTTCAAAAGGATAGAAATAATAGATAGGAAAGAGGAATTACACAGTGTATTAAAAATACTCATCCCTGCTCAGTGAATAAGTTTGGCAGTGCTGTAGATGGCCAAAAGTGAAAAGAGAACCAAGACCCAAAGTATTAGCAGATAACTCAGAATTATAGATCTGTGTCAGGTAAACAAACAAAAAAAGTCTGATACATCAAAAAACTGACAAATCAAAAATCTAGGATGAAAAATAACAATGAAATTGCCACATATAAATGTGAAATTCTTCATTTGAGAGAGAGAAATCAAAATGTATAGGTACAATATGGTGTTATCTCACCTTGGTGTAAAGTAGGTGTTGGAATTGTGGTTAATCATATGCTAATATGTTTCAAAAGTGTGATATCCCTACCAAAAAGGAAATTATCATTTTAAGCTGCATTGAGCTGTGAGCCCAAAGCAGAAATGATTATGCAGAATTCCATTGTATCTTACATTATTCAGACCCCATCTCAAATACACCGAGTAGTTCTGGGCATAACATTTAAGGATGATTAAATGCTGCAAGAAAAAAAAATCTGATTAGAAGTCTGGACAAGCAATATGGGGATATTATTGAATTTTAAACTCAAGGGAGTTCAAGACCCTTCTTTGCTATGAACCATAAAACCTGTTTTAGCCTAGTTAGAAAGTTCTTACAAACACAGTCTATCTGTAAATGTGTATAAGATATCAACGTTTACAGCATCCGAAATCCACCTAAGATAGATGTTCTTCCTCATTAAAACTTCACATTAAAACAATTTGATTGCAAAAACAGTTGAATTCCCTGCATGATTTACCTCAAATTATCTATTTTAAACCCACTGATTTAAATTAATTTAATTGGGAAAGGTAATGTCAGGTACAGTTCATTAAAATCAATGGTTCCCTGAACTACTTTACAGGATTATGTAAATTATGGGAAGTAACAGAATTCTTTATGGAGTACAGTTATGTTCTAGGCAGAAAGCAGGTCTAATAAATATGCAGTGACCTATTTAAATTATATTTCTGCTTCCAGGAAGGAAGGAAAGAAAGGCAAATTCTCCATACAAAGTCCACAGAGATAAAAAGAAAAATGAATACCAGAAAGAATAATACCAATAATTTCCATTCTAATAAAGCACTTGATTTTACATTTCCATCATGCTGTCTTTCACGTTTCAAGATTATGTAAGAACTATATGGGATTTTGAGAGTCTCTCACCTTCTTTAATCATAGAAACAAGGTGTCACATTGTCTCATGATAAGGAAGAGCAAGGAAATTTGTATTTTTAGTCCAGTGTTTCTTAACCTTGTTTCATCCATTGTCTCCTTCCAACCTTGTTTTTTTCATGTGCCCCCCCATGCCCACCCCAGGATATGGACATGGATAGTAACTGGTATGTTTTCTGACATCAACCAGACAGTATTTGCAGTACAATACGTTCTGCCTGATAAGAACTCTTAGTTATGGTAAGAATAAAGAATTTCAGGGCTAAGAATCTATTCAAAACTTTGTTGTTGTTAGTTGCGAAGTCGTGTCCGACCCATCGCGACCCTATGGACAATGTTCCTCCAGGCCTTCCTGTCCTCTACCATCTTCTGGAGTCCATTTAAGCTCATGCCTACTGCTTCAGTGACTCCATCCAGCCACCTCATTCTCTGTCGTCCCCTTCTTCTTTTGCCCTCAATCTTTCCCAGCATTAGGCTCAGTGAGTCCTTCCTTCTCATCAGGTGGCCAAAGTATTTGAGTTTTAGCTTCAGGATCTGGCCTTCTATTTATTTATTTTATTTATTTATTTTAATTCCATTTATATCCCGCCCTTCTCCGAAGACTCAGGGCGGCTTACAAGCTTAGCAGTAGAAGCAGTAGCAGCTTCTAAAGAGCAGTCAGGGTTGATCTCCTCTAGGACTGACCGGTTTGATCGCCTTGCAGTCCAAGGGACTCGCAGGAGTCTTCTCCAGCACCAGAGTTCAAAGGCTTCAATTCTTTGGCGCTCAGCCTTTCTTATGGTCCAGCTTTCACTGCCATACATTGCAACTGGGAAGACCATAGCCTTGACTATACGCACTTTTGTTGACAGGGTGATGTCTCTGCTTTTTAGTGTGCTGTCTAGATTTGCCATGGCTTTCCTCCCCAAGAGCAAGCGTCTTTTAATTTCTTGGCTACAGTCCCCATCTGCAGTGATCTTGGAGCCCAGGAAAATAAAATCTGTCACTACCTCCATTTCTTCCTCATCTATTTGCCAGGAATTGAGAGGGCCAGATGCCATGATCTTGGTTTTCTTAATGTTTAGTTTCAACCCAACTTTTGCACTCTCCTTCTTCACTCGCAACAAGAGGCTCTTTAGTTCCTCTTCACTTTCTGCCATTAGAGTGGTATCATCTGCATATCTTAGGTTGTTGATGTTTCTTCCGGCAATCTTAATTCCAACTTTTGATTCATCTAGCCCTGCCTTTCTCATGATGTGCTCTGCATATAAGTTAAATAGGCAAGGCGACAGTATACAGCCTTGCCGGACTCCTTTCCCAATTTTGAACCAATCAGTGGTTCCGTGTCCAGTTCTCACTGTTGCTTCTTGGCCTGCATATAGGTTTCTCAAGAGACAAATAAGATGGTCTGGTATGCCCATCTCTTTAAGGACTTGCCACAGTTTGTTATGATCCACACAATCAAAGGCTTTAGCATAGTCAATGAAGCAGAAGTAGATGTTTTTCTGGAACTCTCTAGCTTTCTCCATGATCCAGCATATGTTAGCAATTTGATCTCTAGTTCCTCTGCCTCTTCGAAATCCTGCCTGTACTTCTGGTAGTTCTCGATCCACATACTGCTGGAGTCTAGTTTGTAGAATTTTAAGCATAACTTTACTAGCATGAGGAATGAGTGCAATGGTGCGATAGTTTGAACATTCTTTGGCACTGCCTTTCTTTGGAATTGGAATGTAAACTGATCTTTTCCAATCCTGTGGCCACTGTTGAGTTTTCCAAATTTGCTGGCAAATTGAGTGTAGCACTTTTACTGCATCAAAACTAGATTTATTCAAATCAATTGAGCACATTACTAAAGAAGTAGATATGTGACAGTTTATATCCAAATTTATTACGACAGAAGTTTTCCTGAAGCAAAGTTATGAGTGGCTAACATAAAACATACTAATGGAGAGCTAGAAATATGTGAATGGATTCACACGAAAATAGTCTAGTTTAATAGTTCAGTGTGCTATGCAAGTCCAGTCACTGGAGTTGATGCTTCAGAGTGGACTGTGTAATTTCAGGGAGTGGTTAATGCAATAAAATCATGATTAAGAATGGGGAGGGAGGACTCTATGTCACCTGTTTCTGGACTACTTCTAAATTAAACTTAGCATATTGGTGTGATGATAGGGTAATAGCTAAATGATAAAGAGCTGGTCCCACCCCTCATCCTGTCTGTGACTCCAGCTAAATGCAGGACTTCAAGCAAGTGCAGATACTTCCTGGTCCATTCATTCTGGGAACACAGTCCCAATTTCTCCTCAGTCTAGAGCCAATGGTCTCAGCCAGTGGCGTAGCGTGGGGGGTGCAGGGGGGCCGGCCGCACCGGGCGCAACATCTGGGGGGGCGCATTGGATGCATTTTACTTTAATTACATCAGTATTTTCATAACAAACAATACATGTGCTTAGGGGGTAAGGGTTTCTTTAACTAATCTAGTGGAAGAGACTCGAGTGCCAAAATCCACGGGTTAGGGGGCGCAAATTACTTGCCTTGCCCCGGGTGCTGACAACCCACGCTACGCCACTGGTCTCAGCATCTGTGATGGACCAGTGAATATCACAGCTTTGTGATATGTGCCTATGCCCAGCTGAACCTGGCAAACTGCTGCCCTAATTCCAACAGTTGCTCTCCTGATATGTGGCAGTAATGTGTTGTTTTCTATTGTTCTGGACTACAGTCAAACTGGCCCCCTTCCTTTTCTTTCTCTCTTTGTCTGTTGACCCTCTGTTTAGTTGCTTTCACCTCATGTTATCACACCAAAAAAATGGGCAGAGAGCAATGCTTCCTTCCATTGACCTTGACCTCACCAGTCAATAGATACAAGCCTGCATGACTTTAGAAGGTTTCTATAGAAATATAAAACAATTCAAAATGGTTCAGACTCATTTTCACTCTAAATCTGATGTTTCAAACTACAAACTAAATCTATAAAAAGCACTGGGAGAGATAATCTACAAGTATTTGAATTATATATATATATATATATATATATATTATATATATAAACCTCAGAAAACACACACACACACACACACACACACACACACACACACACACACATATATATATATATATATATATATATATATATATATATATATATATATATGCCATCTGAATTCAAGGACATATCTGATAGAAATGCTAAGTATATTACAAGATTTACATATTTAAAAATTACAATGTGTGTTGTTTTAAAAAATGCATGTTTAACAGTGTGTGTTTTTAAAAAATGTATGTTTAGCAACCATCTCTGATTTAGTCAATTAACCACAGTTAAACTAATGGGTTAGTGTCATTTGTGCAATTGATTATTATATGAGCTTGGCAAAATGATATATTATTATTTGCCAAAACAAAATCTGCCTATTTGTTGCAGACATCTAGAGAGGCTGTTGAGGGCCCCTTTCCTCTCAATAAATAAATAAATTTATTTAAATTTATATGACACATATCTCACTCTGCAAAGTGACTCTGGTAGGCTTACAAGTAAAATAATAAATATTAAAATAATAATGTTAGGTACAAAAATAGGAAACTATAGGCAAAAAATGCATGAGGTAAGTACATGGGATATGGGCAAGTCAACAGAGCTTTTGATGGTGACTTCTACTCTAGGGAACATCTTATCCTAAGAAGTGTGCATAGCTACAATTTTCTTGCTTTCTGGGAGCAAGTTAAACTAATCCCGTTTCACAGCACTTTGGTGATATCTAGGCAATCAGAGTGATCTGTGGTTAATACCCACACAAGATGAAAAATCAAGATATTGTCCTTTTTATGGAATAAAATCGAAATGTGCAACTTTTCTAAGTTCATGGTCTGAATTCTATTGAATAAAGAAGTTTTCGTTTATTTCAAATGTAGTTAAAATTAAATGTAATTACAGTACTAAAAGTATTCTCCAATAAAGTGTTTTAAAATGCCCTCTTCTGTGATATTAAAAAGTGTAATGAAGTAAGAACTTTTAGGGACCAACCTAAATAAGACCAACCCAATATTGTGCATTTCTAGAAAAAGAAACACATGATTTCCCCCAATTCCATGTGAAAAAAACTAATCAAACTGATGATGGAATTTCACTTCAATGCTAGCAAAAGAATAGCATTCTTCATTACATCTGCATGGAGGAATGGCTCTGGCCTTGAAAAGGAGATGGGAGAGGAAAAATCATTAATCATGGGAAAGTAGAAAGCATGAGAAAAATACTCAGATCAGCCCCACCTTAACCTAGTTGTCCTTTTAAGATTCTGTTAAAGGCATTTTTGAAATAAAATAGCATTCTTGCAATCCCAATGTGTCTGTTTCTTGTCCTAGCCAATCTCAAAAGGCTGACATCATGATGGCAACAGGTAACAAATCAAATCCTACACATTATACATGCCTTTCTTTTAACACTTTGCATTCCTTCTCTATACCTTACCTCCTGCTACCTTAAGCAACTTCCTTATTCAAAGGACAGGGCTGGCTCTTCCCTTCACAAAAAGATGGGCTACCTGTTTGATACAACATTTTGGGGGAAGCTGAGCACACTGATGGTGCGAAATGGATGAGACTAGGATGTTTCTATTTTTTTTTCTTTTAAAAAAAGCTATTTTAGGATTTACATTATAGTTCTCAGTTCTGTTCATCTCGATGGTTTTGGGTAACTGGATTAGAGGAAACTCCAGAGATGGAATAAGGGAATCAGGTCCTCCTGCAATCCTGCCCTATATCCTTCACCCTGTAGCAAAATTCACCTGCAGAGTGTCTTTAATAAAACAACAATAAAGAGCTTAAGGTAAAATAAGGCATAATTTATCTATTTTTGCTTATGTTTATTTTGTTTCTGCTGTGACAAACCATGTCTCCAGAAACTGAAAGAAACATTGTATTTGAACTATCATAGCAGCATTTATTACTAATATTTTCCCCTTAGCAGCTGATTCCTTGCTGTAGTTGGAGATCAAGGATTTCATGGAGGACACAAGAGACAACATCATGGGTACTACAAGTAATCGAGTGGGTTTCAGTGAAAGCCCTTCCTATCTTGTGTTCCCGCATGTGTGAGTCTTGTTAAGGCACTGTAAAGTGCTGAATATCCTGAAAGCCTAGATGGCTTTTGGCTTACATCCCATTGATTGGAGCAATATACTTTTGGCTATAGTCCACGGCAGCATTTAAGTTTAATTTACTTACAAGTTTAATTAAGAATTTAAGCAGTCCCTCGTTGCTTTTTCTTCTAAGGTGCTAAATTGGTTGCCCAGTCCTTGAACTGTTCTGTTGGCAGAAGCCCTGCAAAACTAAGTGGAGCACTTAAAGGACTGGGGCATTCCTACTTAAAACACCGCAATGGGGATGAGAGTCTTGTTGATTTTTAAGACCAGAATGAAAGGACCAACTAAAAGGAAAGTATGGGTATATGGAACAGGTGTCAAGCTTTTGCAAGATTGTGAATTGATGGAGAATAAGCCTGCATTCATACATTGTGCTGCATTAAACTAAACCATGATATGTGGAATAGTATATGGTCAATCACATGCAAAGATATAAGCCACACAGACAGCATTAAGCCTAGGGAAAACAAACTACATTATGGCTTAGCAAAAATGTGCACACGTACATAGGCTAAATTTCTCAACAGAAGAATGCTATGGGTATTAACAAGAAAATTTTTGAATTCCAGTAGTTGAGAAGCATATGTCAAGTGGAGCTTTCTTTATAGACAAATGTAATGTTCAATATGGTGTATGAACAGAGTGGAGGCTTAATGCAATGTATGAACCCAACTACTAAAGCCAATATTTTCTTCCTGCAGTAGTGAACATGAGCCCATTATAGGTAGTGCTCAAGTTCTAATCAAAATTGGGATTGAAATTTTGAAGTTATAACAAACTGAGAAAAAGCAACTTACTACCTGTCCTGAAGGTCACACAATCCTATATAGCCAAATGACTGCAATTTGAGTGCTTGGCAACCAGCTCACCTTTACAATAGTTGCAGCATCTTGCAGTCACGTAATCAAGATTTATGATCTTCCCAGTCAGCTTTCAACAAGTCAGTTGGGGAAGCTGGATTCACCTAATGTGATTTGCTTAACAACTGTAGTAAAAATGGTCATAAAGCCAAGTCCAGTCAAATGATGACTTGCTTAATAAAGGCATCACTGTACACTCAAAATTCCAGTTGCAATTGCGATTATAAATTGAGGACTTTTCACAATGCACTCACATTCACTGCTGCAGTAATAGAATGTTGGATTCAGTGATTGGATTCATACATTGTATTATCCTTCACTTTGTTCACATGCCATACGTACTAAAATTAACTGCGTCCAACCAGCAAGCACAACTGGACAGAAGCTTCTCACTCTTACTACTCGAATTTTGAAATTTTTTGAAGACTTGTCACTTGAAGGGCATTCAGAGATCATATAGAAAAATCTGGGTATGTAATGAGTTCCAGGTATCACAACTCATGTTCTGTGGTTTTATGATCAGAATATTATGATTGCTTAATTGTGCCATTCATTAGATTATTATGGTTTGCATGTGTACTGCTTTATTGTGCATTATGTTGCTCCTGTGAGTCATTCAGAGCTTTGATAACTGCACCAGCATTTGTAATAAGTAAACAATTCACATGGTGGTTCCAGATGTGTCATGTGTGAATGTAGTCAAGAGTTTTACCATGGCAAGTTCAATGACAAGTCTGCCAAGTTCAGATTTTTTGAGTCTGTCCCATTACAGACTATAGATGTGCCTTTTTATTCTTGCCTGTAGGGACATTTTAAAATAAATGTATTCAGGGAAAGGAATACAACCCCAACAGGGCAAGCTTGTGTGGTGTAAAGTAATACAGGAAAAGGACATTTCCTTGAAAGGGAATTTTCAGTTCAATCCTTGGAAAAGTAGGCTGTTTAGCTTTTAGGATGAAAATATCTGGTGCTTGGATAACTTATCATGTGAAGGAAAAGGCCAAAGCACAACTCATTTCCCAGGCAAACTGTTTTCCAGCCCTAAATTTCTTTCAGAGAGAGAGAGAAGAAGCACGGAAACACAGAAGCCCAAGCTTAGGCTCTTCTCAGAACCAGGGCAGCAAAGGCTGCGTTCGCACAACCGGCTTCTCCTTGGCTAACACCGTTCACCTCAGCGAACCTTATAACTAACCCTAAGCAGGGCGCCTTCACACCAGAGCAGGCCCGACCCTTGCTCCCCCCCCCCCGGCCCTGACCTCGCACTTCTTCGCGCTGGCCGGCAGGCGGCGAGGCGAGGCTCCCGTTCTCCCAGGCGGCTGGCAGCGGTTGCGCCTCACCTGCCTGGCCCAGCCAGCGCGGCGACTCTTGTCCGCGGGGCGGCCGTTTCTTTCCCTCCTGGAAGCCTGCGGGTGACCCCCACATTCCAGCGGCGCCCGCGGGCTCTCGTCCTTGCGGCGGGAAAACTCGGCTAGGCGGCTTCCCGAGACGGCGGTGGGGTGGCGCTGCGGTGGCTGAGGAGAGGGTGAGTAAGCGGCAGGGGTAGGGGTCACTTTTCCTTCGGATTCCTCCCGTCTCCCCCCCCCCTCCTCCCTTCTTTCTCGTTGCAGCTGCGGAAATGTCTAAATCCTGGATTCCAAACCCTGGGCATTAAACCCCCCCCACACACACACACACTTTAAGCCTTTTTCTTTGCATCTTTGCATCTCAGCGCTGCGTAGAAATGATGCGTGCATTATTGCAGCGGGCAGCGCCAGCTATTTCATTCCCCACCCCGGCTGGCGTCGCTTGCATTGGTGGCGGGGGAGGGGGGGGGGCTTTCGCCTCCTTTTCTTTCTAGCGGCCGAGCAGGCTGAGGCTGCTGTTGATCTCTGGCTGGCTGGGCGAAGGGGGGGATCTTTAAACCCCAGCGCTGGTCGCCTAGCGACCGGCAATCCATTAATCATAAGGAGCGGCGCGAGCTCCTGGGGCGCACACGGTGCACCCCGCGCCCGGTTCCACCATCTGGACATCCGAGCCAGCAGAAGGGAAGAAGGGGGGGGCGGCATTGCGGTTATTGATTGTGGCTTTGGGGCATCCGTCGTTCCTGCACGGCCCGCTGTGGCAGAGTGGTTTTCCCTAGTAGTCGATTCCGGAATATTGGCGGATTTTCCCCGTGGCCGTGCTTAGGGGGAGAAGGGTGGGGGGGAAGAGAAGGGGTTACACTTTGCCTCCAAAAGACACCCCTCACTGTTTAGCAAAGGTGGGAAGGAGGCGTCGAGGAAGGTGAGTACCGAGAGAAAACGGACCTTCCTTTTTTTTTTTGTATTATTTGCTGGTGGTTGTTGTTGTTTTTTTCCCCCTGTCTAATTCACACGTTGCGTTTCTGGGGCGCTGTCAGAACTGACCGTTTTAGCAAGGCGATCCTAGGCGTGCTTTTTTTACCTGGCAGAAAATCCCTGGGCTTCAAGGCAAGGTGCTTCTGGATAGCTGTGGATAGGACTGTGCTGGCATTGTGGCGTAAATATTTTCTTCCAGCCCAGGGGGGGGGGAGGTTAGAGCATCATGAAGACGTTATTTCATTTATTATTGATTGCCTCTTGATTCTGATGAGGGGTTGTGAAATAAATAACGTGACACTCGATCGCCACGAAATAAAATAGGAATAAAAGAAAGCAGATCTGACTTAAAAACCCTTCTAGAGAAAGGACGCAGTATGGCAGAGAAGTGGGACAGGAACACAATAAGGCAGGTGGGTTTAAGGTGCTCTCTCTGACTCCTGACTACATTTGTTTCAACCGATTTTTAAAAAGACTTTAGTGCTCAAAGGAGAGTATCTTTTTTTCTTCTTCCTCCTCCTGTTTGCCATAGGAGAAAAAAGAGAGATGCTTTGCATAAAATTATTTAGGAGAAAGAATTTACTTTGTATCAGTACACTGAAAAGGTTCTAAGACTAACAGATCTGGGGTGCAAAAATCTAGATTACCAATAATGGCAATTTGTTTTGATAGCAAAATTAATGCTTCTATCTAAAGTTTCCTGGATTTTGCATCTCAGATTCAGTGGTTCTAATTAAACTATAGTTTGATACCATAGCTGGTTGTGAAATGGCTATCTCAAGATTTCTGGGTGGTTTGTGTATGCAGTGGCTCTGAAGAGCTTCTGTTGTAGAACTGAAATTTATTTATTTATTTTATTTTAATTCCATTTATATCCCGCCCTTCTCCGAAGACTCAGGGCAGCTTACAAGCTTAGCAGTAGCCTTCATTCTATGTATATGCCTGCTTATTAGGGCTTTCACACACACCCCAAGCGGCATTATTACAAAGTCAGCTTAATTGCCCCCAACAATCTGGGTCCTCATTTTACCTACCTCGGAAGGATGGAAGGCTGAGTCAACCTTGAGCCTGGTGGGATGCGAACCTGCACTAATTGCAGGCAGCTGGTGTTACTTAAGGAGGCATTAGCCCACTGCTCCACCAAGGCTGTGGCTGTGTTCTCAGAATACATTGTTGTGTAATGTAACCATGATTTGTTCAGATAAGTAACATCCCACTTTAGGGGTTGGCTTTGAACTATATTGACACATTGAACTACATGTTAACCACATAGGTTGAATTTACAATATACAAAGAGTTCATATGTTGCAGTAAGCCACTGTTAGCTAAGCCATGGTTGAAAATGCTACAAGTCAAGATACTGGGTTCACTCAATAATTTAAACCAAAATCAGTCAAATCCCACATATGACTTAGCTCAATGGTGTTCAGTCAATTAGAGTTCTAGTTTGTGCAGGACTGCAGCTCAATCCTATGGCGGTTTACTCATAATTAAATCCCACATTGGTCACAATACAAACTTACATATCTATTCTATGTATTTCAATGGGACTTATATAATATAATTCTGTGAGGTGGTAGATTCTGTGTACAAGAGGCAGAGTCTGCATGTGGAGTTAAGAGAGTTATCAGTCTGGAATCGTTATATTGCCACAAGCAATCCAAGTCCAACACCCCTTGAATTCCATTGACTCATATCTAGCACCAATTTAGTGCTGACCATTAGCTGACCAGATTCTTGTGTATTGGCTTGAGCAATAAATCTTCTAAACTAGAACTTAACATGTGATTCTGATTCCTTGTGCCTGGCATTGGCCCCAAAGCAGTGCGAAATATGTCTTTTTGCTTAACGTCTCAATTTTGCTGTGCCTGGTTTTAACTCCTTTTTACCGACACAAAAGAAGAGAGTGGCCAATACTAGTGATCCCCCTGGGAAGATGTCAAGGCCTCCCTGGCCTCTGCTGGAGCTCTGCCTGCTGAAACAGCAGCAGACTTGAGAACAGCTGTGGATGGCAAAGTAATACCAACTGCAGCTTTACTCCCACTTGTTTCCTTTGCTCCATAATTCACTCCAGCACTAAGTATATGAGGTGCAGAAATCCAGGTGACTAAGAGGTAACTTATTTATGAAGTAACATAATACCAGAGCAAATAAAAACAGAACAAGACCCTAGAGCAGGAGTCTTCAAACTTGGCCCTTTTATGACTTGTGGACTTCAACTCCCAGAATTCCTCAGCCAGCATGTCCTAGAGAATCAATCAATCAGAATAGAGCTGGAAGGGATTTTGGAGGTCTTCTAGTCCAGCCCCCTGCTCAAGCAGGAGACCCTATATCATTTCAGACAAGTGGCCGTCCAGTCTCTTCTTAAAAACCTCCGGTGATGGAGCACCTACAACTGCTGAAGGCCAGCTGTTCCACTGGTTAATTGTCCTCACTGTTAGGAAGTTTCTCCTTAATTCCAGGTTGCTTCTGTCCTCGATTAGTTTCCATAATTAAGATTCTTTGATTCTATGATATAACCGTGATAATTTTGACATGTCTAACCTGAAAATATACATTGCAACATTATTCTGAAATTAACTACTTATTAACTAATACAGTGTACACAGTTCACAGTGTTGAACTGTGTTACTGTATGACTGAGGATCTTCTCTGCATTTATTTTTAAACAGTGCAATAAAATTATGTTGAGGAAACAAAGAGAAATGGAGAATTTTCTTTGCTATCATCTAGTGATTATCCTATAGGGACGCGTTGACTCAGTGGGTTAGGACGCTGAGCTTGTCGATCAGATGGTCGGCAGTTTGGCGGGTCGAATCCCGAGTGCCGCGTAACAGAGTGAGCGCCTATTACTCGTCCCAGCTTCTGCCAACCTAGCAGTTCGAAAGCACGTAAAAACGCAAGTAGAAAAATAGGGACCACTACGGTGGAAAGGTAACAGCGTTCTGTGCGCCTTTGGCATCTAGTCATGCCGGCCACATGACCATGGAGACGTCCTCGGACAAGCATTGGCTCTTCGGCTTTGAAATGGAAATGAGCACTGGCCCCTAGAGTTGGAAACGACTAGCACGCATGTGCGGGGGAAACTTTACCTTTACCTTAGTGATTATCCAGATGTTTGGGGCTCAGATTCCACAGCCAGCCCTGCAGATCCAGAATTGTCAAAGACATGGACTGAGGAATAGGCAGGAAGCAAGGTGCCAGTGGTTCTGTACTTATGCTTCCAAAGCTTCTACCTTCCTTCTTTTTAAGCTGCTATAAGCATTCCATTCCTAAATAATTTAGACTCCAGTATTAACCTTAATGGGAAGTGAATGTAATTTACATTACAGTTCTTTAAATTGGGTATCAAGCTGTGCGGATTCTTCAGTTGCAACAGTTCAGTGTCCCCAGGAGAGATGTAGCTGCTCCTCTTACAGCAGGGGTGTCAAACTGCCAGCCCACGGGTCAGACGCATCATCTGGAAGCCATTCCCACCCCATTGCCGGCAATGGCAAAATAGTCCCGATACCTCTCGCGACGTCACAAGTTTGACATGTCTGTCTTACAGGGAGTTTTGACAGGTGCTTTCCCTCACATCTGTTGATGAGGAGACCTGAGGAGATCTTCAGAATTTCTCTTGATCTGTGGATGAGGATAGTGAAGAAATATTTCTCCCCAAACACCAATTAAAATATAACGTCATTTTTATTTTTATTTTTACAACCCTGTAATCCCTTAATTCGGGGTGGAGTTGGGGGCAACTGAATGAAGCTGAGCATTTACTGGCCAGATGCCCTTCCTGATGCCTACGCGGAGTTCACAGCAGATGTTTCCTCTTTGTGGCCTGTTACAGAAACATTTGTCACTGCCTAGGATTGAATTCACAACCTTATGAGTGGGAGGAAAGCATCTTCACCTCTAGGCCACCACCATGAATTATAATGTCAATATGCACCTTTATTTATGTATGTATGTATGTATGTATGTATGTATGTATGTATGTATTTAAGTTGCCTATCTTTCAGCCAACTCTGGATGGTTCCCAGTCAAAAATCATTTTAAAAACTGTAAAACTCAACCACTTTAAACATACAACATTAAAAAACAATAAAAACCTGGTGCCAGTCAGTGCTAATGTGCCATCATCTAATCTCCCAGTGCTTGTCAGGTCTTCAAACCTTAGTAAATGTTCCCCCGCACATGCGTGCTAGTCGTTTCCAACTCTAGGGGGCGGTGCTTATCTCCGTTTCAAAGCCACCGCGTCCCTATCTTCAAACCTTACAGAAAGCTAAAAAAGTGGAAGTCTGACAAACTTCAGAAGACAGTGTTCCATAAGGCAGGGGCTGCCACAGAAAAAGCATCCTTCCTAGCCGTCATTCAGTGGCAATATTTAGTGGAAGGGACTCGGACTGTGCTCATCCTATCTAATCTGATAGGACGGGTAGATGGGAAAGGCAGTCCTGTAGATATCCTGGCTCTGTGTCATACAGGACTTTAAAGATGATGACCAGCACCTTGAATTGCACATAATAATAATAATGAATAATAATAAACCTTTATTGTCAAAGTACAACATGTGTACATTGAGATTAGCTGAGCCTCCCCCCGTGCTCATGTATGGAAACCTGAAGCCAACGCAACAGAAGTGTTACATGGGCAAACCTAGCAGCCCCCATATAGAGCACATTGCAATTGGCAGGTGACCAAGGCATTAGTGAATGTAACCAAGACCTCCCAATCCAGGAAAGGGCATAATTGGGTACATCAGATGAATTTGTGCAAAGGTCACCCTAGCCACAGTTGCATAAGTTCCTTAGAGAAGCAATAGGTAAGTAAGGCAGTATCCAGGTTATCTTGTTTAGGTTGTGTCTAGGTTGTGCTGATGGTGTTTAGGTTGTGCTGTGTTTAGGCGTGCTGATGGTGTGGCATCTCCAAGCTTAAGTGGAACAGTTGGTGGGTGTGTAACAAAAGCTCCAGTGAGATAGAATGGAACCAGCCTCCATCTAAGTTATGACAATACCAAATTTGAGCTCCACTTCTAGGGAGAGTTTGTCTCCCTATGAGGAAGCAAGCAAGCAGGAGCTTCTAAGAACAAGAACAATTTTTTCATCCTGTGAAAAATTACACATTTTGCTGTAGCTCTTGATGGTAGAATTTATGAGCTGCTAAGTTTCCTTTAGGGACGCGGTGGCTCAGTGGGTTAGGATGCTGAGCTTGTCGATCAGATGATCGGCAGTTTGGCGGGTCAAATCCCGAGTGCCGCGTAACAGAGTGAGCACCTGTTACTCATCCCAGCTTCTGCCAACCTAGTAATTCGAAAGCACGTAAAAACGCAAGTAGAAAAATAGGGACCACTACGGTGGGAATGTAACAGCGTTCCGTGCGCCTTTGGCATCTAGTCATGCTGGCCACATGACCACGGAGACTTCCTCGGACAAGCGCTGGCTCTTCGGCTTTGAAACAGATATGAGCACCGGCCCCTAGAGTTGGAAACGACTAGCACGCATGTAGGGGAGAACCTTTACCTTTTACCTTAAGTTTCCTTTTCATAAAGTTCAAAAGAGAAGTTGGAGGAGTTTGATGCCATGATGGATAGTACTTTTTTTTTCCAGTTCTAGGAGGGAATGAAAACTATACACACAAACATGCATGCACCCATTTATCTGTAAGACAAGAACACTACTTGGTTTCTTGCAAATCAATATTTCTCAAAGCAACCTGTATTTCCCTAGAACAGGGGTAGGCAACCTTGGCTCTTTTATGACTCATGGACTTCAACTCCCAGAATTCCTGAGCCAGCTGGCTCAGGAATTCTGGGAGTTGAAGTCCATGAGTCATAAAAAAGCCGTGGTTGCCTACCCCTGCCCTAGAACATGTCAAATTAAGGAAGGCTGATCTGTAGCATAACTAAATGAGAAATGAGCTATTCCTTTTTTCTTGATTTAAGTTTAAAGTTTGTTGTCCTAAGTGGGTTGGCTTCTCCAATGTCTAAGGGAGGGGGTGTCACCTTTGTGACAGTCTCTTTGTGATAACTTTGCCCTTCCCCTCTTGACACAGGATGACAGATCCATCAGGACAAAATTCAACAGTCCATCTGCATCTGAAAAGCAAAGGTAACACTTTTAAAGACAGCAAAGTCCTCATTTTGGACAGAGAGGACCACTGGTTTGAAAGAGGGTCAAAGAGGCCATCTATATTAAAATTGAACAACAGAGGTGGAGGAATACAACACCACCTATCCCGTTTACAACACAGTCCTTTCAGCAGTCCCAAGAAGGTCCCACACCCATTTACACTCTAATTCAGGTGGCTCTGAGGATACAGATAAAGCCCCAAGTAGCCTCAATGATTCTCAGAGGGCTAACAACCTTCAGAGGTGATTGATAAGGAATATAACAGAACTGAAGAAGCTTCTTAGATAAGAAGTGAAATGTTTTCAAGGAAAAAAACCAGAAAGCCCAGTTGCCTTTTTGAAAAGCACTTTTGGGTTCCCCTCTTTCTCTTTACCAACAAAGATGAACCCCTCAGGAACTTACATTCCCAATAAGATCACTCTTAGGGTCATTGAAACTACTCTGTCCTCCCAAAAGATATTCCACATGGTTTTTTTTTAATTGTTCAGTGCTGTTTATTAAGGAAACACATAAGATTGTTACACCTTCTTCAAAATGCATGGAGATATATATTTAGGGGGGGGGAGTTTTTTTTCTTTTTTCTTTTAATTGAACTACATAGAAATCTGGTTTTACAAACCAGAGCCTGCAATAAATAAGGCTACACCAGAAGATCCAGAGAAGTATGTTTATTTGAATTAGAAAGTCTGTTGAATGACAAGATACCTTTTCTTTACTGCTTGTGCCTGGGGAGTTGGCTGACAGATACAATAGGAATAGACAGCCAAGCTGCATTCTAGCTGCAAAATGCTAATGTGTTGCTACATAAGTTGGCTGGGTGTTTTTTTCCTCTTTGACACTTTTGCGAAAACCTTCTGCTTACAAGGGAGCATTACTATTTGCCTCGTTCCAGCTGGCAATTGGAGTATCTTCAGTACCTCATCTAAAAGTTGTACAGATATTTGGCATTGTTCCTGCTTTTTTGCTAAATGTGGAACTTTAATGGCCTTTCCAAATAGCATTGCTTACTCTTATCTATGTGTGTCAAGGGCTGCTGTGAGATTGTACTGGAGTAAGACAGTTGAATGAAAAATCGAGGTCTTTGAGAGAGGTGGAATGATTTTGAAATGGAGTGATTTCTTGCTGCTTTCCTTCCTCCTCCCAATTTCTGTTCTAGAACTAGGACAACCCACCTCCCTGAAATAAACAGAAGGGCATTATTGGTGTAATAAATACAAATGCTGGATTTCAGCTAGCATTCTCACTCCTTGGGGATTGGGGGGGGACATTGTCAAACAAAGAATTGGGTTGTAGCTACATTTCTTAAAGAAAATAGTAGAAAGTGGCACGTTGGTTGTAGCATGAAGACCTGGAGAACCTAAACAAAGTGATGTTAGATCAGGGCTTTTCAACTGGTGGTACGCGTACCACCTGTGGTGCTTTGCCACGTGGCAGGTGGTACACAACTGCTAGCCAAGTGTAGCGAGGGAGGGAAATGAGCAGAAGCGAGCCAAGCCTGAGGGAGAGGCAGCTGCAGCTGCAGGACTGTCTGGGCTCCGCTGATTGGCTCCAGCTGATTGGCGCTTCCGGAAGCAGCGCAGAGCTGGAGATGAACTGAAGAAAAAGCTGGGGGAGGAGAGGAGAGGCTATAAAAGGAGGTGGTTTGGGCAGGAAAAGGGGAAAAAGACAACAGGGAAAGAGAAGGAGAGGTCAGCCGGCAGGGGCGGGAAACAGGGACAGAGAAGCAGCAGCTGCTGCTGGAAGAGATTCTGAAGAAAAAGTGAGGTATAAATTTATTTATTTCTTTAAAATTCACATTTCTGAGATTTGCCAACTTTTTATTAATAGAATTGGTCTAATAACCTGAAACCAGATGGATACAAGTAGACAGCTCGCCCTCCCTACTTGTGTAGTGTGGAGAGTCCAAGTGAAAGAATGAGGGACAGTCAAAATAAGTTGAGAAGGATATGCAAATACTTTTTCTTGTGGAGCAATCATCCTTATCCTCTTCCTGGCTTTCACAAAGTCAGGGAGGGAGGGAATGTGATGAGAAGGGGGTGGGATCTGTGGTTAATCTGTCAACCACTCCCTATTTGAAACCCCTGCTTTGGAGCCCCAAGCCAACTGGCAGAGCCAGTCTTATGGAAGGTAAAGAGGGTTGGAGCTGACTTCATTCAGGATGGTGGTGGGGTAAGCTGTTCCAAAAGGCAGACACAATGGCAGAGAAGGCTCTTCTCCTGGGCTCACCACCAGAACACCCCGGCTGATGGGGCCCATATCTGTCATGGATCTGCCCCCAGACTCCTCTTTGGACACAGGTTCAGAGCAGGAGGAGTTTGAGTTGGCAGAAAAACATCGGAGCCTGACAGAGCAGCCTCAGCTGGGTTGATTGGATGAGTGATAGGCTGAGGCTGAGTAGGGTGAGCCACAGTTGCAGCAAGTTGGCAAGGAGGCTCTGGGTGAGGACCAGGAGCAGCTGCCACCTGTTAGCAATGAAGAGGAACTGAGTCCACACCTCCTTCCGATCCAAAGACATGTCGGCCAGAGAGGAGACAGGCACAACGCTGGTCAGCTAAAGCAGGGCTTTTCAATCTTTTCGCCCATTGTACCACTTTTAGGTTATGGCAGCATCCGAGTACCACCAGTCGCCTAGCAAGGTGTCAAAAACTTGATGACCAAAAAAAAAGGAAAAAAGTGATGAAGTACAGGTAGTCTTCGACTTAGAACAGTTCACTTAGTGACTGTTTGAAGTTATAATGGCACTGAAAAAAGTGCCCCGCAAGCCACAGCTGAGCAGGACATCTGCTTGCCTGCCCGGCAGCACTCTTCCTCCTGACCGAGGTTTTCATTGTTGTGAGCATTTCTTTTGAGGATTGGCAGCGGGGGTGGGGTGGGGGAGGGTGTTTGGTTTTTATTCTCCCCGTCTGCTGGGTGGTTGCAGCAGGTTTTGGTCACTTCACATGACCCTGGGACACTGTGACCATCATAAATATGAATCAGTTGCCAAGCATCTGAATGTAAATCACAAGACCCTGGAGATGCTGCAACATTCCAGCTGATCGGCTCTTCTTCTGGGCTCAGAAACGCCAGGATCAGCGCCGAGCTCCAGCTGGAGCCTGGCGCTGATCCTGGCGCTTCTGCTGAGCCCTGACATCCCCAAAGAAGCGCTGATCCTGGCGCTTCCACTGAGCCCTAACAGCCCTGCAGCTCCAGCCTTCTCTCACTCAGGCTTGTGCGGTGCTGCCACCAGTTCACCTCATTCCCCTCCCCCACTACCATTTTTCTAGGATGGTCGCGTGCCACCTGCTAGGTGCTAATGTACCACAGGTGGTACCCGTACCACTGGTTGAAAAGCCCTGAACTAAACTACTCACGAGGAGGCAACCTTGCCTTTCTTAAAGGGCTGCATCAGTGCCGCCTACTTAATCCCACCCTGAGGACTTGAGTGTTGTGTATGAGGGGAGCAGGGCAGCACAATACTATGCTTCCTCTGCTGGAACAGATGGGGTGAGATGGTCCTTCAAGTCACATGGACCCAGGCCATGAAGGGCTTTAAAGGTAATTACCAACACTTTGAATTACACGTGGAAGCAAACTAGCAGCCAGCACAGCCCTCAGAGCATTGGGGTTACGTGGGCCACTCTTGGGGCCCCCAAAACTGCCCATGTCGCTGCACTTGCTTAGTTTTTAAATGACCACTTGCCAACAGGAAAGTGTCTTTTGAATGCTTGCTTTTAGCAGGTGACATTATAATTGATACATTCACAGATGTTCTGAAAAAAAATATGAAAGGAAAAGACATCGGTAGGTGGAACAAAAGCTTGCCTTTAATCTCCCACTTTGTTGGATTGCACAGTCTGATTGTGCAATTTCCCCAGGAGTATTGAGTCTTTTAAAACACTCTGAAAAGAGCAATGAGATGCGTCATTGAGCTATGTGTTATATTCGGTTTGTACAATCTTAAATGACTGGGAGTTTCAGCTCATGACATGGGGTCCTTAGCAGTGAGTGTGGCCAAATGTTTCTCTGCCTGAACCGATCTTTAAAATGCATCTATGAAGTATGAGTTATCACATTCAAATGATTTTAATTGCAGCACTGTAATAAGGAGAAAGCATGTAGAAGTTTTGATAGAGACAGAAATGTATTCTAGTGGATATGGAATTGTGTCAAGATAAAAGCTGGTCTCGGCTTGCTTCTAATAAAACTGTGCCTGAGAAGAAAGTGTCTGTGCTTGTTACTGATTCTAAAAGAAGGAATAGATTAACACTGCATAGATTAGAACTTGGTTTTTAATGTCTTAACTTAGGTAATATTTTCACAGAAAGTCGCACTCAGCTGAATCCAGTTTTACATTTGGTACTGAGCCATTCTTTTTAGAATGGCATTTTTGTAAGCAGCATATGGAGGTAGTCCTTATGACCATAATTGAGACTGGCAGTTATGGTTGTAACTCATGATAGTCGTAAAGAAGGTGACCACATGACCCAAGCCAATTTTACAGTGTTTTTCATGGCGCTCATTAAATCACCTTTGTGGTCATTAAGCAAACCCATTGTTTGTCATGGGCTGGTTTTTGCCCGAACCAGAAGTAAATGCTGTTTTGTTTTTTTGCAAAGCCATTGTGAATTGCATTCAAGTGATCCAGGGGCACTGCAAACACCTGGAAATGCAGGCTGGTTGCCAAGCATCTAAAATGCAAACATGTGACCATGGGAGGAAGACAATAGGAGAACTTAAAAACCGGGTTGTAATTAACTTTGTAGGGGGCCGTCGTAACTTCAAACAGTCGCTAAGTGACACATCGTAAGTGAAGAACTACATGTATAGAACAAGAGAAAACCTGAACGAGATGCTGCTCTCTCATGAATAAGAAATGAAAGTTCTGTGGCTTGAACCATGTCATTTATTTGTACCTGTGTAGAAGTTACAGATCACCTTCCTAAGTGATTTCTAAACTGTAAGGTTCTGCACTTGGGGACAGAAAACCAGATACACAGGGATAGGATAGCTATAGCAATAGCACTTAGATTTATATACTGCTTCATAATGCTTTACAGTGCTCCATAAGCAGTTTCAGAATCAGCATATTGCTCTCAATCTGGGTCCTCATTTTACCGACCTCAGAAGGGTGGAAGGCTGAATCATCCTTGAGCTGGTTAGGTTCTGGCAGTCGGCAGAATTAGCCTGCAATACTGCATTCTAACCACTGCACCTCCACGGCTGTAATTTATTTATTTTATTTTAATTCCATTTATATCCCGCCCTTCTCCGAAGACTCAGGGCGGCTTACAAGATTAGCAGTAGCCTTCATTCTATGTATATGCCTGCTTATTAGGGCTTTCACACACACCCCAAGCGGCATTATTACAAAGTCAGCGTCGGAGTTAGCTCGGGAGTTCATGGCTTCCATGACAGCCATGGGCCTGACCCAGGTTATTGAGGGCCCGACTCATGAGGGGGGTCACACTCTCGACCTGGTGTTCCTGTCTGGACAGTGGTTGGATGATCTGGGAGGGGGTTCTCCATCCATCACCCCTCTGTCATGGTCAGATCATCACCTCCTGAGGCTGGTTTTCCGTCATGCCATCCCCCGCTGCTGGGCGGCGGAGCCGACCAGGTGGTTCCGCCCCAGGCGCCTAATGGACCCAGATCGGTTCCAGAGGGCGCTTGGGCCTATACCTATCACCCTAACCCACAGCCCAGTCGATGCCCTGGTGGAGGCCTGGGAAACGGCAGCCACCAGGGCACTCGACTGCGTTGTACCCATGCGACCTCTGACCCGACGCAGATCCCGTTGGGCCCCATGGTTCTCTGTGGAGCTCCGGGAGATGAAGCACCGGAGACGAGGTCTAGAGAGTGGTTGGAGATCCAGCCGATCCGAATCCGACCGATTGCAGTTAAGAACCTTTATAAGGTCTTATCTTGCGGCGATAAGGACGGCGAAGTCTAACTACTTTGCCGCCCTTATCGCGTCCGCAGATAATCGCCCGGCCGCCCTGTTTAGGGTGACTCGCTCCCTCCTTAATCAGGAGGTGAGAGAGGATCCCTTGCAGGGACGAGCCGAGGAGTTTAGTCATCATCTGGCGGACAAAATTGCTCGGATCCGGACCGGCTTGGACTCTGACTGGGCAGAGTCTAATGTGGAGGAATCAGGCGGTCTTGAGCACGTTATCTGGAATGAGTTCGACCCTGTTTCCCCTGATGATGTGGACAGGATCATGGGGAGACTGAGCACCACCACCTGTTGTTGGATCCGTGCCCCTCCTGGCTAGCTTATGCGGCTCGGGAAGGAACACGAGGCTGGTTCCATGCAGTAATAACTGCTTCCTTGAAGGAGGGTGTCTTTCCTGCCGCCTTGAAGGAGGCGGTGGTGAGACCCCTTCTCAAGAAGCCTGCTTTGGACCCGGCTGTTTTAAACAACTACCGTCCAGTCTCCAACCTTTGCTTTCTGGCGAAGGTTGTTGAGAGCATGGTGGCGCATCAGCTCCCTCTGTTCCTGGAGGAAACTGATTATCTGGACCCGTACCAATCAGGCTTCAGGCCCGGACACAGCACGGAGACTGCATTGGTCGCGCTGGTGAATGATCTCTGGAGGGCTAGGGACAGGGGTTGCTCCTCTGTCCTGGTCCTATTAGATCTCTCAGCGGCGTTCGATACCATCGACCATGGTATCCTACTGCGGCGTCTCAGGGGGTTGGGAGTGGGAGGCACCGTTCTACGGTGGTTCTCCTCCTACCTCCAGGGCCGCTCGCAGTCGGTGTTGACAGGAGGGCAGAGATCCGCCCCGAGGTCTCTCATTTGTGGAGTTCCTCAGGGGTCGGTTCTCTCGCCTCTCCTGTTCAACATCTATATGAGGCCGCTGGGCGAGATCATTCGTGGTTTTGGGGTGGGGTATCATCAGTACGCTGATGATACCCAACTTTTTCTTTCCACCCCGAACCAACCCAGTGATGCCCTCTCCGTGATGTCCCGGTGCCTGGAGGCGGTTCAGGTCTGGATGGGGAGAAACAGGCTTCGTCTCAATCCCGCCAAGACTGAGTGGCTGTGCATATCGGCATCTCGGGCTAACCAAGTTATTCCATCCTTAATGATGGGGGGTGAGGTGTTACCCCCCGTCGATAGGGCTCGCAACTTGGGCGTCCTCCTGGATTCACGGCTCAATTTCGAAGACCATATAGGAGCCGTGACCAGGGGGGCTTTTGCTCAGGTTCGCCTGTTGCGCCAGTTGCGTCCCTATCTGGACCGAGACGCCCTACGCACAGTTACTCACGCGCTTGTGACCTCCCGTCTGGACTACTGTAACGCTCTCTACATGGGGCTGCCCTTGAAGACCACTCGGAGGCTTCAACTGGTGCAGAATGCGGCCGCGCGAGTTGTAATGGGGGTTTCCCGATACTCCCATGTAACACCTCTACTCCGTGAGCTGCATTGGCTTCCGGTTGCCCTCCGGGTGAAATTCAAGGTGCTGGTTATCACCTATAAAGCCCTACATGGCCTGGGTCCGGGATATCTGAGGGAACACCTGCTGCCGGCATCAAACGCCCTTCGCCCAGTGCGCTCCCACAGGGAGGGTCTGCTCAGGGTCCCGCTGGTAAGAGATTGCCGGCGGGTGACACCCAGGGATAGGGCCTTCTCGGTGGGAGCGCCTGCCCTGTGGAACCAGCTGCCGGTGGAGCTGAGAACTGCCCCCGACCTCCGATCATTCCGCCGGGGCTGAAGACCTGGCTCTTCGAGCTCTCGGGCCCAGACTGAGGAGAAATTTTTAATTTGGGGTTCTTTTTAATTGAGTACAGGGTCAATTTAATATTTTTTAATTTGGTTCTTAATTTTTGTATTTTGGATTTTTAATTCCCTGTAAACCGCCCTGAGTCCTCAGGGAATAGGGCGGTATATAAATATAACTAAATAAATAAATTGCCCCCGCTCAAGAGCAATTGTGAGGAAGATCTAGTTTTTGGTAGGCCAGGGATTAAGCATAAGATAGCAATATGCTGCAACTGCTAATGCAATTTTGGGCAGCGTCGATAGAAATATAGTGTCACGATTTTGGGAATGATAGTGCTGGCTATGTTACACTGCTCAGAGTTGGATCCAGTTCTGGTTATTACAATATCTGAAGGACACCAAGTAACTGGAAAGAGTGCAGAGAAGAGCAACAATAATAAGATTAATAGTAAGGTCATATAACAGTAATTATGTTTCAGGCTAGGTTAGCTAAATGTTTCTGGGAAGCAAGTTCACAAGTTGCACCTAAAATTGAGGACCTTCCATTATTTCTTTCTCATGAAGTAGAGTGGGTCGAATTAGGGAGCCTCCACTTAGCTATCATAGCTGACAGCTATTTATCATTAGGGATTAATAGTGTGTGGCCAGCTACTCCTGATGGTGTAAATCAGTCCACATTGGTGAAAGATTCTGGGAACTGAAGCATTAGGCTAGGAACCAGGAGACTCTCAGATTTAGTCCCTCCTTAGGCACAAAGCCATTTGAGTGACCTTGGACAAGTCACTGTCTCTCAGCACTAGGAAGAAGGCAATAGCAAACCAGTTCCAAAAATCTTCCCCAGAAAGCTTCAGGGACTTATCTAGGCAGTTGCCAGGAGTCAAAGATGACTCAAAGGCACAAAAAATAGGTTCTTCATGTATCTGACACTGAACTTCATTTAATATAGTGTGCCTCACATTCTAGGTAAATGTTTTCTGCAAAATATATTTGATCTTCAGTAGTAGGATGTTTGAAAAGAAGATTCAGCTGTGCTTGGACACTGTTTATTTTTCATTGATCAAATATGTTCACTTTGTAGCCTCAATTACTTCTGGAGAAGCTGCTTGCTTGTGCCTAACTGAAGATCATCGCTATAGCAAATTGCCATCATGAAGCACTTTCTCAGGTAACTTCCCTTTGCTTATAGAAAGCCCTTGATTAAGACAAAGTTCCAGTTGAGGAACTTTGAGACTGCTCTAAAATATTTCATCAAGGGAATCAGTTTGCTCAAGAAAATCTGGATTATATCATTGTTTGATGTTGAGTTCTATTTCTCTCCAACATTTCTGTGAAGTGTGCAAGGCAACATACAGGTAGTCCTCAAGTTACAGCAGCACTGAGAAAGTGACCTATGACTGATCCTCACACTTACAACTATCACAGCATTGCCACAATCACATGATCAAAATTCAAAAGCTTGCCAACCACCATATATTTACGACGGTTGCCAAATCCCAGGGTCCTGCGATCACCATTTGCCACCTTCCCAGCCAGCTTCCAACAGTCAAAGTCAGTGGGGAAGTCAGATTCACTTAATAACCACGTGTTTCACATCGCAACAGCAGTGATTCACTAAACTACCACAGCAAAACAAAGTTTGTAAAACCGGATGAGATTCACTTAACAACTCCTTTGCTTAACCATGAAAATTCTTGTTCAAATTATGGTCATAAGTCGAGGACTACCTGAACTTGCTCATTTTATCCTCAAAACAATTCTCTGTGAGAGTTGCAGTCACCCAATGAATTTCATGACTGAATGAGGATTTTAACCTGATTCTGACCATAGCTTGGCTATATTTCCTTATCTCATACACTTATACTGCAGCACTGCTCTCCCAATCAGTGACAATTCTTAATCTCACTCTTCCATTCATTCTTTAATTCCTTATAAGCATTGGTTATTTATCTTCAAGATGATCATTGCAGCCTTGAGTTTTAATACCTTGAACATTGAGGAACAAAGATTGAGAGACTAAAAAATTTAAGACTGAACCAGTAGGGAAGAAATGACTCAATGCTGCTAGAAGTAATGAAAATGTTCAGAGATTTTGTGGTTACGACTGTCCTCAGAGATATCATTAGATTGATAACATGATGAAGTCAAAAAGCATTGCTTCTTTTTCTAAATTTACTGTTTAGTTTAGACTCTTATCAGTTATTAAAAGCAAGCAAATCAAATTAAGATACTGATTGGGCCTTACACCTTAGGCAAAATTTCTGGAAATTTCAAATATCTTTTACTTTGAATTTTGCATGCAGCAAAATCTGGTTGTGTAATATTAGCATGTTGATTATATGATTTCCAAATCTCCAAGATTTCTCTAGTTTTATTTTTTTAATGCACAGTATTTTATACCATTTCCCATAAAGGCACATTTCTAAGCAGTTTACAATTAAAGTTGCACCAAACAAATTGCATTGCATTATAATATACAATTTTGAAAGCAACAACAAAAATAATGGAAAAAGATCTGTACCATTATGAAGGAATAAAGTCACTTAAATATTTAGGTCATAATTCAGTCTTTCTGATTTTTTGTGTCTTTGTGTGCACCTGTTGGATTGTATAATTCTGATGGTTGAGTAGTCTTTAAAAATTGCATAGTAAAATACTGTTTCTGTCTCTCTTATCTTTAAACAATTGACACATATCGCTGATTTAAGATGTTAATTGGAAATAACCACTGGGTTTAAAGGAATTTCATGGTTGTAAAATTCCTAGGATGTAGATTTCTCAGTTTAAGATATTCTCAAAGCATGTCATAATTTGGATATTTGGAACAACAAATTAGTCTGTTCAAGCACAAAAAGAGGAAAGAAAGAAAATGAAGCAACTTGTGTTTTTTAGACTAATGAAAATACTGATATACAATGCTTTTTGAGCTTGAATCCAGGGTAACCTCACTTTATGCTTCTGGTGAAGTAAGGGTTTTTTTATTTGTTTTCTATGGGTCATTTTTGTGCTATTGTAATCTTTGATAAGTTGGAGGAAAGATACCATTAAATATACAAGCATCAGATCTAATTTGGGTTGTTGAGATTATTCTTACTAGAATGCAGAAGCCCAGTGAGCAGGGCAAGATGGAAAAGACTTATTGTTCGAACTGGGCATTTTAGAGCTGAGGAATTTATATTTTGCACCATAACTCAGTAGTTATTTTTTAATACATGCTCATTTCTGGTAATTTTTATTTTCATTTCAATGAGAACTCACGTTGCTATTGCTTAAAAGGACAAAATTATTGTCAATGTCCCAGTGTCAGTTCAGTGATCTCATTCTGTCTTTAAACCAGCTTTAATATACTACAGGTGATCCTCGCTTATTATTCATTTAGTGGCCATTCAAAGGTATGATGGTACTGGAAAAAAATATTTGCTTTCATTCATGAACATATTTTATTAAATTTATATGCTGCCCATCTCACCCATAAAGTGACTTATGACCAGTCCTCACACTGAAGCATCCCCACAGTCATGTGAGTAAAATTTGGGCACTTAGCAACCAGCATATATTTATGACAGTTGCAGCATCCCAGGATCATACAATCACTATTTGGAAGCTTTCTAGATGACTTCTAACAAGTCAGTAGCAGAAGTCACTTAGTGACCATCTCATTTACTTAACAACTCTGATAATTCATGTACCGATCATGGTGAAAAGGACATAAATATGGGTGCAACTCACTTAATAACCACCTGCTTAGCAATAGACATAAACTGTTCCCTATAGTGGTTGTAAATCGAGGATGATTTACATTACTGTAAATAATGTATCTATGAATTATTCCTATAATAAGTTATAATATTCCTTTTTTGAACATTCCCCTCTGTGCTGCATTCTTTCCAAGTTTCTCAAGGCAAGAATATTTGTTCTGGTATGTTAAAATGATCTGCTCATACATAACCTTCTACTTTGATGCTATGACCTAAATTATAAAAGCAAAGTATTAAGCTGTGTCAGGATGAAAATCTTTTGGTGCCTCAGGGCCACACAGCTGTCTGCAGTTGGTGGGGAGCGGATTCAGAATAGATATCAAAAGTTCATGAAAACTCCATACTTTTAGCAAAATCCAAGCCACGCAGGGGTCTGGGGTGGGTGTGGTGGAAATAAATCCTGGATTTGATATACCGGTATATGAGAATGGCAGTGCTGGAAATGAAGACTATAAATTTGCTATATGTCCTAAGGCATGAGATTGCTATTTGGGTTGGTCATCCCCAGTGCTTTTTTTGTAAAAGAAAAAGGTGCTGGAACTCACACATGTCATACAACCCGCCTTGCCTACCCTACAAGGTTCCATCCAAAAAAGGTGCCGGAACTCCGTTCTGAGCGTTCTATGAGAAAAAAAGCCCTGGTCATCCCAATCTATCATCAGAAGAAAATACTTTCCTTGTCTCTAGAGATGACTCATAGATTCTGGGAGTTGAAGTCCATGAGTCATAAAAGAGCCAAGGTTGCCTACCCTTCCTCTGTCTAGAGCAGGGGTAGGCAACCTCGGCTCTTTTATGACTTGTGGACTTCAACTTCCAGAATTCCTGAGCCAGCGTGGTTCAACTTGGAAATCTCTCCCTTTCAGCATGGCTGGCTCAGGAATTCTGGGAGTTGAAGTCCACGAGTCATAAAAGAGCCGAGCTTGCCTACCCCTAGTCTAGAGTGTTCAACTACAACTCCTAGATTTTCTTGCAAAACAGACTCAGTCGTTACTCATTGCAGATCTGTCTCTCTGGTACTCTCCAAGGTCCTGTTGCCAACTACAGTAAAGAGCTATTTAGCTCCAAATGAGAGCTATTCCATCAGGCCTCGTAACTTATTTTAAAAAGCAGTCAGAGCAGAACAAAACTGCCTAGAAAGGGAAGGAAATTAAAATACAAGAGCTAATAGCTGCATTTTACCTTATAATCAGGTTTCAAGAAGCTTTAAATAGAATTTAGTCTTAAGGTTGTGGAGGAGTTGTATTTGTTCTCTAGAGACTACTCTGGAGAGAATTGAGCTATGTTGTTCTAAGAAACATGGGGGGGGGAAGCAGATTCTAGCCAATGAAGCATTTTAAAAGGGAATGGTAATGATCTGAAGCTAAAATGCTATGGATATATCTAGAGCCGAAGCTCAATAATTAAATAAGCACTTTTAGGTTATGGTTTCAGTAAAATGTTTCCTAAAACATCCATATTGTTGGAGTGATAACACATAGCTTCATATTTTTGGTGGGAAATTTGTGGCACTTAAGCTCATCACGGAATTGATGGGTGGAATTAATAACATTCCACATTACCCAACTACTTTTTTAAATTGTGCTTTTTTTCAAGAGGGCCTGTGCTTAGAATCCATAGAACCATTGTTTACTATCATTCTGTACACCTATTTTATACATTCCTTACAAGGGGCAGCAAATATCTGTGGTGAGTGTGATATTTATTCCACTCACATCTAGAGAAATGAAACGCAAAAGGTTGCTGAATCGTGAGATCTATCTGCAGAGTCTGCAGTGTTTTTGAACGCTTTATTATGATAATAATTCTGGTTGCCATGGTGCTTTTTTTATCTAAACAGATGGATAAAGTGAAAAATCAGTCTTGTTTTAATCTGAAAGATCCAGCTGTTACTGGGGAAAATCCAAGGAAAATGAAAATAGCATCAGTGAAATACAGAGAAAGGTGGCAGTTTCCTTTTAATGAATCCAAGTTAGGATTTTTACTGAGCTTATGTGTCAGTTAAGTATTATAAAATATGTATTCCAAGCTGAACAAATGTTCAGGCCCCTTATCTCTTCCTTGGTAACTTTTCTTGTTTCTAGTCTCTGCCCATGTGTGGTTCTATTAGCAGGCAATAAGTTTGCATTTCTATGTTGCATTTTGGTAACTGCGAAAAGCAACTGTTGTTAGTATTCCATAAGGCTGGGTGTAATCCAGGGGTGGGCAACTATGGCAACTTTATGACCTGTGGACTTCAACTCCTAGAATTCCTAAGCCAGCTGGTCGTAAAGTTACCATAGTTGCCCACCCCTGGTGTATTGAGTTAACAGGCGCCTTTGCATTCAGTCCAGAGTCCATCATTAAGTCACTAGAGATTACCTTCACTTATGCTTTAGACCAGGCATGTCAAACACAAGGCCCGGGGGCTGGATGCGGCCCGCGAAGTGGTTTCATGTGGCCCGTGAAGCCATCCTGGAAACAGTGAAGGAACGGCCACCACTGCCTTGGCCCTGGCCCAGAGACCCTCCTTCTGCCAGAGACCCTCAGATCTGTCCCACTCCTGCCCGGGCCCCTATAGGCACCCTTGATGCGAACGATGTAGAGCTGGCCACGCCCACCCAGTAGGCCATATGCACTCTAGCCACGCCCACCCAGTAGGCCACACCCACCCTGGCCAGACCCACCCGGCCCCCTGAGGGCAACTGCAATGCTGATGCGGCCCTCAATGAAATTGAATTTGACACCCCTGCTTTAGACACTAAGCAGATGCTTCTTTCTGTAGGTAGACCTCCTCTAAATTAAATAGGGAAGGTGGAAAAAATCCAGAATCTATTGCTGGATAATATCTTTATCAGGACCAATCAGAATAACATCATAACAGATACATAAAAGGTAAAAAAAATTCTGAGTCAAGCCTGAGTCCTAGAGATATTTGCGAGACAAATGGATCCATTTCCAAAGCACCATGATGTCTCCATGCTCAGCATTTACATATTCAGAGAATGTTTTTCAGGGCCTTAATAAATTAAGTTGCATTATTTGCAGCGTGACTACTTATATACTTAGTGAAATCCATTTTTAACATGCAAAGAAACAACCACATTGCTCCTTCCACCCCAAGTTAAAAAGTTCCTCAAATAGTAAGGTTGAAGTTCTATTTGCTGCAATAAAAAAAAGAGAGAGAGCTATTCTTTTCCTAGGAAGTGGCATCCAGGCAAAAAGAACTCAATATTGATGGGGGGGGGGAAACTTATCAGTCTTAACTATTCAAATGTAGTTAGTAGAAGAAGTAGAATTAGGCTGGCAATCAAATGGGCAATCAAAGAACACGCTGGCTTGATAACATCACATCTGCCACAAACATGAACGTACAGTTGAAAGAAGCTGTGCTTGACAGGGTAGCATGGAGAGAACCTGTCTATAAAGTTGCCCAGAGTCAGACACAACTAAATGGTTAAAACAACACAATACACATATGGTGTAGGAGTCCCTTTCCAAATATAATTATTTGGCACTAAACTTGTACTCCTGTTTTTGTTTTTGTTTTTTAAGAGAGGGACATTATCTTGTTATCTTGGTAAAATTAGGAAAGTCAGATCATCTTAAAAACCTAATCCATTTCATAGTGTGCTTTTATTACAGGATTTCTACAAGCAAGAATTTATACTGTATATAAATAAACCATTGAAATGATAACAGCCTTAATTGTATTTAAGTCAATACCATTTTGCTCCTAAAGAAGATCTCCAATGCCATAAGTTTAAGATGGAGGAGTAGTGTATCATTTAAAGGTACCCATCAAATGAATGTTCACTTTCCTGTAGTTAACCTTTCTAAGACGTAACATTTCCTTTGTAGTATCCCACTGTGATAAAGTTATATGTTCCACCATCAATTTTGGTGTTACAGCTGTGATGTGGTCTTTCCTACTAATTCTGTTTAATTTAATTTGCAGTTTGACTAAGGTCAAAAATATCAGTCCTTCGGATGTTAGCTTTGAAAGAAAATGGTCTTAGGAAATGTGATTGGATATATAGTGGAATGTGTATCTTGAGGAATAATAATTACAGGGTGCAGATTGCTTGTACCAGGTTCTTTTAAAAACACAACCACTGATCACATAGGTTTCTTAACCCACTGCAGACAGATCAATTCACATGAATGTGTTCTTGATAATTGCGGTAAACATATATGTCCCCTGAGAATCACATGCTTAAGAACTAAGCAACGTTCGTTTTTCTACTTCCATAGAAGAGGATGTAGATAGAAAGAATAAACTAATTCCTTGTTGGCACATGCCTTTTAAAGTGTACACATTATTTTAATTTATGTAGACTGCAACCCTTTGAGCACTTTACCAGGGCGTCAGCCTCAGTAAATACTGTAGGGCAATGTTCATACAATTTTAATTTAATTTAATTTAATAACATTTATATACCGCCCTTCTCCCTGAGGACTCAGGGCGGTTCACAGGGCAGAATAAAATAGCCAATACAAACATTAAAAGGTGATTAAACAATTGCCCTAATTAAAAACAATAGAAATACAGTTCTAAAAAACCCCGAGATAAAATTAAAAGACCAAAAATAAAACAACCCCACCGATCCCCATCAGGCTAGGCCAGCTTGTACAAACAAAAATGTCTTGAGATCGCGACGAAAGGAGCGAAGATCGGGCGCCATCCGGAGCTCTACCGGTAGCTGATTCCACAGCTCCGGAGCGCCCACAGAGAAGGATCTCCCCCTGGGGGCCACCAATCGACATTCTCTGATCGGTGGCACCCTGAGGAGGCCCTCTCTGTGGGAACGCACAGGGCGCAGGGAGCTTGATGCCGGCAGCAGATGTTCCCTAAGGTACTCCGGCCCCATGCCATGGAGGGCTTTAAACACCGTTACCAGTACCTTGAATCTCACCCGGAAGACAACTGGCAACCAATGCAGCTCACGGAGCAGAGGTGTAACGTGGGAGTATCGGGAGACTCCCAACACCACTCTCGCGGCTGCATTCTGTACCAGTTGGAGCTTCCGGGTGGTCCTCAAGGGCAGCCCCATGTAGAGAGCGTTGCAGTAGTCCAGACAAGAGGACACGAGCGCATGAGTGACCGTGCACAAATCATCCCGGCTAAGATAGGGCCGCAACTGGCGCACCAGGCGAACCTGGGCGAAGGCCCCCCTAGTCACAGCTCCTATGTGGTCTTCTAAGGTGAGCCGTGAATCTAGGAGGACTCCCAAGTTGCGAGCCCTATCTACGGGGGGTAATAGTTCACCCCCCATAGCCAGAGGTGGAATGTCCGAATAAACCCGGGATGAAGGTATGCAAAGCCACTCAGTCTTGTCGGGGTTGAGTTGAAGTCTGTTCCTCCCCATCCAGACCCGAACCGCCTCCAGGCAACGGGACATCACGTTGAGGGCATCACTGGGGTGGTTTGGGGTCGAAAAGAAAAGTTGGGTATCATCAGCGTACTGATGATACCCAACTCCAAAGCCACGAATGATCTCACCCAGCGGCTTCATGTAGATGTTGAACAGGAGAGGCGAGAGGACCGACCCCTGAGGAACTCCACAAATGAGAGACCTCGCGGTCGACCTCTGCCCCCCTGCCAACACCGACTGCGAACGTCCCAAGAGATAGGAGGAGAACCACTGTAAAACTGTGCCTCCCACTCCCAATCCCCTGAGACGCCGCAGCAAGATACCATGGTCGATGGTATCGAAAGCCGCCGAGAGGTCTAATAGGACTAGAACAGAGGAATGCCCTCTGTCCCGAGCCCTCCAGAGATCATTCACCAGCGCGACCAATGCCGTCTCCGTGCTGTGCCCGGGCCTGAAACCCGATTGGTAAGGGTCTAGATAATCCGCTTCATCCAGGACCAGAGGGAGCTGATGCGCCACCACACTCTCAACAACCTCAACAATACTGAATGTAGCTCATTATCTCTATGCCCAGTATGCTGATCCATAAATTAACCACTCTGTCTGGTTTCACCCAAAGAATATACATGATCCAAACCATTTTTTTAACCTAATATGTTGTATAAACAAAGACTGACACTTGTGCGAAAAGGATTGTGTAGTTCATAAGTAGTGTAGTAAATATAGTGCAATAATAGAACATGATGGATCCTTGCCTCAAGCTTATTTTCTAAAGTCCATGGAGTTCCTATGTAAGCAAGCTTCATAACGTCTTTAAATGACAGAGGCCACTTAATGTTTATAAAGGACAGCATGTGGAAGCAATATGCAGTGAAAGATGTAACAAAGGGGAAAGCTGCATGTACAGCATCTCCATATGCCCAGATCTTGTGTTCATTTGTCAAACTGTAATTCATCTGAGCCTGCAAACCTAAGTTCACACATTGTGCACACACCCAGAGAACACAGAAGACCATGAGGGTAAGGATTGGCTACATGCACTGTGTGTCTGAAACCAATAAACAGTTATTGGACTTGACTGTGGTTTGTTTGAAAAAAAAAGTCAATATGAAACCATAAATTATGTACTCAGCATTTTTTAAATAGCATTAACTGAATACATCAAACGTAACACTTGCGATAAGTGTCATTTGATTAAGGCACAATGCTCCTTTCCTCCTCTGTTCAAACCATAATACCCTTACAATATACTAAGACAAAATGGAACTCCCTTGTGAGGTTTAGGATTTTGACAAACTCACTTACAGTGTAATTATAGCTTAATGAACCCCTTTCATTCTGGTTTAATCACTATAACGTACTTAGGCAAACTATTGGTTAGTACAGTGGCCCCCAACCTTTTGGGTGCCAGGGACCAGTTCAGTGGAGAGAGGCTTTTCCTGGGACCGGAGGGGGTGTGGTTTCATACATCCCACGCATGCACAGATGGGGCTTCACTTGTTTGCCCGGCTTCTGGCAAGCTGCGGACCGGTGCCAGGTTGCGGACCAGGGCTTGGGGACTTCTGAATTAGTATATGATATGAACACATCCAATATGGGTGCATAGTAGAGTAATTGAGGTCAGTTCCCTTACTGGAACTGTGTTTCTACAGCCCACTAATTACATAATCCATTGTACCATGTGAACAATGAGTTGAAAAGACAGTGGTTAAATTAAGCATGCTTAGGACACTGAGCTTGTCGATCAGAAGGTCGGCAGTTTGGCAGGTCAAATCCCAAGTGCCATGTAACAGAGTGAGCGCCTGTTACTCGTCCCAGCTTCTGCCAACCTAGCAGTTCGAAAGCACGTAAAAATGTAAGTAGAAAACTAGGGACCACTCCAGTGGGAAGGTAACAGCGTTCCGTGCGCCTTTGGCGTCTAGTCATGCCGGCCACATGACCACGGAGACGTCCTCGGACAAGCGCTGGCTCTTCAGCTTTGAAACGGAGATGAGCACCGGCCCCTAGAGTTGGAAACGACTAGCACGCATGTACGGGGGAACCTTTACCTTTACCTTTATACAAATATAGCTGGGAAATAGTGTCATTCTGTAGTCTAGATCAGGGGTCCATGGACTGGTACCGGGCTGCGACATGCCAGCAACCAGTCCTCACAAACAAGCAAAGCCCCATCTGTGGGATGCAGGCAGCACACAAAACCACACACTCTCCGGTCTGTGGAAAAACCTTTCTCCACAGAACCAGTCCCTGGTGCCCAGAAGGTTGGGGATCTCTGGTCTAGGTCAGGGGCCTCAAGTCTTAAAGTTTCCAAGGTCAGACAGATCAGTGTAGAGAATCCTGAAGCATGCAAGAAGTTGGACTTGGTGACCTTTTAAGTCCCTTCAGTTGTACAATTTTATAAGAGTGCTTGATGAAACAAACAGAAGAGATAAGGCTCAAGCTTTGGCAGAAGCTTTTAGGGGGCTGGTTTTATTTATAGCCTTTTGAAGATTTAACAATCTTATTTTTCTCTTCGTTTTAGCAAAAATATTATTTTTTGAGTTCTTGGAGTTTTAGGAACGGCATATAGCTCATGAGTTACCCATTCTGCTCTAAAATATAAATGAATGTGCTAAGAGTTTTCCTCCATAATATAGAGCAATTGTACTGCTGCAGAAATTAAGTCATGGGTGTGATAAACAATGCAATTACTGCCCCTACCTTGTTTAGACTCTGTAGCCCTAGCAATTCCCAAGAATTATTATTTCGTGTTAGTGGTTCATTGTTTACCATGCTAAACTTTTTTTTAAAAAAAAGTCTTATCTAGAGCTGTGTCGTAAAAATATTGTTCTTAAATTCAGCAAAGTTCAGGCATGTTGTTTTCACCAAGGATCATTTTGCTGATTAAAAAAAAGGCTTTCCTGGTTTCTCATTTTAAGGATTCTTTTGACAGAATGCTTGTCCAGGTTTGCCTGTACTTCTATTGCAAATGCTTATGGCGCTGCCTGAAATTTGTGGTGCGGAAACTGACCGGACGATGTGAGCTGCAAAGGATCTGCTATAATATCAAGTCTGGAGCTGAAAGAACCTTGAAAATTGGTAAGCACCTTTAGGGCAACTCTTAATATTTATTTTTATTCATTGTGATAATCATAAAATGGTTGACTTATTTGGTTGGTTGGTTGACAGTTCATGAATTGGCTCAAGCCTTGATTAGACTGATTTATTGTATATGAATCTAATTTAAAGTGATTTATTATACATCATCATGAAAACTGACGTTTCAGAATACAGGCAGTCCTCAACTTACAACAGTTCATTTAGTGATTGTTAGTAGTTACAACAGCATGGAAAAAAGAAAAAAAATGTTTTTCACACGACTGTTGCAGCATTCCCGTGGTCACACTATGAAAATTCAGATGCTTGGCAACTGACTCATATATATGACTATTGCAGCATCCCTGGTGTGTGTATGTGTGTCATGTGATCAGCTTTTGTGACCTTCTGACAAACAAAGTCAAAGGGGAGCCCAGATTCATTTGACAACCGTGTTACTAACTTAACAACTACAATTATTCACTTAACCACTGTTAAACAAGAAAGGTCATAAAATGGAGCAAAACTCACTTAACAAACGTTTCACTTAACAACATAAATTTGGGCCTCAATGGTGGTCGCAAGTTGAGGACTACCTGTGTTTTATTGGAAAGCATGTTTTTCTGACCTAGACGTCCCCATCCTGCTGTCTTCCTGAGGTATTGGTTTAAGAAAATGTTGCCTCCTTAATCACAATTAAAGGCAATGAAATTTGCCACTGAAGAGTCTCATAAAGTTCTGATTATCTGTGGCAAGAAGACAGTTGTCAACAGAAGACAAAAGTTAGCAAGCAAGAAAACATTTTATCAAGTTGGGTTTCATTTATTGTATTACACCAGTTTCCTTATTAGGAGCCAACAGTGGTTGATATAGGGGGGAAAAACAAATTTTCCTTGGAGTACACATAGTAGGGGGGTTTTTTTCCTGCAGAATTTAACAAGATAGACAGCAAATGAAACAAAAGCCGCTTGTTCTCTTTTCTGGTGTAGCGTGTAGCTTCGTATCATTAGTTCTCTTCCTTCATAGTACTTGATCTAATACAGGCAGACCTCAATTTACAATCCTCCATTTAAGGATGGTTCAAAATGATGACAGCCTGGGAAAAAGCAATTTACAACCTATCTTCACATTTACAACTGTCACACCATCCCCACAGTTACATGATCACAATTTGGGCAGTCGGCAACCACTTTGCATTTACAACCAAGTTGTAGTATCTGCCATTTAAAATCTTTCCAGCCAATTTCCAGCAAGCAACCTCAATTGGATTTGCTTAATGACTATTTAATTTTCTTAATGGACATGTGCTTTGCTTAACAAGCCCAGTAAAATTGGTTGTAAAATCGAGTCTATTCACATGATATTATGTTTTACAACTGTATCAACTTACAATGGAAATTCCGTCACAGTTCTGGTGGTAAGTTGAAGATAACTGCGATAGCTTCTGGCTTGTTCCGATGTTCACCCTAAATATGACTTTGGTTGTATTTTCTAATGTTTGGTGATTTGGGGGTCCCGATTCGCCATCCTACCTCAAGACTTTAGAAATTCTAGATTGGACAGATTGTCCTGCTGAATAAAAATATATTTTATGTTACTGAGACAGCTTTTTTTAAAAAAAAAAACTTATTTTATTAATCTTTAACTTCCCCCTAAATATTTTGCATACATATAAAAATTCAATCCACTTTGTTTCCTAATAAAATCCCTCCTTTTTCACCTTACCTCACTGGTGAAAGCCCATTGATAAAATATTACATGGTTTTATTGGCCACATTGTTAAAAATGCTAACATGTAATAAAAAATTTAAAATTTCAAAAATATTTTTCCCAACAGAGACATCATTGAAGAATTCAAAAAACAAGGTGGGTAAAAAGTTTCTCTGTATTGTGTTCATTTCATTGATGGATTGATTGATATTGATATTTATATGCCGCCCTTCTCCCTAAGGACTCAGGGCGGCTCACAACAATAAAAACTAAAAAAGAACATGAAAATACAAAATTTAAAAAAGAATTAAACAGTAGATATGTTCAATACATAGTAATTTAACCCCATAAAACCAAATTTAAAACCATAGTCAGTCCAGGCCCGATTTTTGAAACATCCATGTCTTCAGGTCACGGCGAAAGGACCGAAGGTCAGGGGCCATCCGCAGCTCCGGAGGCAACTCATTCCAGAGGGTCGGCGTGCCCACAGAGAAGGCTCTCCCCCTAGGGGTCGCCAGACAGCATTGCTTAACCGACGGAACTCTGAGGAGGCCGACTCTGTGGGAGCGAACCGGGCGATGGGAGGTTGACAATGGCAGCAGGTGGTCTCGCAAATACCCCGGGCCTAAGCCATGTAGGGCTTTAAAGGTAATTACTAGCACCTTGAATTGCACCCGGAGGACAACTGGAAGCCAATGAAGCTCACGCAGGAGTGGAGTAACATGGGAGTATCGAGGAACTCCCATAAGTACCCGCGCGGCCGCATTTTGCACCAGCTGAAGCCTCTGGGTGTACTTCAAGGGCAGCCCCATGTAGAGAGCGTTACAGTAATCCAGGCGAGATGTGACAAGGGCATGGGTGACAGTGCATAGGGCATCTCAGTCCAAAAAGAGGCGCAACAATGTTAGCTCTGCGATCTATACTGCAACAGCAGCATTGGAAACAAGATCTTCAGATACCTGAAATTTACGATACTGTAAAAAGGAAGGAATTGAAATATAACCTCTATATCTTACTGGCTTTGAGATACTTACCTGACATATTTAGAGGTTCAGGAATTGATTGCCTGGTAATATCAATGCTCATTGATTCGCCTTAACAAATAGGGGTCTTTCACCCTTATCCTTTTGACAACTGTTGAATATTCATGAGATGGAAATTTGAAACTTCCTTGTGCATTTTCATTACTATTCTTTTTTATTGTTATTCAGTTAAAGATAATACAGATGATCATCGTTATTAGACTCCATGATGCAGAAGTGTCTATATAGGAGGAGGTTTTCAAAAGAAGATGAAGGCTGCCTTTTTATAACATGCATCATGCATGACTTAAAAAGCGGTGAAGCCTTGATTGTGTGGTACAGCTCTCATCTTGATTTTTTAAAACTTCCCTTGCCTGTCTCGTTCCTCGCCCCCCCCCCCGCCCAAAATAGGCCCAGAAATGTTTCAGTGCAGAGTTAATCAGAGTTAAGTAAATCAGGATAATATCCCTCTTAGGACATCTCATAATCGTTTCAATAATTTATTTCCAGTGCATTTGGGAAAACTGATATGTGATCATTCTTTTTTATTTTCAGTTCCTCCAAAATTCCGTTAGTGTTCCTCCTGATGCAATTGAAAAAACGGTAGATGCCATCATAGAACTCAAAAAGATTAATCCAGATGTAAACCCTCAGTAAGTTTTAAATATGTGGCATTGGGGGAGAGAATGTTTCAGACTTCGTTTTGTATTTCTTTTAAAGTTGATTTTACCACACATTTCCCAGTATAGTGCAGGTTTTGGCAAACGTTTTGTGAAAGATACAAGTATTCCTCGACTTACCATTGTTCTGAGTTAAGACAGCCTCAGAACAGGTGCTTTATGGCCTGCAAATTGACCATGGTCATGTGGTTGCATTTTGTGTTTTTGGCAACGGTTACCTTTATGACCGGTTGTGGCATCGTGCAAGTTTGGCCAGTTTCCATGAAAAAAAATCCCATTCAGAAGTTTCCTTAACAACTCTACCATTCGCTTAAGTGGTGCATTATTCACTTAGATGACCACAGTAGTGATTTGCTTAATGCCTACCACAGAAAATGTCATAAAAGTGGTCCTTCACAAGGTTGCTTCAACTTGTGACTGCAACAGCTTAAAACTGGAGCTGCCTGTAATCCTTTGACATGATCCCACATGAGTGCCAGGGCCACAAATTTGGGTAAATAATTTCTCTACTAAAGCTGTTGATGGACAGTGGGCAGAGTTGCCTCTTTCCCTGGAATCAATTTTTTACCATCTCAATCTGCTTTATTATCCAATGATCATTCCATATATAATGCCTGACATGCACATTTAGTTCTTAATTATTCACGAAGCAAAGCAATGCTTTTAAAAAGCAAAGTTTTTATTTTAATCAGTCAAAATATTCTTTTGCCCCCAGCAAAAGAGGGGAAAAAAAGATTTCTTTTCAGCCACCTCTTAAACAAGAAGGATGCAAATCAGCTGTAAGGACAAACATCAAGGAAATCAGTAAAGATGGTATGTCCACAAGTTCCTTACAGAAAGTTTCTTTTCTGCTGAAGTAAGCAGGCAGTTTGATGTAGAATGCCTAGAAAGTCAGATTTTTGAGCAATACACACTGTCTCAAAAAAATGCTGATCATCTAGAAGAAAAAAAAAAGGAAATAGGCCACCATTCTATACTAAGGTAATATCAGTCCTACAAAGCTGAATTGTTGAGTTTGCTGTGATCTTTTCATTCTAGGCTAAGTGTCTCCCTGCAAGCCTGCCTTTTGCAGATTGTCGGATACAGAAATCTGATTGCTGAGGTGGAAAAGCTGCGTCGAGAGCCATATGATTCTGAAGAGGGTCGGCACGAAGAAATGCTTCTGAAGGTACCTGCTAGAGCTGTGTTTACAATTGAGCTTTGTCTCTTAAGAAGGCCGTGAACAAAGTTACATGCTTAGAGTACTGATAAAAAGATTTAAACTTCCTAAACTCATAGAGTGATTGGAAAGCTGCTAAACTGAGTGGGAAGGTATAGCTTTTTGCTTATTTCTTTAGCTTCCAAAAACTGCAGGCAACAATGTGTTATCTTTAAAATTAGTATAACCAAGATTTTCAATCTGATATCATGAGCAATAGGGAAACAAAGGATAAAATGGGAAAACCTGACTTTTGGGAGCATTAGTATGGTGTCCTAAATCTCTGAATCAACCACAAATGTTTGAAAAAATGGACCTTATCAACACTGAGGTACACTGAGTCCTGTAAATTGGGCTCTGGAACTATATATGCTGTGACTTATCCACCCATGAGCTAAACCTGCTTCTTTCCCCAATGTAAGATCTTTAATATAGAATCCTACATTAAATTCCTTCCTTATGTGTCCAATCACACTTGGCCAATAAAAATATTCTGTTCTGCTCTGCTCTGCTCTACTCTACTCTACTCTACTCTACTCTACTCTACTCTACTCTACTCTACTCTACTCTATTCTATTCTATTCTATTCTATTCTATTCTATTCTATTCTATTCTATTCTATTCGGCTTCCTCTATTTAAAAGTCTCTCCAAGGACCACAACTTTTCATAGTAAAGAGACTCCACAACTGATCAACTTTTACTGAAAACTGAAAATTTCACTGAAAACTGAAAGTTTTCTCTTAAAGAGAGCAATATATAAATTATTTTAATTTATGAATATGGGCCAAATCTGCTTTTGCAGAAGAACACCAATGTTAAAGTCATTGCTCAAATGCCAGTAGACTTACTGACTGAATTCAAAGTGCTGATCAGAATATATTCTGTGCCAGAATTGACTCTAGCTCTGACCAGTCCAAACTTCCAGAGATGACCATCCATGGGTCCACCTCTTTGAGAGGGCAACAGTCAAGTGGCAGGCCTTTTCATTAGTAACCCCCACAGTTTGGAACATGCTACCGCACAGGTACATTTGGCTCCATCCCTTCTTCAATTTCCTAAGGCCATTAAGAGTTTTTGTCAGGTGCAAGAAGTCAGAACCAGGATAGAGTTCAAAAGTACTACAAGTTTATTTCATGCTACCTAGACACAAGATTCTGATTTACTAATGGTCAGGACAAATTGGTGCCAGATAAAAATCAATAGACCTCAAGGGGGAGCTGTACATCTTAATAGGGGCATAGAGATTCCAAACTGATGATGCATTTGACCCTGCCCTCAGGCTCAGCCTAGTCATCTCCAACATCTTCTTTATGCCACTGGATCTTTGACCTTGAACAACTGTAGAGAACCATTATTATGATATTCTAATTTTGTTCTATAGTTTTCTCTGTTTTATTCTTACTTTGTTTTACATTACTCAGAGTCTCAGTTAGTTGGGGCAATTTTCAAATAAGTAAAAATAGGCATGGAAGATGATGATGACAGACTCTTGTCATCTCACAATTAGATAACTACAATTCCACTAACACTGGATTGACTTGAAGATGACTCAGAGGTTCCCATTGGCACAGATTGTGGCTTCCTGCCTGCCTTTAATTGGTTTAGCAGATTAACGCCTATTTTGCAGCCAGTCCACTTGTGGCCACAAGCTCCTGGACACAATTCAAATGCTGGTAATTAATAGCTTCAGCAAAGTTCCAAAGTAAATGAAAACTTACCAAATATTTTTTCATAACAGTTCTCTGAAACTGAAATCATTATAGCCATTTGCTTGCCTGGTATTCTAGCAACATTGTGGATCTGAATCTTAAGCCCTGGCTGAGGCATGAATACCCATTTTTTGAGCAGAAGAGTCTCCAGTATGACAAGCCCTGATATGCTCTTACAAAATTAGTTTAAAGGAGAAAAAAATCCCTTTATGGCTAATGGTGTTTACAGGCATTCTATGGTTTGCAGCTTTGCCTAGAGGTTTGTGCCAAGCTAAAGAAAATAACTATGGAGGCCTGATCGGGATTCTTGCATCATTTCTGTATTAAAGCAAATCAGATTTCCCAGGGGCCATGTTTGAAATGTATGCAGTGTCAAGGAGAAAGCCTTGCTGATTTTTAGTTGGCACATTGCCCCAGGATCCTTCAACACTACGCATAACAATAAAGGCAAAGCCAAGAAGGACTGATTTTTTTAAAAAAAAATCATTGCACACAAGCCCTGTGTTATAATAGACCTGTGATTTTCTTTTACTTCCAAAGCTATGGAAATGCTTGAAACCTGATTCTCCTTTGGAAGCTCGGATTTCCAAGCAGTGGTGTGAAATTGGTTTCCAAGGTGATGATCCTAAAACAGATTTTAGAGGAATGGGGCTCCTGGGGTTGTATAACTTGCTGTAAGTATATTTTTCTTTCTTTCACGTAATGAATTTAAAAGCACAAATTGTTGTTGTTTTTTTAAAAAAATATCCAACCTTTGTCAAGAAAATTATTCTTCAAACACTTGGGTATTCTGAATTGGGTTCATTGCAACTATCTGTCCCCGTAGACAATAATTTCTTTAAATCAACACTACAGTGCCTACAATGGAAGAAAACAGGGTTTAAATTGTTTAATACATCAATTACAATGTCAGCAAGTTTTCAATAGGAGTATCAGATCTCTTGTCTTTTCCACCTGTGGTGGTCATATATCATGCTTTGATTCTTCAGTTGGTATATGTTTTGGGCAAATTAAGAATATTTCCCAGTATGCATTTGGTTAGACGACTGGTTCTCAACCTATTCTTCACCATGGACCCCTTAACACCTTTTGTGGCCACGGACACCCCCCCCAAGACTTAATTCAAGATGTAAATCATAACATTTCTTCAAGCCTTTGCGGACCCTCTGTGATGACATCATGGCTCCCCAGGGACCTGCAGAACACAGGTTGAGAACTACTAGGTTAGATAATTTTTAACAGGTGTGTATACCTCACTTATTCCATTATGTGTGGTGCAGCGGAAAAAATAGGTCTCCGTTTCTTACACACAGTGGTTTGTCTGTTCATTATAAGAATAACCAGATGTTCCAGATGTTGAAAAATATACCTGAAGTGATGTAATGATGTCATTCAATATTGACACATATTGTGTGTTTTTCTCTCTCCCTTCTAGATACTTTGCTGAGCATGATGGTCCTGCAGCTCAGCAAATTCTCTTAGACTCTCTTCAGCCAAGATATAGGTAATGTTTGAAGCTGGAATTAGCAGCAGCATCTAATAAATCATTTGAAATATCAGTTTGCATCCCTTTTATTCTTGATGTAAAATGCTCTTGCATTTTTCTTGCATTCTTTTACTTGGGGGTTGGGGTGAGGATGGGATAAAATGCCTTGCTTTTACATATTTATTTCATTAACAAATCATGAACATTAATCCACATTTAGACTTTTTTTTACTTATTTTCCTTTCTTTTTTCATCTTTCACAATCAAGGGAAATCACTAAAGAGGAAATAAGGTATATATACATATATTCCTTTTCTATTTTATAAGCTTTGCACTAAAGTTTGGAAACCAACATAAAGGAGATCCAGAGGGATAAATTAAAACAAAATCTGAGAAGTTGGCTCCTAGAGTCATTTGGATTCAGACATCATATAAATTAATCGCTATTGGTGATAGTGGCGGTGGTCACGTAGCCAACAAGGTGTTTAGATTGGATTTGGCATTTTTGTTCACCTGTCGAGTCACTCCCATTTTGTTTAATAATGTAAAAAGTATTGTCCCAGGATGTAAGCTGTTCCAAGTAAATCTGCTTTTGCAATTGACTAATGGTGATTTTGTCAATGCTGATGGTGTTCAGGCGGTTCTCTGTGTGTTTTGGAATTGCACCCAAGGTGCCTATTGTTAATATTATTAAAGACCGTGAAGGCTTCGTTACAAGAAGATCCTGGTGAAGGAGCAAGGAGTGATTGCATATGAGGACAAAGAAGAAAGGCAGGCAATACAAAGAACCAAGAAACAAAGATTGAAAGAAATGGGCATGTTGACCACAGATAAGACTGAGGTGATGACATGTAATCTAGTAATCTAGAAACAGAGTAACAGAGTTGGAAGGGACCTTGGAGCCCAACCCACTGCTGAAGCACCACTGAGTTTTTCTAATATTAACTCTAACTATCCAAAATGTCTTAGTGTAGTTTCTACCATTTCACCAATGTCAAGCTTTTCCTTCTTCACTCCCAGTTACTTTTTCTTCCAGGAGAGTGTTGAATAATTGTCATGCAATTAATGTAATCACCATTCTCCATCTTAGTGTCCCCCCCTTTCCTCCAGTCATCCAGAGAAAGTGATTAAATTACATAGTGTACATACATACATAGTGTACATACTGTACAGAAGCGAGTGTAAAAGTGTAAATATTCTGAAGATCTCCCAGTTTTTTTAAAAAAGGCAAAGTCGTATTTCCAAGAGGGCAGGTCTTCATCTAATAGACTTCAGTTATAGGAAGCTAGATTTTGTCTTAATCATATGAGAAACTTCTTAACAGAAGTCTCAACAGTCTCAACATCCTTCTCTTTCAGGATTTTGTTCATCTATGATATTTGAGTAGATTCCATGGTCTTCTTTCACAACTGTTCATAAGTCCCCTGGTGGGGAGGGTACATTTTTCGAATCCCAGAGTTGGATTGATTTCTGGGGCACTTCCTGAGGACCAGATGAGAGCTAAACAGGAGAAGGCCCTCTTCTCCATGTGCTAGATCAGCAAGCTTTGGGCAGCAGCGACATCTTCAAAAGGATCTTTCTTATTGGTAGAAATAATCAAGCAGGTTCATAGCAGGAGAGAGGATTCCTCAGAATATCTATCTTAGATATCCCCACAACTACTACATTGCATTGTAATATACCAATTAGTAATCCTACTATATAGAATATATAGAAATTATATTGGAGAAATATATTGAATATTGAATGTGACTTGTCAACTTTGCTTTTAAGGGAAGATGCTGGCCTATTTATCTATTTTAGAGGATAAATTAGATTTTATTAGAAATCAGAATATAGTCCTTTCCACATAGCAAGACAAAGTCATATTCCATCTTCCAAATGACAAACAGGATTTTCACATCTTCCTATTATTCTGTCTAAATGACTCTGTCCTAGATATTTTAATTCAGAATTAGTTTTATAGCCATGCATGTAATTCTCCAGTAAAAAGCATCCATGAAGGAGGGAGGGAGAGTGAGAAAGAGGGAGAGGGAGGGAGGGAGAGAGAGAGAGAAGCTAGGCAGAGCACCTAACTCTAGTTGATTATGGGCATCTCATGACTTAAAATCAAACTGACAGAAGAGAATATTTGCAGCTCAGGACTGAATTGTGAGGTCCTTAGTGCTCTCTGAGCTTGATGGTTTTCTTGCAGACATTTCATTACCAAACTAGGGAATATCATCAGAGCTAATGAAATGTCTGCAAGAAAATAACCAACTTCAGAGGGCACCAAGAACCTCACAGTTCAATCCTGAGTTGCAAATATTCTTGGGGATTGTTGGTGTTTAAAAGTTAAAGAAAATGGTATAATGCGTCTCCTCTAACTGAAATTTTAGTAATCTAGAAACAGAATAACAGAGTTGGAAGGGGCCTTGGAGCCCAACCCCCTGCTGAAGCACCGCTGAGCTTTTCTAATATTAACTCTAACTATCCAAAATGTCTTAGTGTAGTTGCTACCATTTCACCAATGTCAGGCTTTTCCTTCTTCACTCCCGGTTACTTTTTCTTCCAGGAAGGTGTTGAATAATTGTCATGCAATTAATGTAATCACCATTCTCCATCTTAGTGTCCCCCCCTTTCCTCCAGTAATCCAGAGAAAGTGATTAAATTACATAGTGTACATACATACATATTGTACATACTGTACAGAAGCAAGTTAAGATGGGGGAGAGGGGAGGAAAATAGATCCAAAATCACTCCTTTCTCTTTTATCAACCTTCTCACATAAGAACTCTCCTGAGACACAACCTGTCTTGCTTGAAGGCTTAAGGGATGATAGGCTATTTGTCCCTTTGTTTATTTTTAATGATACTGAGAGCTGCCATTTTCCATCCAGATTTAGGGAACTCGCTTGTCAAAATCAAATGAATACATTGTCAGGAATGTGGGGCATCACAGGTACACTAGTTTTCAGATGTTTTAAAACAACTCCACATAAAGGCAATTTATTTCCTTCTTTTCTCCTTCCAATAAGTAATGTCATTTTCTCTTACTTTTTCAAGTGATTTGTCTTACCTGCCTTAGGCTGCAGTCAGACTTGTAAAAATGTGAAAGAAATATAGAACACGGATTTTTTCTCTTTCTCTCTCAGTGTACTGCCTGGAGAGTCAGTGTCTCTGACACAAGAGGGATCAGTCTCAAAATATTTTAACAAGGAGAAGTATGTTACAGTGATAGCCAAACAAGTTAAATTGGCTTCAGAGATAAACAATTTAAAAGCCCATCTCAAAAGACAGAATAAAATGCTATCAGACTGATTAGCTTTTCCACTGAGGTGACATACTATAGGGAAGGGGAAAAACATTTTTCATTTGTAAACCATCCTTTTATTTAACTTTTTCAGCAAATATAGCAAGACTGAATGGGAGAAGAAAAAGTTTGATAAAGCTATTGGGTAAGTGCAGCATTCCAAACCAGAAATCCCATTAGAGTCATCCTCGTTTGCTGATAATTTTGTAATTAAATCCCTGCTCACTCTGCTTGTCATGGAATTGTAGAAGGAGATTTCTTATCTTTCAGAAATATCTCTGCTTTGTTTTTATTTTTATTTTTTGAAGGCATTGATGAGACAAGATGTGCGATGTGGTAAGAACACTCTGCTTAGCTGTTGATTTTAATAAGCTCCATGCTGTCGTCTATTGGGAAATGGTTATAGTGGTTATCATGGTGGACTGGAACAAATTTAAGTCCACCCTCTGCAAAGGAAATTCATTGGATGACTTTGGGTTAGTTGCTCACTCTCAGCCCACTGCACAGTTGTGGGAGGTTTACAGTGAAGGAAAACACTACCTCCAGGTTAAAAGATTAGCGTGCAAATCTAATGTTGTCGACTTATGACCACAATTGAGCCCAAAATTTCTATGGCTAAGCAAGATAGTTGTTAAGTGAATTTTTCCCCATTTTATGCCATTTTTGCCACAGTTGTTAAGTAAATCACTACTGTTAAATTAGTAGCACGTTGTTAAGTGAATTTTGCTTTCCCATTGACTTTGCTTGTCACAAAGGTGATCACATGACCCTGGGCCACTGCAAGCATCATAAATATGAATCAGTTGCTAAGCATCCCAGTTTAGATCACGTGACCATGGGGATGGTGCAACGGTTGTAATGGTCGTAACTCATTTTTTTTCAGTGCTGTTGTAACTTGGAAGGGTCACTAAATGTAAGTTGAGGACCACCTGTAAATAAACCAGTGTTTGTTGAAGAATCCTGTGCTGCCTGCTGTGAAGTCTCTGAGGCTCCTAGAATTGTTAAACTGGAAAAGGGCCACAGTAAACCATTTATGAGATTCTGGATTCAGCCCCGTCTCCTGGAGTCAGATTCAGCTTGAAAGCAACTTCATCTTTATTCTGAGGTTTGAGGAAAAGGATGCAAATGCCACCAATATGTGGCTTCCTTGATCGTTGATCCTGAAATACGTGGCATGGGCTAGAGGCACGGAATTTGGAAAGGGGAACTAATTGGAAAATTGCATTGTACATTGCATTGTAGAAATTCCATTGTGACATTACAAATAAAGGAGAATATTTGTAGCTCAGGGTTGAAATGAGGGGTCCTTGGTGCTCTCTGATGTTACCTAGTTTGGGTAATGAAACATCTGCAAGGAAACAACCAAGCTCAGAGAGCACCAAAGACCACTGCATTGTGACACTCACGGAAGGGCAGAAGTCAGGGAACATTAATAATAATAATAATAATAATAATAATAATAATAATAATAATAATAATAAGAAGAAGAAGAAGAAGAAGAAGAAGAAGAAGAAGAAGAAGAAGAAGAAGAAGAAGAAGAAGAAGAAGAAGAAGAAGAAGAAGAAAAAAGTTGGAAGGGACCTTGGAGGTCATCTAGTCCAACCCCCTGCTCAGGCAGGAAACCCTATACCATTTCAGGCAAATGGCTGTCCAGTCTCTTCTTAAAAACTTCCAGTGTTGGAGCATTCACCACTTCTGGAGGCAGGTTGTTCCACTGGTTAATTGTTCTAACTGTCAGGAAGTTTCTCCTTAGTTCTAGGTTGCTTCTCTCCTTGACTAGTTTGCATCCATTGCTTCTTGTCCTGCTTTCAGGTGCTTTGGAGAATAGCTTGACTCCCTCTTCTTTGTGGCAGCCCCTAGATATTGGAACACTGCTATCATGTCACCCCTCACCCTTCTCTTCGTTAAACTAAAGGTAAAGGTTGCCCCGCACATGCGTGCTAGTCGTTTCCGACTCTAGGGGCCGGTGCTCATCTCCGTTTCAAAGCCAAAGAGCCAGCGCTTGCCCAAGGACGTCTCCGTGGTCATGTGGCCAGCATGACTAGACACCAAAGGCGCACGGAATGCTATTACCTTCCCACCGTAGTGGTCCCTATTTTTCTACTTGCATTTTTACGTGCTTTCGAACTGCACGTTGGCAGAAGCTGGGATGAGTAACAGGCGCTCACTCTGTTACGCGGCACTCGGGATTCGACCCGCCAAACTTCCGACCTGATCGACAAGCTCAGCGTCCTAACCCACTGAGCCACCGCGTCCCTTTTCATTAAACTACACATACCCAATTCCAGCAACCATTCCCTATATGTTTTAGCCTCCAGTCCCCGAATCATCTTTGTTGCCCTTCTCTGTACCCTTTCTAGAGTCTCAACATCTTTTTTACATCATGGTGACCAAAACTGGATGCAGTATTCCAGGTGTGGCCTTACCAAAGCATTGTAAAGTAGTATTAGTACTTCACTTGATCTTGATTTTATCCCTCTGTTAATGCAGCCTAGCACTGTGTTGGCTGTTTTGGCAGCTGCAGCACACTGCTGGCTCATATTGAAGTGATTGACTACTAGGACTCCGAGATCCCTCTCACAGTTACTACTATTGAGCAAGGTACCCCCTATACTATACCTGTGCATTTGATTTTTCCTGCCTAAATGTAGAACCTTACTTTTTTCACCATTGAATTTCATTTTTTAGATAGCACCCAGTGTTCGAGTCTGTTAGTATATATTTGTCCATATATTTTGATGGCGTGGGTTTCTCACCTATCCCTTCTTTGAAATCAGACTTCTTCTCCTTATTTATGACTTGGGAGAAACATTTGTTCAATAAGGATGAGTTGTTACCAAGAAAACTTTCAATAGAGGCATGTCCGTTAGTACAACTGTTGTTATTTCAATAGGAATCACTTATTAGGTTTGTTTCAGTCCAGTAATGGAAATAGATTTATTATAGTTCTTCAGGATTGGTGGGTTGGTAGTAGGTTGGTTGATGGTGTGCCATCAAGTTGTTGAGCCTTCGGATCTGCGTAAATATTCCTCCGTGATTATATCTTTTCATGATGACCTGGAAGGTCATTGAGGTCTTCCAATAGTGCCCTCATCACCACTGTAGCTGAGTTCATGCACTTTCTTGCTGGTCAATCTCTTCACTTTCCTTCCACCTTTCCTACAAATTAGAGCCTTTTCCAAAGAGTTAAGTCTTTGTATAATACATCCAAAGTTGGATAATTTAAGTGTGGTCATTTTTGCCTGACGTGAGAACTCTGGCTTGATTTGTCTGACAATCTATTTGTTTTCTTGGCTGTCTGCAGTATTCTTATGGGATATAGTCCCATATTAAACAACTCTTGTAAAAGTTGCAATTGAATAAACTGAGCAAAAGAAAACTGTTACAATCATTCATTAAAAAGGTAAATGTAAAGGTTCCCCCGCACATGCGTGCCAGTCGTTTCCAACTCTAGGGGCCGGTGCTCATCTCCGTTTCAAAGCCAAAGAGCCAGCGCTTGTCCGAGGACGTCTCCATGGTCATGTGGCCGGCAAGTCTAGACGCCAAAGGCGCACGGAACACTATTACCTTCCCACCGTAGTGATACCTATTTTACTACTTGCATTTTTACGTGCTTTCGAACTGCTAGGTTGGCAGAAGCTGGGACGAGTAACAGGCGCTCACTCTGTTACGCAGCACTCGGGATTCGACCCGCCAAACTGCCGACCTTCTGATCGACAAGCTCAGCGTCCTAACCCACTGAGCCACCGCGTCCCTAATCATTCATTACCCATGCATTATTCACCTTCCTTTAAGGTGTATTTCTTTCTACTTTTAACAAGTAGCTCTTGATGTACAACCACGTTTGGGCTCAGAACTTCTCCCATTAAGTAAGGCAGCTTTAAGCAAGTTTCACCCAATTTTACTACCTTTTTTGCCATGGTCATTAAGTGAATCAGCATGGTTGTTAAGTGAATCCCACCCACCCCCATTGACTTTGCTTGTCAAAACCCCCCAAAAAGGATGCAGATAGTGATCACATGAGCTTGGGATGCTGCAACCATTATAAATTCATATTGGTTGCCAAGCTCCCAAATTTTGATCGTGGGACTGCAGAGATGCTGAAGTGTTCGTAAATGAGAGGACAGGTTGTAAGTCCATTTTTCAGCAGTGTAACTGCAGTTGGTAAATGAATGGTCTTAAGTTGAGGACTACCTGTATACTCTTTTGTCAGTCATGCTGTGATATTGAAAAAAAGCATGAGACAGGATGTAGACATTCAACAAAAGATGGCAAATTCAGACTTTCATAATGGCATGCAAGTGCAACTGAAAAAAGAAACACGGAAATCAAACTGTTTAACATGACTTTTTGGAAACAGGAATGACTGTGAATTTTCTAGATGTAATAGTTCCTTCAGCTTTAGTTTTATTCTTTGTAATCTCATTTCTGTATTTCTTGCAGATTTTCCTTTGCTATTGTTGGCATCAACATAACAGAACTTGCATACAACCTGCTTGTGAGTGGTGCTCTGAAGACACATTGCTACAATGTTGCTCCAGAAGCTCCAACATTAGCCCATTTCCAGCAAACATTTTGTGAGTATTTGTGTGTGTGTGTGTGTGTGTGTGTGTGTGTGAGTGAGTTGAGTGTGAGAGAGAGAGAGAGGAGAGAGAGAGAGAGAGGATTTCTCTGTGTAAGAAAATGATTGCATTTATGTAATTTCTTGAAATCACAAGGGATCAATTATACAAAATGTTGTTGCACTCCATTGACTAAATATATGCTTTATATTAAAATATTAGGTTCTTAGAATGATCTATATTTGGCAGTAATAGATCCGTTTCAGGAAAAATAAGCCAGTCTGTTTTATGCAAAATCTCATAATAAACGAACATTTTCCCCATGTTGGCTAAAGTAAACTTGTCTCCAAAGGAAAACAGTTTTGAAACGTCCCCCAGATTCCACTCTTCTGTGTATTTTTGATGATTAAATCCTTTATGAGCATTGGATAATTTTTAACATTATTCAGGACAACACGTTGTTATGATTTGCAAGGCCAGCAGATGGTGCTGTTTTATTTCTGCCATCATCAAACACTCATTTTTAACTTTGTCTTCTAATTCTGCTCCTTGGTTACATTCAAAGTAGAAAACCAAAACCCCACCTCAACTGTCCATCTGGTCCATTCAAATAGAGCCAATCCAAAGGTGTCAAATTGTTCTGGGAACGAACCAATAAGGTGCCACTCTCAAGGTTGTCAAGTCTCTTCATACCGTCTTCCCTCCATCCGAAGATAAGACAGAGGGGCCAGAGGCACCTTCCTTTCTCACCCCAAGAAAGAGATGGGACATTTCAAAGAGAAAGAACAAAGCAAAGGAAATACACTGCAGAAACCCCATATGCCCCCTCCCTGCCATAGAATGGCAGAACCCCAAAAGGGGGTTAATGGAAAGAAGGGTTTAAGGGTTCTGAGAGGCGGGGCTGGCTATCAGAATTTTGAATCTGGGTTGTAAGTAGATTTTTCGGGATCTGACAGTATTTCAAATAGTCACTAAGTGATGGATCATAAGTCAAAGAATACTTATAGCTAATTATAAATAAACCTGTCAAAAATTGTGTGTGTATGTGAGAGTGAGTGAGCACTGAATGTCAGTAATGGCTGGTGAATTCTGGAAGTTGAAGTTCAAACATCTTCAAGTTACCAAGGTTGATATATATATATATATATCTGTGTGTATGTGTGTGTGTGTGTGTGTGTGATATGTTAACTCTTAGATTACCTTGCTAGGCCCCAAACATGGGGCAAATCTTTATTTCCTGTTTTCAGCCTTATCTCAAAGGCCATCGAACAGGCTGTAGTCACACCGGACAGTTCATATATTTGTTTAAATTACTAACAAAGAATTTAGGGAGGCTGATATGCATTTCGGACTCATTAGTCCTCATCATACCCTTCTGAGATTCGAACCTGGGCTGCTTGCACGTTAGGCAATGTTTTTACTTCTTGAGCCACAGGTTCTCTCTCGCTTTGTTAGCCTTGCTAATTAACTCTTTCATTCCTGTTTTGGCCCAACTCAGGGCTTATCCACAGGAACTAGTCAACTTATGACAGCTCATTATTTGTGCAAATTATTCAAATTGCTAATAAAGAAGGGAGAAAGAACCCGTGGCTCAGGAAGTTAAAACACTGCCTGATATATATAATCAGCCCAGGTTCGAATCTCAGATAAAGGGTATGACTAACTGATGAGAACATAAAGAGTTCGAAATGATCATCTTAGCCTCCCAAATTCTTTATTAGCAATTTGAATAATTTGCATATATATATATATATATATATATGTGTGTGTGTGTGTGTGTGTGTGTGTGTGTGTGTGTGTGTGTGTGTGTGTATAATATATATAATATATATAATATTTATATACCGCCCTTCTCCCGAAGGACTCAGGGCGGTGAACAGGGCAAGAATAAAAAATACAAAGATTACAAAAGTTAAAAAAAGAATTAAATATATGCCCACTAAAAACAGTAAATACAATATTAAAACAACAATTTAAAAAAACCCACCAATCCCCCATCAGGCCAGGCCGGCTTGTTCGAATAAGAATGTTTTTAGATCGCGACGAAAGGAGCGAAGATTGGGCGCCATCCGGAGCTCAACCGGTAACTGATTCCATAGCTCCGGGGCGTGTGTGTGCGTGTGTGTGTGTGTGTAAATGTTTTGGCTTGCTAACAAAGAATATATATGTATGTATGTATGTATGTATGTATGTATGTATGTATATGTTAAATGTTTGTTAAGCATTCAGAATACACTTGCTTAGATATGTGTGTGTGTGTGTGTGTTAAATGTTTGTTAAGGATTCAGAATACACTTGCTTAGTCCCATGGGATAAATCTTATTTCCTGTTTCAGCCTAGCCCAAGGCCATCTACAGGCAGTAGCCACAGCAGTGGCAGCTCATATTTGTGCAAATTTTTTTTGGCTTGCTAACAAAGAATATCGGTCTCCCTTTATTCTTTGTTAGCAAGCCAAATACACACACACACACACACACACACACACACACACACACACATATATACATATGTCATATGTTAACTCTTAGATTTACACAATTTACACAAATATATATATATATATATATATATATATATATATATATATATATATATATATATATATATATATATATATATGCAATATCTGAACTGAAAATTCCCATGTGCAACGTCAGTTTTATATAGTTTACCCAAAAGATGGTTCTTCTGCTTTGCTTTTGAAGGCTTCCTACATTGTTAGTTCGATATAGGTTCTTTAAAGGCTGTTTGGGTAAAACTGGGGAATACCTTTGCAAACATACTTTGAGGGGTGGGGGGGGGGAAGGCTTTGTGTTTTTTTCTAGCCTCATTTTACCAGAAACTAATTTTCTAAATTATCCTTGTACCTTCCGAGCTTTTGCCCTACCAGCATTCCAGCCACAGACTTATACTTCACTTTTCCAAGTTTATATGCTTGGATTAAAGGTTAGTGCAATTGCAGTATTCATATGCACAGTTTGAAATGATTGTTTAAAACAGGTAACTTAGCTGTTTAGTTTTGGGTTTTGTTCTTACCTAGAAAGATTGAACTGAAGAAGCAACACAAGGCCTTTTGAAGAGATACTGATAATAAGAATAAGAAATAAAAACATTTTTCTTGGGATGAAGCAAAATACCTTTGATTAAAAAGAAAGGGCACTTGGAAAAGTTGAAAAAGTAATCATGTGCACTAAAATACTGCAACATTAAAATGTCTCTCATTCTGTCTGCTTTTTTTTAAAAAAAGTGGCTTTTTCCAAACTAGTCCTTTTTACCTGTCTTGCATGCACGATGGCAGAGATTTATGAGAACCCATCTGGGCTGTTCCTGCCTTCAGCAGCACTTCCTTCTCTCCGTGCGGTTCGTATTATCCCACATCCATACTATTGCCAAAGAAAGTCATAGCATTAAGTGACATTTGGATTAGGTTACAGGTAGAAGAGGAATAGTAAAACTGTTTATGCATCGAAGGAAAACCCGATTCATTTGAATTCAACTCCTTTGACTTTTTGCCCCCGTAGGCTACTTGATGCATGAATTTCATAAATTCTGGATTGAAGAGGATCCCCTGGACATAATGGAGTTCAATCGGGTGCGAGAGAAATTTCACAAACGGATTATCAGGCAGCTGCAGAATCCGAATATGGCATTATGCCCTCACTTTGCTGCCTCGGAAAGCTTAATCAACCTGTAGCCATCGCCCTGGTTTGATTTGGAAACACTGCCTGGTTCTTGTGTTACACCACCCTCTAGAGATAAATTGCTGATGTATTGAATGATCACGGCAAGTGCATGCCTGCTTCTTGATGCAGTATTCATTTCTCGCGCTCTCTTTCAGCAACCGCCTCCCACAGCTCCAATGGAGAGTTTGGTCACTGTCCAAGAGAGCTCATATTGCAATATTTTGCAGTGTTAAAAACATTTTGAATTGATGTCCTGTGTTTCTTTCCCTTCCTTTTAAGGCCAACGTTTCTCAACTTTGGCAGCTTTCAAATGTGCAGACTTCAGCTCCCAGAATTCCCCAGCCAGCCCTTGCTGCCTGCGGAATTCTGGGAGTTGGAGTCCACACATCTGAAAGCTGCCATGATTTTTAGGTTCTTATCTCTTCCCTTTGCTACTGCATATTTCATTTAATTAAAGAACTGTATTTCTGTCGCTGGGCGGGGGATTTTTTGTTGTTGTTGTTTATATACACAGAATAGTTTAGTTGGAAACTTGTACTGTGAGGACTTTTGAACGTATTCATTTTGTTTTATGATAACTGTTTTCTTTAAAAACTGGGCACGATCCAGTTGTAAGTTAACTTTTTTCAGTTCTGTTCAGTGGCGTAGCGTGGGGGGTGCAGGGAGGGCCGGGCGCACCGGGCGCAACATCTGGGGGGGCGCATTAGATGCATTTTACTTTAATTACATCAGTATTTTCATAACAAACAATACATGTGCTTAGGGCAGCGTTTCCCAACCTTAGGAACTTGAAGATGCGTGGACTTCAACTCCCAGAATTCCCCAGCCAGCTATGCTGGCTTAGGGGGTCAGGGTTTCTTTAACTAATCTAGTGGAAGAGACTCGAGTGCTAAAATCCACGGGTTAGGAGGCGCAAATTACTTGCCTTGCCCCGGGTGCTGACAACCCACGCTACGCCACTGGTTCTGTTTAACTCAATGGGACTGAAGTGAAGGGAACTGAGAAATGCTAGCATTAAACTGGTCTCCTGCTTTTGAATATCATTTATAAAGCCTAAACTTGACAAAAGACATTAAATGTAACAATTTCTCCCTCATGCAGACATGCATGCTTCGTGGAAAAAAAAATAGTAAGATTTGTAATAAAAATGTGTGAATAATTTTATCATACATAAAGAATTTATAACGAGGCTATGATGGCAGGGAGTTTGAATGAATGTGAGGGAATGAATTAAATTGATAAGAATTCATGGATGTAAGCAAGTCTCCAGCAACTTTATATAACTTGGTTACCTTCATACGTGCCGGACTGCTCTTCTCATTAGATGTTCTTCTCATCTCCAACCTCCATGATTATAAAAAAATATCCTTTTCAAGAGGAGGAGCAGAGGAGGTTTATCTCATTAATGGTTTATTCTGGAGTATGGTCTCAGTATACAGCAGGAGTCTTCAAACTTGGCCCTTTTATGACTTATGGACTTCAACTCCCAGAATTCCTCAGCCAGCGTCCACAAGTCATAAAAGGGCCAAATTTGAAGACCCCTGGTATACAGCTAAACTTTGAAAATGGAGAATTCACTGGTTGTATTTCTGCATGTCTGAATGCAATTTGATTGTGAGAGAGTGTGTTTTTGATTGCTTTAAGGGGACAAAGCTATATTTTCTTCATTTTTCAATTACTGAATTTTGGGCTTGGATTATCAGCTTTGTTCCTAGCTGAAAGGAATTAACAAAGAGGTGTGAAAGGAGTAAACATAACTGGTTATTAAGCAATTAAAGGGATTTAAGGGAAGAAATGTGCACATTCTGTATAGAACATTCTCATAAAATTGTGCTGAAATGACTGGTAGATGCATTACCTTTTCCATGAAGCTCATGCAAATATTCATTTTTTTTTAAAAAAAAGGAATTTCAGAGGAACAAATTCATTTTGGTTGTCGTCAGTTCCCTTTGACACCCTGGATAATCTACACTCAGTTGTATTTACCATGGTATGTCATAGTAACATGATTTTTCTTTTTTACCTTCTGACTGTTATAGGGTAGGTTATGAAATTGCTTACATAGCAAGATTGAATTTGAGGTATTGCCTAATTATTTGTGGATTATATGAATAAATGACATCATTCCAAACAGGAAAAGTGTGTGGGGCTCGTTATTTAAAATGAAGCAGTGTTAAGTGTTGCTGCTCAGGTATTTCCAAGAGAAAGATTTGGAAGAAGAATGATACCATCTTAATCAATTCTGTCCACTAAGGAGAAATGGTGTATAATTTCTTTCCTAACGATATGGTAGAATCCAGATTTAGCTGATTTTAAAACCACCCCCAAATTTGGGGAACCCACTTTAACATGGCTCATTTCAGAGTGTGTAGGAAATTCATCAAGGCAAAAGGATCAGCTTTGAAAGACATCAAAGAGAGTTCTCTCTTTTGTCCTCCCATCTAATGCTTGTCCCATTTTAGTAGCTCGTATGTGGTATAGCGGACCTATATTCCCTTGAGTGCAGTGGATCAAATAAATAAATCTTCCTGCCACATTTTCCATTGCCATTTTTTAAAACTCGGGGCAAAAATCAATGAGATGAAGATTGATTCTTCTGAAACACCCATACTCCTCTCTTGAGGGTCCTTCGTCCAACTGGAATAGAGTCTTATACAGGGAGATGATCCCAGAGTTCTCTGTTAAGGATTAAATGTCTGGAAACACCCTCTTATAGGCACTAGCAGGTTGTTAGAGCACTTGTTAAAGCACAGCCTTTTGTATCCTTAGGATTTAAGTGGCAGTAGAGTGGTTCAGACATCAGCATAAATAGCATAATTGATGCTAAGCATTGAAGGACAGATTCAAAGCACTGGACTGACATGTAGAATAAGTAAGACCTCTAAGGCAGAAAAGTCATAATTTATGTAATGTTTTTAGGGATATCCCAGGTATTTTTTCCCAAATAACATCTTGATCTTTTGCTATAACCCATAGTGCTCAAGTAGTTCCGTTCCTCACAAGGTAAGAAGAAAGTTAACTTACATAATGCCTGCCCTGCATTGCAAAACTGAAAAAAATATGGCTGAAAGATCTTGAAACTCATGGAGAAACTTAATGGTATGGGAACCATCAAGATGGTTCAGCACAAACATGCTGAAAATCTATTTGCATGGCCTAATTCTGGTTTATTTGCTGTTTTGCAAGAAACACGTGAAAATTGTTCATTTAGCAGAGTTAAAAAAAGAAAACAAATCCCCCCCTCAAAAAAAACGAATAAAGGAAAATCCTAACAATGACTATTTACATCATCCCTTTACTTCTTTGAAGTTCTTGCCTCTTCAGTGTGAACCATTCTCTAAACCAGGGGTCTTCAAACTTGGTCCTTTTATGACTTGTGGACTTCAACTCCCAGAATTCCTCAGCCAGGAATTCTGGGAGTTGAAGTCCACAAGTCATAAAAGAGCCATGTTTGAAGACCCCCTCCTCTAAACTAAGAATCCTAGATGGACTTTGACAATTACAACAACCTGGAAATGAATGTTGAAGAATTAGGTCCATAGAAAGAACTTCCACATCACCAAGATCGCCTCAAGTATGATATGCTCTTGCAGAGGCCATTCATTCATCTATGAATCATCAAGTGATAATTGTGCATGTCTTCAGCCCAACCAGCTCCTTCCAGTTACAACATGTCATATTTACTTAGAACTCAACCCTTTTGTGACTTATTTCTCAGTAGAGATGATTAGAATGAATAAATGAGGCTGAGGAAGACAAACGAAGCCTGTATGAAGATTTTAAAAGCTATGGAGAAAGAGCTGACTGGCTTCTATCCCTGCCCTGGGCTGAATGGCTCTGCAAAACATACTAAAGTTAACCTAAGGCAAAGCTGACCAATCACAGCTGCTAAAGTGAAGAATGATTTATTGATTCTTCAAGGGACACATTTTGGAGATGTAATTATTTGTCAAATTTCATCTCTTTCACTGACCTTTTATGGTAAAACCAAGTCATACCTTACAAAGCCCTTTCAGTCTTTCCTTATTGGGAATGGATGGGATTTTGTTATCTTTAAGGATTACCAAGCAGTGCTGTAGAGAGAGTGTCCATTTCATGTATGTCTGCTTTATCATTGCAATATTGAATTGCAGAAATTCTAAGGCATTATAGGCAGTTTGAGCACTGAGGCCAGTTGGCATGTCCATTGCACCTCTTCCAATCACAGCAATTAAAGTTGAATAGCTGATTTTCCCATCATTTCAGAGGGAAAAACTCCCACCAATGATGTTGCTTAAAAGAATAAGGGTTGGCATTGTTTTAAAAGAAATAATGCAGCCCTCCCCCAATATATTAAACAGGGTGTCATCTGTAGGAGGTAGCATCTAGCTGACTTTGCTGCTAAGCAGCAAAGTTCCTGGTTAGAACTTGGATGGGGAACCAAGTTGGAATTTCAAAATGTATGGGACATGGTAAAATGACAGACTCCTTGTAGTTGATCTCGACTGGCCGATGTAGCTTCATGTCTTCCCAGTAGGAAAGAAAAGAAATCCCAGAAAAAGGCATTCCATATTGTTACCAAGGAAATTTTTATAGAGCAAAAGAGGTCATCTCCAGTGTACATATTATTTTACCATTCACCAAGAATTGCCCACTCCTGTTCTAAAGGGACCTTTTAAAAGATAAAATATAGAGGGTGCAAAAAGATATATTTTATATAGGGAACCAATCTGGTGAAGTGCTTAAGGTGCTGGCCAGCCTAGAAACCAGGAGACAGTGAGTTCTAGTCTCACCTTAGGCATGGAAGTCTGCTGGGTGACTTTGGGCCTGTCTTCTGTCTCAGCCCAATCCAAATCACAGGATGGTTGAGGAAGAATAGGAGGAAAGAGTATTACATATGTTCACCACCTTAAATATTAGAAACGATATAATAAAGATAGGATAAGAAAAATATCTTTTTTTAAAAAAAACTAAATATGCACATCTTGAAAGGTGTCATGTCTTTTCACTATTAGAGAGAGAGAGAGAAATTAGCTAGAGGGAAAAAAGTATTTCTGCTTCTCACTAGCTTTTTTGCTTAAGCCTAAAGTGTCCTGTGACTCTTCATTAATTGAAAAAAATACCACGGGACAGGATTTCCCTTGGCTTCTGAGATGTGTGCCAAGCAGCTGAATCACATTTTCTGCTTACCTTTAAACATGGCCTTTGAATTAATGAGAAGTATCTCTCAAGTACACTTGAGCAAAGGGGAGAAATTTGGCCCAACAGCTGTTGAAGCTCTAAAGCATTGGTTTCATATGTATATTCCCAAGGGGGAGGGGATATTTTTAAACTGGGGTGGAGATCTGAGAATATGTGATGACACACATACTCAAGTAGGATACCAGGAGAGGCATGGTATATAAAACTGAGATGCCTATGTATCCAATGGCAGGAAATTCACAGCTTTTTAAAAAATACAGATTACGTGTTCTTTGTTTGGTGTTTCTAGCCATGAAGTGGAATAGAAATGTACAAATTAGTGAAACAGTTGGTGCTTCTTTTGACTGAAGATGCTAAATGTCAAAGCTATGTATAATATTTATTTCAGCATAAGTCAATTTCATTGACCAGCTTCTAAGGTTACCTTACTGGAATGGAAGGTGTGGTATGCATTAATGCTTGGCAATATATATGCAACAAGAAGCCTGAGAGGGTGCAAGAAGATCTGATGCAATGGGTCCTCTAACAGTAGGGGCGGAAGTTTGATTTAGTGACCTGCATTTGGACAGCCCTAAGACCAGCCCTGAAAGCTTTGAATGAGACCCCTCAAGACTTAAAAACTACAGTATCCAATGTGACAAAAGCAAGAAAACGGTGAGGATTTGAGGATTAATAGTACTCATCGTATTTGTTTTAAGTTTCATTAAACAGGGTTTTAAAAGATGAAGTCCATTTCGGTACAACAGGAGAAATGAGCAGACTATTTCTAGTGTAGTCTAGAAAAAGGTCTACAGGGAATTTAATCTAATACCCTTCTTCTGCCTTTGTAAGATCCTTGTCCAGATTCTATTCTGGAACTCCAGAAATGCAAGATTTTTATGTTTATGTTTGTGGGGAAAGTGACATAGCTCACTGATAAAGGATCTGTATGGTTGAAGGCCATGGATTCATGGTACCTCCAGGCAATGAAGATTCATGTTTCAACCTGTTGTCCTATCAAAACTCTGTATCTTGGCCCATTCCTGATCCAGGTGTTTCAGTAAAATTGTTGTTTTGCCCAATTCCTACTTTTATATACTGCTGAATTAGAATGCATACAACAATATTAAAGATCTGAGTTTAGTGTTCTTGCAATACAATAACATTCTGTTATCCTGTAAGAAAAGGCTTGCAACATCAAGAAGACAATTAAAAAGAACAGGAAGTGCATCAAATGTTATTATTTATCCAGATGATAACAATGGTAGAGCAGCATATTTCCATTAGTTGATTACATAAAACTGAAATAATGAAGACTTCATGAGTGTCTAAGTCACAATAAGCTGATGTATTAATGGGTTTGTCATGTTTGTAGCTACTATCATGATAACTGTCATTTACAAAAAGAAAAAGAGTGTTTATAGCAATAGCAATAGCACTTAGACTTATATACCCCTTCACAATGCTTTACAGCCCTCTCTAAGCAGTTTACAGAGTCAGTACACTGCCCCCAACAATCTGGGTCCTCATTTACTGACCTCAGAAGGACAGAAGGCTGAGTCAAGTTTTAGCCAGTGAGACTCGAACTGCCAAATTGCTGGCAGCTGGCAGTCAGCAGTAGTAGCCTGCTATACTACATTCTAACCACTGCACCATCACGGATCTTAAGCCATGCTTTGAAGAGAAATTAACGTACACCTTATTAGATCCATTTGAATTGTTAGATACATATAAATGAGGTATTTTGATTTTTTTAAAAAAATGCATTACATTTTTTCTACATTAAAACTTGGAGCACACAGAGAAGCACTTCTGAGGAACAGCATTCTTATCCTTCACCAGAAGCAGATCCTTCCATGATTCCAGGAATATGAGTCTTTCAGTCTTGATAAGACTTCACCAGAAGCCACATGAGGAGTACTGTTATCAGGACTATCATAAAGTTGAGGAAAAGCTCTTGAGCGGATCTATCCATGGTCAGGAGGAATCAACGGAAAGGAGAAACTTTGTGGGATGAATAGGACGTGGAAGCTCCTGTTTCAATTGTCCTTGTGGTCGACCTTGTCCTCACCTAAAGAACAAGAAAGATCCCAACAAAACTAGATGTGTGAGGATCACAAGCATTTTCCAGGCCTATTTATAACACAACTAGCATAAGTAAATATTATTTCTATTGCTAACCTTTGTGCAAGCAACAGATATTAAAAAAGGCAGAAGATATCTCTAACAGCTTATCACCTTCTTCAGTTTCTATCAAGCCCCAAGCCTTCTTGTCAACATCACCCAACTGCCCCAAGAAAGAGGTCCTTCATGAGAATGCTATTTAGATTTGCTATGATGATGATGATGATGATGATGATGATGATGATGATGATGGTTTTGTAAACATATTGTATTTTGTGGGAAAGTTACTGGTGCCTACATGCTTGTCAACATTAAAACAAAAGGGAAGTACAGGCTTCCTTCCATGCATTTTGAGATCAGCCATTTCAAAAGTGTAAGTATATTATGGTTAATGCCTTGCTTATCCAAAAGCTAGAATGTATGTGTGTCTGTGTATCTGTGTATCTGTGTGTGCATGCCTTCAAGTCATTGTTGGCTCTTGGCGACTGCCTGGATAAGTAACAGCAGTTTCCTTGGCAAGATTTCAGAAGTAGTTTGTCATTTCCTTGTTCTTAGGGCTGAGAGAGTGACTGGCCCAAATTACTGTGCTGGCTTTGTCCCTAAAATGGGACTAGAACTCACAGTCTCCAGGTTTAGCTGGGTGCCCTAACTACTGCATGAAACTGGTTCTCAACAAGCAAATACTAGAACTAGTTTACCTTTAATGTGATTCCTATTGAGATGTGGACATGTCCACTTTCCAATTGAATCCTGCTTGGAAGAAGATCATTGAAATTTGGGTATATTTTTATATTATTATTATTATTAATTTAATTTAATTTATATTTATTTATTTATTTATTTATTTAATTTATATCCCGCCCTTCTCCAAAGACTCAGGGCGGCTTACAATCTAAAGCACAAATCAATGTGCTTAGCAATAGCCTTCATTCTATGTATATGCCTGCTTATTAGGTCTTTCGGCCCCACCCCAAGTGGCATTATTACAAAGTCAGCTTATTGCCCCCAACAATCTGGGTCCTCATTTTACCTACCTCGGAAGGATGGAAGGCTGAGTCAACCTTGAGCCTGGTGGGATGCGAACCTGCACTAATTGCAGGCAGCTGGTGTTACTTAAGGAGGCATTAGCCCACTGCTCCACCAAGGCTCTTTTAATAATTATGTGCAATTTTTGCAATGCAGTATATTTCTTTAAACCTATGAAATTGGGTACCTAATAAGCATGATACCTGTAAATTCTCTATTTGTTTAGTGTTTAACTTTTCTTACTTGTCTCTTTTCTCCTTTTTTTGAAAAATTTCATAAAAACATAATTAAATTGAAATACCTAATTGACCTTGGCTAACTTCAAACAGCAAGGCAATGCCAAATCTAATGAATGAGAGACCAGCAGAAAATCTAATAGACTGAGTGTTTGAAAATCATTTCTGTATTGTTGCCAAGAAAACAACATGGATGTCAGTCTCATTTCATATTATCTTATTGCACTACTGAAGTGTTTTTGAAAGGAATGACATTACATCAAATTGTTGAAATTTCAAATAAGAAATCAAGTGAACCATATAGAAGGCATGAAAACTTGTCCTGCCTCTTCCTTGAGATTAGAAAGATGACAAGGCATGTTATAATCCCATGCCACATATTTCCTCAATTTTGATTTTTTTAAAGAACAAAATGGATTCCAACTGCATGTAAATATTTGTCAAATGAAAAGACAGTGATTTTTCAGGTAATGGGATTGATACTGTAACTCGAAAGTTTAATATACTTAAGATCCACAATGTATCTCCTTTAAATACTTCGTTGATATGGTAGCAAAGTGTTACTGTCTATTCATCTGGGCAATAATTGCAATTTTTCCTGAAACATTTTGGAAAATAGAGAAGACAGCACAAAGAAGAGGGGGCCAGCCTATTCTCCAAAGCACCTGAAGGCAGGACAAGAAGCAATGGATGGAAATTAATCAAGGAGAGAACCAACCTAGAACTAAGGAGAAATTTCCAGACAGTTAGAACAATTAACAGTGGAACGACTTGACTCCAGAAATTATAAGTGTGCCAAAGAGATTAGACAACCATTTGTCTGGAATACCATAGGGTTTCCTGTCTGAGCAGAGGGTTGAACTAGAAGACCTCCAAGGTCCCTTCCAACTCTGTCATTCTGTTATTATGTTAATTCTGACACATGGCAGAAAGTTGCGAGTATCTCTCTCTATATTTGGACCTACCATCTCCAACCTGTTGCCCATTGTATTAATGGATTTAGACTCTCAGATTTCCTGTGATAAACAGGGTGATTAAAAAGGTCATTGTATCAAATGTATTGTGATAGGATCTGATTTGAACAAATGAACCCTGCATAGAGACTGCCAAGATGAAATTACCTAGACATTTAATCCATCTGTATGCATGTTCAGGGCTATAAATGGTTTGCACTGGAGTAATTAAAAATATTTCTTAGTCACCCTTTATCTAGAGGACTCCAGGGCAGTGGAGGGGGGAAAAATCCAAATAAAGCTATGCACACAAATAGAATATAATAAAACCAATACACAAGCATAACCGAACACAAAACAGCAATCAAAAACAGTAATTCAGATAAAGATATTGACAATAAGGATACTAAAGCTGAGCACCTAGAGACACTGAGCAGTTATTGACTGAATTTTATTCTTTATTGTAAGAGAGGAGAGAGGAATCTGAAGATAAACATTTCTTTCCTTCATCACCTTTCTGTAAGGCCAGTTTTTTTCAAGGATGTGAATCCTGTATTAGTGCGAGGTCCATGCAAAATGAAAATATAATCCATCACCAAACTGTGGGGCAACTATATTTGAAAATATAGTAGCCTTTCTTCCATTTAGCCAAATAAGCTTTATAATAAAACAATGCATGGTTTTGTAGAAGGGGGATCTTACTTCTGCACAGAAGTCTTAACTATTGCATCATCCTTTTCCTCCTTCCCGATCAATCTCAATCTCATGTGAACTCTTGAGTACACCAAAATTACATGTGATTTCAGTGCATCACAACAGCTACATGGGAATGCAAAACTCTCATGAGATTTAAGATTTACTGAGATCTGGCCATTTTTTTCTCTTCAAATGTGGAAGTTGCAGACACTCCAATTAATTAAATTGGAGAGGATGAGAGCATATATTATTGAAGGTCCCCTCCAAGGAAACTAACAGGATGTTTCTAATAAGACTACAGTTCATAACTGCTTGAATTCAAAGGACCTTATTTTTGAGCAAGCATGTTTAAGTATCTACTGGAAATATTAGGCTGCAACCTAATACTCACTTGCCTAAGAATAAGTCTCATTGCACTTAAATGTAACTTATTCTTAAGCAAACATAGCACTACTTTTAAAAGCCTACAAGGTGATAAACAGGCATTTCATAAGACAAAAAAAGATTTTCTTCCCAAAGTCATTTTTCTTAGCAACAGTATAAATCTAGGTTTGGATTTATGACTAATAATCTTGACCACAAATGTACATGCAGATGCTGCGGCAGTTCAACTGGAGATTTACATATCTCAAGTTAATTTCTTAGAATAAGTGTCAAAGCTGTGAAGGTCCTGCACCTGAAATCTTAAAGCCATCTTCCCCTATGTGATATCCTCCAAAGGAGTCAGAACTACAACTTTCAGAACATTGGCAATGTCATGGCTAGGACTCCTGGGCTAGGTCTTGCTAGGTATAGCCAGGACTTTCTCCCTCCCTCCCTCCCTTCCTCCCTCCCTCCCTCCCTTCCTTTCTCCCTCCCTTCCTCCCTCCCTCCCTCCCTCTCTCCCTCCCTTCCTCCCTCCCTTCCTTCCTCCCTCCCTCCCTCCCTCCTTCCCTCCCTTCCTTCCTAAGGAAGGACAACTGGGGAGGAAAAATGGTCTTCAAAGACGATGCCTCCACCCACTGCACTGTTGACATGAGCCAAAATATAAAAATAAGTCCCAAATGAAAAAAAGAAACAGTAATTCTGATCCTTCCCTACTTTGATCAAATTGCTGTTGTGACCCCCTCATAGAATAAAGAATGAAATGGATAATAATCCCACCACCCTCCTGATGTAAGAGAATTCCATGCATATTGGGGTTTTTCCAAGCATCTTGGTCTCATCTTGGTCTAAAGAGATCCGCTCAGTTAATATAGAAATTAATGTTAGAAAAAGCCAGCAGTGTTGCAACAAGATCGTCTTTAAATTAGAGGATCCTTGTTGGTTCTCCTACAGATATCCTATAAGTGCTGATTTTATCATCTTATTACATGTCAGTTTTGTTTTAAGGTAGAGTTAAATGCTAGATGATCGAATTGTAACCTTGCCTTTTATATTTTTTTGTCCAAATTTACAGCACATATTACTAAGCCTTTTAGGTATATAGGACAGTGAATATTTGATATGCATAGCTGTGTCTGCAAAGGACTTTAATCAAGGCAAAATAGACAGCATTAAATTTCATGCCATCGTTCATATAGATTTCTTGATTGGATGTAAATTAGTGCAGTGATTGCATACTCTCTTTTGTTTCTCTTCATAAATTTGGGTTAGAAATCTATCTTGGAAAGAACTGTCAGTGGCCATTGTTTGGAAAAGTTGCAATCTTTCATGTAGTTAAAAAAGAATTTTATATTCTTTCTCTCTCCCTCTCCTTTGTTCATTTTGAGATATGCTCTAGGCCATATAAAGACAGATAAAAGAACAATTCTCAAAAATAGTATAGCTATTATTCAAGATTCACTAACCATTTTTATTCTCCCTGATTAATACCCTGTAAATAGCATTCCTGACCTGGAGTTTTTCTGATGTTTGAAGACCACAAGTTATTTATTATTTTTTGCATTTATGTATTATATTATATATTATATTTATGTATTGTATTTGTTTTTTGCGTGCAGGACTATAGCTCTATATCTGCAGGAAGCAAGGAATTCTTAGTGCCACATTCAGAAAAACAGGTTTAAGAGAAACTTGTTAGATATTCTGCAATTCTTTTTTCCATACTTTCTTGCCCTAATACTAGTTTAGTCCATTCATTTTGGGAATTAAAGAATATTAAGAGGCTACAGGCTACATCTTGCAAAATGATCTGAGCATCAAATGCTTTCATTTTGTTTGGTGGTCTTGAGCTTGATTTATGTAATTTTCAAACTTTCTACATTATCCATAAATGAGACTAAGTTCCGCAGAATCCCTACCCTGATTTCACAGGGACTGATCCATGTATCCAGGAAAGGATACACAAAGAGGGTATCTCCCAGGTATAGGTTAACGTGACAAAATGTTATAATAGGATTTTTACGTTAGTACTATTAAGTGGGGAGCAATATAACAAAGCGCAAAGCTGTAAACACAATAAACATTTGCAAGGTCTAATTTCCATAGTAATGTTTGAGATTCTTACAAGGGACATCACTAACTAATGTTTGAAAGTTGAGTTGTGGCAACTGGACTTCTTTTCTTGTTGGTTTGAAACTTTTCACTGCTCATCGAAGTAGCTTCTTCAGTCTGAGCAAGTTAGTTGGTTTCCCTCTAACTCTACCTGGATGTCTGAGGATCTTCATCGATATAACGCTAACTAATGTTCTCTGTTCTATCAAAGTCTTGGTTTGAGAAATGGTAGCTTGCCTAAAGCTCCTGAACTGGTTCACCAACAAGCTGAGATTGCATTCAGGTTCCTTAGGACATGCGGGTTATTATTCAGCTTCTATGTTAAGCTAATTCTGTGAAAGGTAAATCCGCACAGCCCTGCAATATTAGAATTCTAGTGACCCTGTCCCTGATCGATTCAGCTTCCCTGAACCCCCATTCCAAACATGTACATAAGGATAATCCTGTGTCCTTATTATCAAGCATTATGTCCAACAATTAGTAACGGTACCACAATAAGAAGCAAAGCAAGTCAATACTAGACATCATTAAAAGGTTTCTGGCTACACAAAAACAATGGAAAAGTTAGAAGTTGCTATAACTTTAAACCTCAGCTTTTTCCCGCTTTGGAATGTTAGTTTTCTTTTTTCTTTTTTTGAAGAAGAAATAAGATCTACGCATCTCAAATGCATCTGTTGCTCTACCTGGAGAAGGTGGACGGAGCCCCAGAGTGTGATGACCGGAGTTTCTCAGCTTCTTCTCATCGTCCAGTGCTGTCTGGGCGAGAATTCTTCTGCTGGAACTAAAGTAGTCTGAGGGAGGAGAGCATTGGCAACAGAAGCATGATGTCACAGGCTTCCTATTTAAGTGGGGTTAAGCCGATGAGCAGAATTCAGTTGAGGTTATTTAGGTATTGTGAGTAGGGAGGCAAGAATATGTTTAGATTTACATATCTTCAGATCCTGATCTGAATTGGCTATAAGAATGCCCAAGAATTCTGAATCAGGGAGGAGAGTTCTATATATATTTTTCAGAAAGTTGATTCTGCTTCTAAATATACGCTATATAGTGGTCTGCAATGCAAAGAGAAAGAAAGGCAAGTAATTGCCTGGAATTCTCAATGTTATTTAGGCTCAAGAAGTCTTAATCTTTTGACAAATGAGCTTCCAAATTCCAGGTTCTGTGCAAATTATTTGACAAGCACAGCCACCTGTTCCAGTCCTGTCCCACATTCTTATTAGAGTAATCTCTTTGCTTCTCATATTCCTATAGGTTGAGTCCAAGATAGAAACAACAGCAGGTGCCAAACCCTTCTTTGTATTACAAGATGAAGTAACTAGCTAAAGTGTTATAAACTGAAGACCAAGAGATTCCAATTTTGACAGTCATATGGACTTACTTATTCATAAGTTTACCCTATGCTTTCATCTCCTAATTCATTTTCTCAAGAAGTTTATTGGAATATAAATTCATTCATAAATATAGTGCCTTTGGTGTTAAATTCCTAATAACAAGACTCCTGGTGGGATCCCTTTAGCAATTTTGGCAAGCTTTAAATTCTTAATTGATTTTATCTGTATTGAGTTTATGTTTAGTATTTTGTTTCACTGTTGTAAGCCATCTCATAGTATTTGTACAAGCAGAAAGACAAGAAAATGGTGCTTCTGTTTTTAATTTAACATGAACGTTCCTTTTTCACATTTGAAAGCTGACAACATTGCACATCAAGTACAATGGAACTTCTCATGGACCTCTCTGGCTACCAATATGTGCAGAGTTCCATGCAGAAGAAAGGGGTTTTCAAGAGACTGTTCATAAAAAAGATGATGGCTATCAAATCTGTCTTATAGAGTTAGGCCATTGAGCACTGATGACGTTACTGAGTTGGATAATGAAACATCTGCAAGAAAGCAATCAAGCTTAGAAAGGACTTTACAGTTAGACCACTTACTGAAAATGGTGTGAAATCCTGAAAGAGTAACTTTAAAAATTCCGACAGCTACTTTGGTGTAAGGAATTGGAGAAATGAAGTAAACTGAGAAGGACCAAGTCCTGATGTGGTTGGGCCCAGATTTTCTGCTATCCTTCCTGGAAGGTGGTATTGGGGTTTTTTTGTGGGTCTTTTTTTTTGGGGGGGGCATTATGTATTACATGTTTATTACAGTTAGACTGTATACCAAAAGAGGAGGCACTAACTTTTGTCTTCTGAATCAGAGGGGGCTCTGCAGGATGCCAAAATAAGTGCAAGGAGCTTGTTGGGTGGCTATTCCAGCAAGCATCCACATGGGGGTAGGAATGTGGAAAAATGTGTATCATGTCATTGCTACTCAAATTACTGTACACCTCTTCGATACTTGCATCCAATGTTGCAACACTCAAAGGAGTAGCATTCACATCATGACATGATGCACATTTTGTCATTGAGTATCAACATGGTTAAGACAGAATGTGCTGGATAACCTCTCTTCCAGCTAATATGGATACTGTCTTAGAATATATCTGGCACCTTTTTATTCCACACCAATGTCACTTTCCTAGCTGGTTCTCATCTCTGCATCTTTGGTGAAACCAGAAACATGTTCTTCCACTTGACTAGTAGCTCTGTGTCAATGAAGTTTCCATTCTGTAGAGCAGGGGTGTCAAACTCAATTTCATTGAGGGCTGCATCAGCATTGCCGTTGCCCTCAGGGGCCCGGGTGGGTATGGCCCGGGTGGGTGTGGCCTACTGGGTGGGCGTGGCTAGAGTGCTTATGGCCTACTGGGTGGGCGTGGCCAGCTCTACATCGTTCACATCAAGGGTGCCTATGGGGGGCCTGGGCAGGAGTGGGACAGATCTGAGGGTCTCTGGCAGAAGGAGGGTCTCTGGGCCAGGGCCAAGGAAGTGGGGGCCATTCCCTCACTGTTTTCAGGATGGCTTCGCAGGCCACATGAAACCACTTCACGGGCCGGATCTGGCCCCCGGGCCTTGTGTTTGACATGTCTGCTGTAGAGGAATCCATGTGTATACTGGCTGCCATTTCCTCAGTGCTCTGTAGAACATAAAGAATGTAGAATGTAAAGAATGATGTTGCAGAAAGTTGTTTAATAGAGAAGACTAGAACTCTGCATTCTACTCCTTTTTCCCATATGGACATGCCTACATATTAGTCTTCCCAGGGAAGGCAAATAAAATTGGATGACTGTATATAAAAAATATTCTCTTCTGGAATTGGGAATTATGTAGAAACTGAATTGAAATGTCAAAAATGTGCCTCAGAAAAATCCTGTAAAGTGCAAAATGGAATTTTCAAAGCCTGGGGGGGGGGTTTCAAACCAATTTCAAATGGAATGGTTTCATCCATTACTTTGATAACAACTTAATAATGCTAAGAAAGTATCTGAGCTCTTTGAAATATGGGATGTATTAATTACTGTTGCTATTACACAAGTATTTGAAACAGCCACCCTATTTGCTAAATCTCATACCATACGGATATCTTTTGATCCTTCATCCAAAAAAAGAGCAGGTGGCTATTCTAAATTCTGTTGGCAACAGTTCTGAGGTGTGTTGTGCTGAGAGATAAAAACCTGCCAGAAATACTAAATCAATGTTGGATAGAGAGAAAGCTTGCATAAGATGAAATGAAAATACACATTGAAGGAGAGCCATGTTAAATCAAGACAATAGGGCATCTAATTCCCACTCTGGCCAACTAAGCATTAACGGCAAGCCTAGAAGAAGAACAAAAATATTAAAGATAAATATAACTGAAAGGTCATCAATGTATGCAACAAGATTATTTTATCCTGTGTTTCAGTGCCAAAGTTAATTAGTTTTGGGTCCTTGATGTTCTCTGAGCTTGGTTGTTTTCTTGCAGACATTTCATTACCCAACTAGGTAATATTATAAATGCTAGAAGGTTTGTATGGGAGCCCTGGTGGTGCAGTGCTTATAATGCAGTATTGTGGGCTAACTGTCCACAGCCTGGAGTTCAATCCTGACAAGGGTCAAGGCTGACTCAGTCTTTCATCCTTCCAAAGTCAGTAAAAGAAGGACCCAGATTGTTAGGGGCAATAAGCAAATAATGCTTCTTCATTGTAAACAAACAAGAGAGTGCTATAAAATGCTATGGGGCTGTATATAAGCCTCAATGCCATTGCTGTTGCTATATGCGAATGAGGAATTGCCCCATGATCCACTATGTCCAGCATGGCATGAGGGTGTGGTTTAATTAACGCCCTTCGCCCAGTGCGCTCCCACAGGGAGGGTCTGCTCAGGGTTCCGCCGGTGAGAGATTGCCGGCGGGTGACACCCAGGGATAGGGCCTTCTCAGTGGGAGCGCCTGCCCTCTGGAACCAGCTGCCGGTAGAGCTGAGGACTGCTCCCGACCTCCGATCATTCCGCCGGGGCCTGAAGACCTGGCTCTTTGAGCTCTCGGGCCCAGGCTGAGGAGAAAATTTTAATTGGGGTTTTAATCTACAGGGTGAATTTAATGCTTTTTTAATTGGTTTTAACTTTTGTATGTTTCGATTTTAATTCCCTGTAAACCGCCCTGAGTCCTCAGGGAAAGGGCGGTATACAAATGCAAATATTAAATTAAATTATTAAATTAAATTAAATTAATGTGTGAATGGGGAGGCTGATGCTAACTCCTCACTTTCCTGCCACCTGTTCTTCTTCATCTTACCCTAGTTAGCAAATTTTCTTGGTTGAGAAAGAAGAGACGTGCAGAAGAAAAAGCAAGATTCTATTTACAGTATTTGTTTTTTATTTGTTAAGATGCTGCCCATCTCACTCTGCAGAAGTTTAGTTTCAAAGGGAATTATTGATATCCATTTTATTAATTCCTTTATATAATGTAATACATGAAGTCTGCATCATTTAATGCTAGTTGAAAAAAATAGTGTATAGTAAAATTAATTGTATACACACACACACACACACACACACACACACACACACACACACACACATATATATATATATATATATATATATATACCGTATATACTTGAGTATAAGCCGAATTTTTCAGCCCACTTTTTGGGCTGAAAAATTCCACTTCGGCTTATACTCCAGTCAACAAAAAACTTACCGAGGACTTGTGCGCGGCCGAGGCTTTGGTGCTTCCGGGATCGCGCGCACCTCTCCCAAGCCACCGCCGTCCGAGACCTGTCTCCGTTCCTCCGCGCCCTGCCTGCCTGCTTCTTTCCGCAGCGGAAAGAAGCAGGCAGGCAGGGCACGGAGGAACGGAGACCTGCCGACGTTTGGGGAGGTTTGGGCGCCTCCCCAAACCTCCCCAAACGTCGGCAGGTCTCCGTTCCTCCTGCCGACGTTTGGGGAGGTTTGGGCGCCTCCCCAAACCTCCCCAGGTCTCCGTTCCTCCGTGCAGACCTGCCGACGTTTGGGGAGGTTTGGGCGCCTCCCCAAACCTCCCCAAATATCGGCAGGTCTCCGTTCCTCCTGCCGACATTTGGGGAGGTTTGGGCGCCTCCCCAAACCTCCCCAGGTCTCCGTTCCTCCGCGCAGACCTGCCGACGTTTGGGGAGGTTTGGGCGCCTCCCCAAACCTCCCCAAACGTCGGCAGGTCTCCGTTCCTCCTGCCGACGTTTGGGGAGGTTTGGGCGCCTCCCCAAACCTCCCCAGGTCTCCGTTCCTCCGCGCAGACCTGCCGACGTTTGGGGAGGTTTGGGCGCCTCCCCAAATGTCGGCAGGTCTCCGTTCCTCCTGCCGACGTTTGGGGAGGTTTGGGCGCCTCCCCAAACCTCCCCAGGTCTCCGTTCCTCCGCGCAGACCTGCCGACGTTTGGGGAGGTTTGGGCGCCTCCCCAAACCTCCCCAGGTCTCCGTTCCTCCGCGCAGACCTGCCGACGTTTGGGGAGGTTTGGGCGCCTCCCCAAACCTCCCCAATCGTCGGCAGGTCTCCGTTCCTCCTGCCGACGTTTGGGGAGGTTTGGGCGCCTCCCCAAACCTCCCCAGGTCTCCGTTCCTCCGCGCAGACCTGCCGACGTTTGGGGAGGTTTGGGCACCTCCCCAAACCTCCCCAGGTCTCCGTTCCTCTGCGCAGACCTGCCGACGTTTGGGGAGGTTTGGGCGCCTCCCCAAACCTCCCCAGGTCTCCGTTCCTCCGCGCAGACCTGCCGACGTTTGGGGAGGTTTGGGCGCCTCCCCAAACCTCCCCAAACGTCGGCAGGTCTCCGTTCCTCCGCGCAGACCTGCCGACGTTTGGGGAGGTTTGGGCGCCTTCCCAAACGTCGCCGGGTCTCCGTTCCTCTGCGCCCTGCCTGCCTGCTTCTTTCCACAGCGGAAAGAAGCAGGCAGGCAGGGCGCAGAGGAACGGAGACCCCGCGACGTTTGGGGAGGTTTGGGGAGGCGCCCAAACCTCCCCAAACGTCGGCAGGTGTCCGTTCCTCCGCACCCTGCCTGCCTGCTTCTTTCCGCTGTGGAAAGAAGCAGGCAGGCAGGGCGCGGAGGAACGGAGACCCGGCGACGTTTGGGGAGGTTTGGGGAGGCGCCCAAACCTCCCCAAACATCGGCAGGTGTCCGTTCCTCCGCGTCCTGCCTGCCTGCTTCTTTCCGCTGTGGAAAGAAGCAGGCAGGCAGGGCGCGGAGGAACGGAGACCCGGCGACGTTTGGGGAGGTTTGGGGAGGCGCCCAAACCTCCCCAAACGTCGGCAGGTGTCCGTTCCTCCGCGCCCTGCCTGCCTGCTTCTTTCCGCTGTGGAAAGAAGCAGGCAGGCAGGGCGCAGAGGAACGGAGACCCGGCGACGTTTGGGGAGGTTTGGGGAGGCGCCCAAACCTCCCCAAACGTCGGCAGGTGTCCGTTCCTCCGCGCCCTGCCTGCCTGCTTCTTTCCGCTGTGGAAAGAAGCAGGCAGGCAGGGCGCGGAGGAACGGAGACCCGGCGACGTTTGGGGAGGTTTGGGGAGGTGCGCGCGCACCTCCCCAAACCTCCCCAAACTTCGGCAGGTCTCCGGACGGCGGCGGCTTGGGAGAGGTGCGCGCGATCCTGGAAGCACCGAAGCAAGTCCTCGGTAAGCTCCGGGCGGTCACTTGCTTCGCGTCTCCTGAGGGAAGGGGGGGTGACTGGAGCGGGCGTGTTTCCTCGCCTGCTGGGCGCCGCGATTTGCCGGGGGAACGCGCGGGCCCCGAATGGCAGCGTGGAGCGAGGAAGCTGACAGCCAGGGCTTCCCCGAGAGCCGCGGCCACACAGGGTATTCCTGTGTATTCAGGCTTGCAAAATGGCGGATCGAGCCTCTGCTGGCGGCAGAGGCTTGCAGAACGGCGGATCGGCTTATACTCGAGTCAACTACTTTTTCCAGTTTTTGGGGGTGAAATTGGGGGTCTCGGCTTATACTCGAGTCGGCTTATCAGCCTTACTAGTAATCTTATGTGATTGCAATGCAATTGCTCATAATGCTATGAAGCGGACAATCTTTTAGTAACTAGGGACATAGTAAAAAGTTCAGACTGTGCAGCTGGAAAGGTGGCATTTTCCAGTTTTTTCCTGATTAGGAATATTTTTTGCAATGTTATTCCCACAACAATCCTTTTAGGTTATGCTGGGCAAAGAGATACCATTGAGGTGTGTGGACTTCAACTTCCAGAATCCCTCAGCTAGCATACTGGCTGAGGAATTCTGGGAGTTGGAAGTCCACACATCTTATTGTTGCTGAGGTTGACAAACACTGTATAGAGGGTCTGCATTCTCCTTTTCTTGAGGTTTTTAAGAAAGGGCTGGACTCTCATGGATTCTTTCCTGCACAGTGCTGAAGGTTGACTAGGTGATTTTAAGATCCCTTCCAAGTTTACATTTTTTTTGTTTGTTTCTATGAACTTAGTGTTCACAGCATCTTTGGAATAACTGTGGAAGAAGAGCAAAGGCAGCTGCAGCAGATAAATTGTTCTGTCACATTAGAATCATATTCATTGTCCAAGTAACACCTTCAGAGAAACATTTCTGAGGCATTATTGCTATGACATTTTTGGAAACTTTTCATCAGGCTGCTTTCTATTTAACAAGTATGGGAAGGCCATGAGAAAGACACGCGAACTATTTAAAACCTGGACAGAAGCAGCTCATGTATTTACCTTGAGAGAATTCATAGGCTCCATTTGCAGGGTTTTATCTCAGATGAAGACAAGGCATACTAATAACAGAGTCAGTAGAAACATAGCCTGGGTAACAATTATTAGAACAAGGGAAAATTGGGAGATTCTGGGAAGCTTTCTACTTCCTACTTTCCTCTCTTGAATCAGCCCACATATATTTATTGAAATTAAGTGCTCATTGGTTGTCTATTGCTTTTTAAGTATGTTTTGTAATGCTGCAAAATTAATCTGAAGGAAAGGTGGTTGGTTTGTTCCTATGATGTTATAACCGGCACTTTGCACAACTTCCAGCTGAAGATTTATTGAATGACAGGTGAGAATTGTTTAAAAATCATTGCATATCTCCTCAGGATTTTGTATGTATCTACTGAATGTATCAGAGCATACATTCTGATTGTACTGATGCTTCTGAGAACATCCTTGGCCTCATTGTTATCTCCCAGTAATTTGTGAAAAAATATCCCTTAGATCAAGTTCTACCCATGGCAGAATCAAACTGAATAAAGTCCCATTTAACGTCTCCTACCTGGTGATCAAACGTGTATCACATCACTAAAACCAGTACAGGTAGTCCTCTCGTAAAACCAGTACAGCCCATTCCACTCGTAACTCGAAAACTCGTAAAGTGAATCTCGTACCTCTAACAAGATCACTCCCTAGTTCATTAAGACACAGACAGCTCGTTAAATGCACATGAGGTATCTAAGGGTGAGGAAGGCCATGGGGGGGGCTAGTGATGGAATAGACCCCCAAGGCCTCCCCGACCCACTAAGATACCTCATGCTTCCCAGTCCCTCTATGCTGAGCTGGATTCACTTACCTTGAAATGACCCATCTTCTCTCTGCCATGGTTTCTGCCTTTTAGGGAGAGGAGAGTTGATGGAAGCTCTTGGGTGCCCATGATATCACGCGAGTTCAGGCACTGATCTTCTTTTGCAGAGAATGGGAGCCTGAACTCTTACAGTATTTGCTCCTGCCCCCAACTTCTTTTTGCCACTGCCGGAACAATTATCACCAGGACAGAGACTTTGGGGGAACTGGAAGCTCCATCTGCACGCATATGCATGCTTAGAAACGGAGCGAAATGCTCTGTTTCTCAAGTGCCCCACTGGCAACCACGCAGAGCTTCCAGCCTCTGTCAGGTCTCCATCCCTGTAAAAAGAGTTTGAGTGCCTATGGGGCGCTTGGAAACACTTTTTATCTGTTTCCCAAGAGCCCCGTTCCAGGCATACGGAGCTTGCAGTCTCTGTCAGGTTTCCTTTGGGATAAAAAGTGTTTCAGCACCTATGGAGCATTTGAAAATGAAGCAAATGCTTGGTTTCCAAGCGCCCCATAGGTGCTCAAACTAATTTCTTAAGCCCCTTCCTGACGAAAACAAGCCTCCGGAGCAAGTCAGTCTTATTGAGAGCAAATCCTGCTCTGCGCCTCCATTTCCTTTCACTTAGATGGAGCAGACAAACTCAAGCCTTCCGTTCAAACACCTTTCAACCGAACAGAGACCTGAGTCACATGGAGTTTCAAGCAGTTCCTTTCCATTTCTGAAGTGCCCCACTGCAGGCACATGGTCCTTCCAATCTCTCTGAGGTTTGCGTTTGGATAAAAAGTGTTTGAGCAACAGCAGCTTGAGTTTCTCCGCTCTGTCCCAAAGGAAGAAACCAGAGGCACGGAGCAGGATTGCTTTCAAGAAGATGCAGGTGCACTGCATGCGCCGGCCTTATTGGGACCAATCCTGCTCTGCGCCTCCATTTCCTCTCACTCGGAGCAGAGAAACTCAAGCCGCTGCCACTCATTGAGTGAAGAGAAGGAGGAGGAGGAGGAGGAGGAGGAGGAGGAGGAGGAGGAGGAGGAGGAGGAGGAGGAGGAGGAGAGTGGTGAGAATTTGTGTCAGCCGGCCAGCCAGGCAAGGACTAGATCAGGCGGGGTGATAGGTGGCTGGGGAGGGGGATCATGGTGGCTCAGGTGGTTGCCACTGCTGCCAGCTTGAATGCGGGTTCAAGGGACCAGGCCCCATGATGCCTCCCCGCTCAGTTTAAGGCTTTGTTCCTGCCCTCAAACTAAGCCTGGCTGATGTGAGCGAGCTGCCCACTGGGGCCACAGACAGCATTGGTACCTGAGCCTGGCTGACTCCGATTCCATGCTTTGCACCATGGGCATGCAAAAGAAGCAAACACTTTTCCTCCCCCCCCCCACCGAGAATGGAAGCTTCCAGGGCCATGATCTCTTTTGCAGAGAGAATTTGTGTTTGAACTTGTGCTATATTACGGCACCCAGGAACTTCCATTGTTGGCGCAAAAAGCATTTCCAAGCTGACTTTCCTCTCCCTCAAAGGGAAATAAACCACGGCAGAGAGGAGACAGTTTTTGCAAGGTGAGTTCGGCATGGCAGGAAGGGAGGGGGAAGCGGTTGTGGGGAGCGGGGAGAGGAATGGGGTGAATATTGCAGTTGCTCATAAGGGCAAACAACTGCTGTGGTGCTGCAGTGGTCGTAATTTTGGGATTTACTAATAAACACTAAGGAGCACTGATCACGTAACTTCGAACGAGCATTAAGTGAACACTTGTAACTCGGGAATTACCTGTAAAGTAACTTTTTTCCAACATGAGACAAAATGGTAGCTGCACTCACCCAACTGAAGTCCTGTCCTTGTTTTATGGGTTTGCACAGGTGTAGCTTTTACCTTACTTGACTCTCCCCATAGATGCCCCTGGCTCTGACTTCTCTTTTTGTATTGATAAGCATCATACAATAGAGATTGAAGCACGGTGATAAGGGAGACTGCTGAAAAAGATTTGATTACCAATAGACGGGAATATTTATAGCTCGGAGTTGAACTGTGAAGTCCTTGGTGCTCTCTGAGCTTGGTTGTTTTCTTGCAGATGTTTCGTTACCCACCATCTGCTCAGCTAAATAACCTGAGTGACCTTCCCAAGAAGAATGAAGATAGCATTTGAGAGATAACATCAATCTATATATACTGAATATATATACAGCTTGATGGGAATCAGCGTCCACGGGCACCACCTTGGCTTCCTGTCCTATCTCATTTAGAAAACCACAGTCCTTCAAACGCACATGGGTACACTGATTCAATTATCTCCCTAACCCAGAATTTAGTATTATTTATTTTATATTTACACTGATATAAATATATAGAAGGAATTATTTTCTAGCCTTGCTCCATAGGATTAAGACTGTGCTGTTGCCACATAGCAGACAAGCCATTTTGTGCTATAGACATTGCATTTGGACTTTTAACTATGATAAATAATTAATGTGATAACTCCCCATGAATTTTGTAATTTTTCCCTACTGTCAAGTTAAAAATGACTATCTGGTGAGCAATTTTTAAAGAGACTTGGGGCATATGTAAAATCACAGGCACAGATGTACATGTGTTTTATAGCCAATGTTGTGTACTTTATTGTTCTACTATTTCACTTTTGTTCTGTTTACATTCCTTTTTATTATTGTAAGCTGCCTAGAGTAGCCCCATGGTATGATAGGTGGCAAATAAATTTAGCAAATAACTAGAGACCTTTTTTATAAAAAAAAAACCAAGCTTTTACAGTTATGCTCCTTATTTAAAGAAATGCAAGTTGGCTAAAGTGCGATGATAAAAGCATGAGATTAGAGAAAGCCTGGAGGCTTAGCTATCCTGCATGCAGTTAATATTTTTTTATTGCATGTTATGTACTGCACAGTTTGAACCATTTAACCCTGATCCTAAATGTGTCTTCCAGACAGCACTGGAAGCAACAGGAAGTATCTTGAGATAGGCATGGATTCTTGTCATGGATTCTGTCTGAAGAAAGCATAATACTGAAGAGAATAACCATTAGGTGCCTGTTTTACAAGTAAAGAGGGACCCCAAACAGTGGGAAAATACAGATGTGTATAGACGTTGAGGGGTACAAGGCAGGAAATTCCAGGGGCCTGATTTGCTGGCCAGTTTGGGGAAAAAGGCAGGTCCTTGTTAGTGTACCTTAGGTCAGCATTCCCCAACCTTTTTTGGCACCAGGGACTGATTTTGTGGAAGACAATTTTTCCACACATGGGGGAGGGGGAGGGGGAGGAGAAGGAATGCAAAACCTAAAACCTTCATATGCCCGGTTTACAGTAGAGTTCACACTCTTATAAGAATTTAATGCCTGAATAGCTGAGGTGGACCTGAGTGGGTGATGCTACCGCTGGGGACCGGCTGCAATTTCAGATTAAGCTTCCTCACTTGTCTGCCACTCACTTCCAGCTGTGCAACTTGGTTCCCAACAGGCCACAGTCCACTACTGGTCTGTGGCCCCAGGAGTTGGGGACCCCTGCCTTAGGTTATTTCTAATCCAGACATGTCAAACTTGCGACGTCACATGACGTCGCGCGACGTATCAGAGCTTTTTCTCCATTGCCGGCAATGGGGTGGGCGCAGCTTCCAGCAGAGCTAAGGAAGTTCATTATGAAAGAAATGGAGCTTTGAAATCATCCAATGAGGGAAGATGGAACAGGTAGCATTTTTTGAGGTTGCCGTTTTGTTAGGGCTGACTTTGGGCTGGGCTGTGAGCTTGTAGGAAGTTTCCATTCTTTGGTTTGATGGGATTGCAGGGGGTTGTTTGGGCAGGAAGGGCCAATTTGAATCTGATAGGTAGGATTAGGCAAAGAGAAGAGCGGGGTTTAACCCTGGTCATGTGCAAAGGACAGGGAGGAAAAGGGTGTGACTGCCATTTTGTTAGGTTTATTTTCTGTACCATATCTTGCTGGTGATGTCAAAGATAGTGCTAAGGGGTGCTGCTTTATATTAGCCGATGTGTAATCAAGAACTGAGATTTTCCCAATCCTCTGCCTTGTAGGGTACAAGCAGAGAAATACCAACAACCCTGTGTCACAAGTCACAGCTGTGATTCCCACTTCTTCACCACTGATTACTATTTGTCAGATCATGTTGCCATAGCCAAAACGAGAGCCATGTGAGCAGATGGCATATTCTTCTTTCAGTATATACCCAAGGCATTTGCAGAAATATTGTAGTTGCTAAGTTACTGCAGGGCTGTTCTGCTGCAGCTTTTTAAATACCTGGAAATAGTGTCAACATTCAACTTTCAGGGGATAAACAGGCAAAAGAACTGAGATTTCAAATTCAGACAAGACATATTTAGAGCAAAGGAGAGGGGAGAGAAATCAGCTCTCTCCTGCAGCAGCTTTTCTGCATCGTAATATTATTTTGTTTGGGCCACCAGCTGCCTATTAGGAACAACATTCACACTTTTGCCAGTTGTGCAAAAATATGCATGCTCTCTTAAGCTCTATCTTCCATTTATTAATTTATGTAGAATATCACAGATGTTAAAATTGGGGTTGTCATTCAATATATCATCACCATCATCTGAGAGTCTCCAAGGCACAGACTTCAAGAATAAAAGTAAGGTAGTCCTTGACTTGCGATCACAACTGGGACCAAAATTTCCATTGCTAAGGATGACAATTATTAAGTATTCACACCCAGTTTTACAATTTTTGCCACTGCAAAGTAAGTGAATCACTGCAATATTTAACTGAATCACATAGTTGTTATGCAAATCCAGCATCCTCCATTGACTTTGCCTGCAACCGTTGTAAATACATTCTGGTTGCCAAGCATCCAAATTGTTATGTGAATGTGGGGAAGTTGCAAGAGTCATAGGTACAAGGACTGGTTGTAAATCACTTTTTTCAGTGCCATTGTAACTTCGAAAGGTTGCTAAACAAAAGGTTGTAAGATGAGGAGTACTGAATTTCTTCATTGGGAATATCAGCATTTCCTCCTTTTCGCCCACCAAATGTTTTTGCCTGCAAGTGAGTTTTGAAATCACTACAAGGACATCTCTGAATGCATTCTACATGACATATCTGCAATCATCATGTAACAGAGTCATTGTTTAATGGGAATTTTCAGAACCTGGCTGTGCAAATTTATCCGCTGGTAGACAAAACCTTTCGGAACAAGAGAGTTTTCTTGCTCTAAGGAACAAGACTCCACAATGTTTCTTAGAGTTGAGTTTGAAAAAGATCCACATTACATGAGTCTCCTAGGGACCTTCATTTTTCAAAGGAATTCTTCTCTGTGCTACAACTTAACAGAAATGCAAAAGTGGGCCTTCTCTGTGGTGATACCTGCCCTGTGGAATGACTTCCTTTCTGTGGCACATAGGTCCCTGCCATTGACATGATTAAAGCTCCTTTAAAAACTGATTTTTCAATGAGGATCTTTCCCTGAAATCAATTGTTCCTGATACTAGTTTTTTGATAGGCTGTTTTACTTTATTCTGAGTGTTTATGAAACCACTTTGAGGTATAATGACTTGTATCATTAAGAGCAGGCAGACACAGGAGCAGTGGCTTCACAGATGCACCAGGAGCATCAAACAACACTATTTTTTTTTTACCTCAGTGGATGAGTCTCCCAGTATATGCATTCCTTCACAAAACAGACTACCGGTATGGTAAGAAGTCTCTTCAAAGCCAGCATATAAACAATCCAACTGTCCTTCTCTGTCGCTAAACATGCTGAGTAATACCTGTCTTTTCAACATGGGAATTACCGGTCTAGATAGGTCTAACCCACCTACCAGCATTTCTTCTCACTCAGAAGCCCACCTGCAAATAGGACATCAAAGTATTTTTCTCCCATTCTTGCTAGAAATACTCTACTATGTAACAAGTATAAAATGTTCTCTTCTTCCCAACTGCATCCTCCAGGGTTCAGCCTCCAATCTTTCAGCTCTCAGGTTCTCCAAACATAGAATCTCTGGGGTGTATATCAGTAGTGTAGCATTGTCAGCACTCAGCCAATAATACTGAAATAGGTATATTAGGCAACTATCTATGCATTCCAATCATAGCAACTTTGTGGGGCTTGTTTGTCCAAGTATAACTACCATACATTATGTTCACATCAGTACAGACCTCCTATTTCTTGCCATAATATAATTGACTCCACATGAGGGAATAGCTGAGCTTGGATTCCAACAAATATCCTAAACTTTCCAACATAGCCAAATGGCTATTAACATTTCATCTTTTCAAGGTGAGGACAGCAGTAGATATTTATAGCATGAATCAGGCATCTGTTTCGGTTCATAGTCAGACATTTTGTTCTCTACCTCCACAAGACAACTAATATATTCTTCCATGCCACCATTCCTTTTCAAGAGGGTAAATAGATTAGCATTAAGGCATGTGTTCATTGGACTTGTGAGAAGACTCTGGACAGTCAATATATTTTATTTTCCAATCTATTAACATGGTCTGCAATGACAAAAAATTGGCCTGAATAAAGAAATAGATGATGATAGGATGCATTTTCCCTGTAACATCATTTTTCTGATTTTTACAACTAGTGCTAGAATGAGGAATGGTTAAATATCTTTCTTTCACGCAAGAGTACTTTCTTTCAAATGTTAAGCTTCTAACTTTAATGTTGCTCTGTCCAATCATTCTTTCTGCTGTATTGAGCTATCTGCTGTCCATCAGACTTCTTGTAGATCTCCCTGGAATAATCAGCTGCCACCACTCTTAAGCTGTAGGCTTTTTCTCGTCAAATGTTTCAAACTAGCACATGGTGTGAGAGGTATTAACCTTTGAGCATACCTAGAGTAGGACACCAATGGCTGAAAATATTCAATGCCTATTTATTGAAGGCACATCATAGCAGCTATATCCCAGTATTAACTGAAATAACAATATCTGATTAGTCTATTATGCAACCATTCTGTGCCCTAATCTCTTCCCAGCACTGTGTCCTTCCACATTTCCTATGCCCAACCCTACTTTCTGACTTCTGTTCTCATTTATCCTTTTCCTCTTCCCTTATCTCATGCATTGTGAAGAACACTACAGCTCATACGGTCTCAGCTTCCCTTCTTGTGGGCTAATTCTAAATATCCATTATTAATGTGCCAATACGGTATTCCCTAAAAATATATACTTATGAATTGATTCATAAGCAGCATCAGGCTGCTTTTGGTGACGTTGTCGTCCTCGGGCCGTTTTGGCGGCGGAGAGGGCGACTGCGAGTTATCCCAGCGGCGATGATGTTTTCTGTGCTGCCTCGGACCGCTTGTGTCGGCAACGGCGTCTTCGGACCGTTTCAGCGGCGGAGAAGACGACCACGGGCTATTTCAATGGAGCAATGGCGACAGGTGGTCCTTACACCGCTTTTGGACCGTTTTAGCGGCGGTGATGACGCTTTCAGACCACCTTTTCTATCTTGGCCTGCCTACCCTTCTGCCTTGAATATATACATCTATTAACTCTCTGCCTACCTCCCCCTCTCCCCCTTGGATTTGGTCGGTCCTGGGTACCAGCCACGGTGGGAGAGTGGCTGACTTTTACATCTGCAGCCCCATAGAGGTGGGAGCTCTATGGGGCATGCCTACCCAGAGTATATCTTTGACCACCCCCAGGAACAGAGTTGCAACCTGCCGTGAGAGGCCGGGGGGTGGCCTGTTTACCGGGGCACCCAACTGAGTGGCAGTGCAGTTGGGTGTGGATCCAGATATTTCCTTTTCCGGCCTTCGACCCTCCTATGGACATGACCACCTTTGGGACTGCCTATCCTGGACTTCCTGGACCAACATGCGACAATACACTAGCATGGACTTGCTCGCCCTCAGGGGTGCCCCCCTCGCCTGGGTGCGACCCGCCTCTTTAAATCCTCCTAACCTCGATGAAGGGCCCGAGTCTTGGGACCCTGAGAGATGGCTGGGCAGGGGCAGGGGCCGTCAACACAAATTTAATAAGAGGCCCCTGATTACTTTTTTATCAAAAATTTTTATGGGGTTGGGGAGAGGGGTGGGAGATGGGGGTTGTCTGGCTATGGGGGGTGGCCAATCAATCATAGCTCAGGCCAGACTTGGGTCTGACCGCGCGGGGGGAGAACAGGGTGTCGTTGTCTCCGGGGCTCATGAGCGGGTCGTGGGATTACCAATTCCCACGACGGGGAATGGCAGCAGGCGGATAGACAGGGGGCCGTATCATTACCGGGAGGGCCGCCTCCGCTATCTGCAAGCGGTGAGGCGCTCCAACCCTCTGCTTCTTCCCCGAGGTTCCGGGAGCGAGGATGTGCAGCCTCCTGAGCTCCGGCTGGTGTACCTGAATGCCAGGTCCGTGGTTAACAAAGCTCCCCTTGTTAGGGATTTAGTTGAGGGTGAGCATGCGGACCTGGCTTGCATCACGGAGACTTGGTTGGGCCCAGAGGGTGGGGTCCCTTTGGTTGACCTTTGCCCACCAGGCTTCCGGGTGCTACACCAGCCATGAGCTCAAGGTAGGGGTGGGGGTGTGGCGGTGATCATTAGGGAGACCTTATGTCCGCGGGAGACCACCGTTCCTCAGATAGTCGGGTGTGAGTCTCTCTTTGTGATATTTGGTTCTGGGGCGCAGTTGGGCTTGCTGCTGGTGTACATTTCGCCTAGTCGTGCAGCGGCAGCCCTGCCCGAGCTGCTCGATATCCTCTCGGGGTTGGTGGTTGAGTTCCCCAAACTTATAGTTTTGGGAGACTTCAATCTACCATCCCTGGGAGGCTCATCTGAGCTAGCTTGGGAGTTCATGGCTTCCATGACGGCCATGGACATGACGCAGGTAATTTCTGAACCAACTCATGAGGGAGGCCACACCCTTGACCTGATTTTTTTATCTGGACGGTGGTTGGATGATCTTGGTGGGGGCTTTCCATTTATTATGCCCCTGTCATGGACCGATCATCACCTCCTGCGGCTGGTCTTCCATTTTGCCACCCCCCGCCGTGGGGGTACGGAGCCAATTAGATGGTACCGCCCCAGACGCCTAATGGATCCTGATAGATTCCAAGCGGCGCTGGGGTCCCCACCTGCCTCCATTGCTCACAACTCGGCGGATGCCTTAGTGGAAGCCTGGGAAAGGGCAGCCACTGAGGCACTTGACCGGGTTGTACCCTTGCGGCCCCTGACCCGGTGCAGATCCCAGCGAGCTCCATGGTTCTCCGCGGAGCTCTGGGAGATGAAGCGTCGGAAACGGGGCCTAGAGAGCTGCTGGAGGTCCAGCCGATCTGAATCCGACCGGTTGCGGTTAAGAACCTACATTAGGTCTTATCTCGCAGCGATGAGGGTGGCTAGGTGTAATTACCTCTCTACCCTCATTGCGTCCGCAGATAATCGCCCGGCCGCCTTGTTTAGGGTGACTCGCTCCCTTCTTAATCAGGAGGTGAGGATCCCTTGCAGGGTCGTGCCGAGGAATTTAGTCAACATCTGTCGGATAAAATTGCTCGGATTCGGACCGGTTTGGACTCCAGCTGGGCAGAGTCTGGCGATCAGGACACGGGCGGTCCTGTCAATGTTATCTGGGAGGAGTTTGATTCTGTGACCCCTGATGAAGTGGACAGGATTATGGGGAAGCTGAGTTCCACCACATGTTTATTGGATCCGTGCCCTTCTTGGCTGGTTTATGCAGCTAGGGAGAGGACACGAGGCTGGCTCCAGGCGGTTATATCTGCTTCTTTGAGTGAGGGTTATTTCCCCACCGTCTTGAAGGAGGCGGTGGTGAGACCTCTCCTCAAGAAGCCTGCCTTGGACCCAGCTGTATTGAACAACTTTCGTCCAGTCTCCAACCTTCGCTTTCTTGCGAAGGTTGTTGAGAGTGTGGTGGCGCATCAGCTCCCTCTGGTCCTGGATGAAGCGGATTATCTGGACCCTTACCAATCGGGTTTCAGGCCCGGGCACAGCACGGAGATGGCATTGGTCGCTCTGGTGAATGATCTCTGGAGGGCTCGGGATAGGGGATATTCCTCTGTCCTAGTCCTATTAGACCTCTCGGCGGCTTTCGATACCATCGACCATGGTATCCTGCTGCAGCGTCTCAGGGGATTGGGAGTGGGAGGCACAGTTCTTCAGTGGTTCTCCTCCTATCTCCTGGGACGCTCGCAGTCGGTGTTGGCAGGGGGCAGAGGTCGACCCCTAGGACTCTCGCTTGTGGAGTTCCTCAGGGATCGGTCCTCTCGCCTCTCCTGTTCAACATCTACATGAAACCGCTGGGTGAGATCATTCGTGGTTTTGGAGTTGGGTATCATCAATATGCCGATGATACCCAACTTTTTATTTCGACCCCAAACCACCCCAGTGATGCCCTCGCTGTGATGTCCCGTTGCCTGGAGGCGGTTCGGGTCTGGATGGGGAGGAACAGACTTCAACTCAACCCTGACAAGACTGAGTGGCTGTACATTCCGGCATCCCGGGACACCCGGGATGTTCCATCGCTTTCTATGGGGGGTGAGCTTTTACCCCCTGTGGATAGGGCTCGCAACTTGGGAGTTCTCCTAGATTCACAACTCACTCTGGATGATCATATAGTGGCCGTGACTAGGGGGGCTTTTGCCCAGGTTCGCCTGGTGCGCCAGTTGCGGCCCTATCTGGACCGGGAGGCCTTGTGTACGGTCACTCATGCGCTCGTGACCTCTCGCCTAGACTACTGTAATGCTCTCTACATGGGGCTTCCCTTGAAGACTGCTTGGAGGCTCCAACTGGTACAGAATGCAGCCGCGAGAGTTGTCTTGGGAGTTTCCCGGTACTCCCATGTTACACCTTTGCTCCGTGAGCTGCATTGGTTACCAGTTGTCTTCCGGGTAAGGTTCAAGGTCTTGGTTATGATCTTTAAGTCCCTACATGGCATGGGTCCGCGATACCTCGAGGACCACCTGCTGCCGGCGTCAACTCCCCTCCGCCCTGTGCGTGCCCACAGAGAGGGCCTCCTCAGGGTGCCTCCGGTCAAGGAATGTCGACTGGTGGCCCCCAGGGGGAGGGCCTTCTCTGTGGGTGCTCCGGCATTATGGAACCAACTGCCGGTTGAGCTCCGGACGGCATCGGACCTCCGATCCTTCCGCCGCGGGTTGAAGACCCATTTATTTGAACTAGCGGGTCTGGCCTGATGGGGGTATATGGGTTTTTTATAGGTTTTTATTATTTTATCATTCTTGTATTTTAATTGGGCATTGGTTTAATTTTCTTTTAATTTTTGTACTGTTATTTATATATGCCCTGTGAACCGCCCTGAGTCCCTTAGGGAGAAGGGCGGTATAGAAATCTCAATAAATTAAATTAAATATGGGTGGAAGAATGCATGACAGAGACACAAGAATCATTTTTATTACAGAGTTCTACATCTTTATTTGGGAGTAATTCCCATTACATTTAGTTGGTACCTCTTAATTAATTGTTTATGAATCTACTAATATTATTTGATCAAAGTGTATAGATTTGAATTAAAATGTACAAATAAGTCATGTGTATTACTTATCATCCAATTAAGTGTTATCACTTCAGCTGTTCCAGCTTCTAAAGATTGTGGAAATTGTAACTTCATGAAATAATAATCATTTGTTCGTTATTCCATAGCATCCTTCTCATAGAATTAAAATTTTGATGGTTTTCTAGTAGAGAGAATAAACGGAAACTTAAACCTGGATCACATCTCTTGGATTTCAAGAAGACAATAAATGAGAATTTCATATTACGAATGTCTCAGTGTTGTTTAAAGAAGAAAACTTTCATTTATTGTGTCTTCTCAGATCTTCTTCAAAGCCACAGACAAGCTTGTTTGGGATGTTCAGGGGACTATAATGAGTACAGGAGATTTTTGTAAATATGCTTAAGTTCCTTTAGGATTCAGGGCCTTGTTTCTTGGCTCCTCTCTCAATCTCAGACATATTTTAAGAATACAAGGTACAGGTAGGAACAGCAAAAGTGAAAAGGGTCATTATCTCCACCTCTGACGCTGCCAGGCTACAGGCCATATAATGTACAGAGGCACTGTAGTAAGTAAAGCAGTGTTTTGCAACCTTAGTCACTAAGCTTAGCTAGGCTTACTGGAGAATTCTGGCACTTGAAGTCCACACATCTTCAAGTGGCTAAGGGTGGAAAACACTGCAGTAAAGTAATCTCTCTCTGAAATTCCACTGGCTAATGCCAGTCCTTATTGCTACATGATCAACTCATGTTTTTGTTGGCAACTTCTGTGGAGAACATTTACCATGGTTCAGGGTATAGGACTGTATTTTTTCCATATGTCCAGTTCTAAATTTTGCCCTTTATACAATATTTAAGAATATAATTTGACCATGAAAAAAACTGAAAGCTAATCCTTCCACTGAGTTGTCATAGTCAACACCCAGTTTTCCTCATTTACTTACAGTAAAATAAGTTTTGAAATAAACCAAAATTGGTGTGTGTGTGTGTGTGTGCAGAACAATTGCAAATTATCAGCACATGATAAAAGGGGCAAAAAAATTAACCCATATTTAGCAATACTTCTGAGTTAATCTTTTGTTCCAGTTCACAAAAGAAAGAATGGTAACTTGAGGCAACAAAAGTTTGGGTCACAGATAAGAGTTGTATGTCTCTGCTCTGTTAATGTCAGTTTAACAAGTAGAACCTTCAGCAAAAATCAAGCAGCTCTGTTAAGACATCTGAAACATCATTAATCCTGTTCAACAGGTGTTGTTGCATGGAGGTCGAGCTAAGACTTAAATATGTGACCTGGTTTTTGACTCCAAGCTAAACATGAACGCTTGCAGGGTTTCTTGTTTAAACCATTTAAGAACTAGAGATGAGTGCAATATGACAACAAACAATGACGCTAATTGTTTTAATTTTCTGTTTAATTTTATTGTAAATCCCCTTACATTTTAAAAAGACATTGAGCTAATAAATATTTTAATAAAAGACAGGTCAACAAGTATGAATTTGTTAGGCTATAAGCCTTAGCTGGCAATCTAGAAATAAATGGGTTTCTGGGGTTTTAAATGCTGAGCTAAACAAAGTCATGCAAACCCAGCCATTACAACTGCTTTTGTTGCAAACATACTAGCAAAGCATTAGTCAGGCAATCTCTTGAGTATAAAAAGGTAAAAAAAACATCTTGTACTATTTTCAGACCAGAGAAAACTTCCTGTTCCTGATTAAAAAGGGAACTGAGTGGGGCAAAGTTTCAGGAAAAAGAGGAGTTTTGGGGTGGACTTCAACTTGATGAGTCCCCCATCACAAGAACAGATGAAATCAGCAGAAACTCCTAAAAAGCAGCCAATGGCCAATTTAAATCATTCCCAATATATTTAGCACAAAGAGCCAACAAGGCAATGCTATCATTAATTGTTGCTACCTAAAATGTTTGGTAGACAGCCATTAGGTGTAGTGGTTAAAGGAACAGGTTAGAAACCAGGAAACTGGGAGTTCTAGCCCTGCCTTAGGCACAAAGCCAATTGATGACCTTTGGCCAAGAACCCCTTTTCAGCCCTAGGAAAAAGGCAGCAATGGCAATCTATTTCTAAAATCTTGACAGGAAAACTACAAGGGCTCATCCAAGCAGTTGATGAGGGACCAAGGCAGGCTCTAGAGAAGTAACAGGTGAGCATCTGTTCTCTACCAGAATCAGAGTAGACTGGCTGTCTTTGTGACTCTCTCAGTTAATATTAAATATAATACTGTTTCTTTAAAATATATATATAAAAGGAGAGCACTAGTGCAATGCTCTATGGTTGTCATCTGAGTTTTCTCACTGGAAGACCTGACTGTGCTACAGAGATTTTCCTTTCATTGTTTGACAGCTACTAGCCCACTGCAGGCTGTTGATTTGGACTCCAGTATTGTCCTTTCTTATTTCCTCTTGAGTAACTGACAAGGCTGCCCAGTGTCACACAATGCCATTTGTACATTTGCAGCTAAAACTAATAGATAATGCAAAGCGGCTACATATCTACTTAATGGCAAGCATCTATAAAAACACTTTGGGCCCTTTCTCATGTTACCATCACAGATGAAACTTCTGAAGTTCCTATCATCTTAAGTAATCTCAGAAGCTCTAGGCTACACAGGAAGTGCCTGCACTGCAAACCCCCCACCCCCCCCCCCACCCCCTGACTATTCACCCTCCAGCAGAAATTCAGTAGAAAAATCCTTAGGAAAAGGATTTTTAATACCAGCTTTTCCCCTATAGTTTCTGATGTTTTAGAAGCACTGCAGAGAGAAAATATGAAAATACGCATGTCACAAATGTGGAAACGTGCTACTGCAGGCCAAGATTTAAAAATATAGATCAAACTTTACCATTCACTCAGAAGACAGATGCCAGAGAAGGTGACATGTTCGCATGATCTGCAGTTGCATAATTCACATATAGCTCGCAGCCATATGGGAGTCACATCAGGCAAGACTGCTTCAACACGGGGCTTTTGCAGGACTATCTTTAGACAGGCATTTTAATTAATTATTTTTCTTGTCAATATCTGAAACCTGAAACAGGAGTAAGGGAGATTACTTACAGAACTGTTTAATATCCCATCTCCTCCCTCCTGCAAAATGCATGGGATTTTGTTCTCTTAAATGGTTGCCAATCCTGGTATGTGGCAAGATGCCTAGAATGGCCTATTCTTAGCTGAAGAAAACATAAGTAGGTCAAGTTACAGAAGTTCTTACAAACATCATACCTCCACAGAAAACCATCTTAGTTCATTTTTAAGACCGAAACAACTCTTGTTAACCGTCTATGGGATTTGGACAAGATGAAAATCTGAACATGTCAATACGTTAAGATTGTACTGTGGGAAGAATCCAGAGGAAAAAAAACATTTTGGGAAATATAAAAAAGGCAGAATTTTTTTATTTTTTATTTATTTTTATTTTAATTCCATTTATATCCCGCCCTTCTCTGAAGACTCAGGGCGGCTTACAAACTTAGCAGTAGCCTTCATTCTATGTATATGCCTGCTTATTAGGGCTTTCACACACCCCCAAGCGGCATTATTACAAAGTCAGCTTAATTGCCCCCAACAATCTGGGTCCTCATTTTACCTACCTCGGAAGGATGGAAGGCTGAGTCAACCTTGAGCCTGGTGGGATGCGAACCTGCACTGATTGCAGGCAGCTGGTGTTACTTAAGGAGGCATTAGCCCACTGCTCCACCAAGAATATATTTCCCCACAGGAATAATGGAGAAGATCTTTAAAAAAGACAGAAACCGGGCCCCAGAAACCAGCCCCAGCCCCTCTCCCCGCAAGCAGAAACTAAGCAGAGGCCAACTTTTAGAAATGCAAATTCAATGATCCTTTCAGAAAGGTTGGAGCCTTCCAGCTAGAAACTGAAGAAATTAGGAAGGCAAAGACCCTTAGAATCTATATACCCCACCCAAACTCTAAAACAGGAGACATAATAGGATTAACCCTCCAATGCCAAAGAGGCACACTCAAACCCAGGTCAAAGTACATGACACAGGAAATACAAAGCCTCAAACAGGAACAGGAAACAACCTCAAGAGCCCCAGAAGGTATAAAAGCCCAGCACTCCCTGCTACATGTGGTCAGTTTTTTTTTGCCAGAGCCATCTTTCTGTCTGGCTCTCCTCTTCAATAAACTACAACCTTCTTTCTAAAGCAGTCGCCATGTTGTTTATTCCCAGCTTGGACTGGACCCTGATGGTCCAGTGTGAGAACTGTGAGCACCAGAAGAAGAGTTTATGAAGGAGCAGACATGGAGGAGAGAGGTAGTATAAAAAACCATATAGTTATCACTTTGCCCTCCTATCTATTCTCAGCTTTCTCCCCGAGATCCAGGATCCAGGATGTGTACATGGATGCATATAAGCACCTACATAAAAAGTACAGATTCCTTTTAATTTAGAAAGACACTAAAGTCATATTTTTAATTCCTCCATTAATTACCCTTAGCATCAAGACTGTGCCACATGTTTGCAACTGCATAGATTGACACAAAATATCCGGAATAAGACTTGAGATGATGACATTATTATTATTATTATTATTATTATTATTATTATTATTATTATTATTATTATTATTATTATTATTATTTTGGAAGGGACTTTGGAGGTCATCTAGTCCAACCCCCTGCTCAGGCAGGAAACTGTATTATATGTATAAACATCTTTAATATATCAGTAACAAGTCAAACGGTGAGGTAAACCGATTTGACGGAAGAACACGCGGGAACTTTGACAGCTGTCAAAGTTCCTCGCAAGGCGCAGGCGCAACCACTGACAGCTCGCGGCTGTCAAAACACCGAGCCATGCGGAAGCCGGAGCTGTCAAATACAGACGACGCAGATTGGTCGGAAGAGACGCGGCGCCAAAACAAACAAACCTGATTGGTTCTCACTGACAGCCGCCGGCTATAAAAGCCGGCAAGTTATTCTGTTGTTGTCTTTGCTCTAAATAAATCTTAAGTTAACTAGCCTGTCGTCCCGAGTGGTCCTTCGGCTACTTCACTGGCGACGAAGGTGGGATCGCTCCAGAGCTGAAGTCACGGCCGCGGAAGAGAGTTCCGGCCAGAGCTGTCACGGGAAGTTTTAACTTCCATCGGAGCGAGACCCAGGACCGGACGACATGGCAAACTTCGGCCGCGTGAGGGAATTCGACACCCGACATCCCGAAAGGTGGCAATCACACCTGGGCCAGGTCGAGGGATTCCTCCTTGTCAGCAAAATCACCGATGACCGAGCAAAGGCCGCGGCGCTGCTATACATCAGCGGACCCCCCGTCTACGACGCTGCCGTCGGGCTGTTCAGCCCGGTACCCATCACCGAGGTATCCTACGCGGATCTGGTAGACCAGCTGACGAAGCATTACATGCCAGCCCGATCCGAATTGTACTGGCGGGTTCAATTTGCCCAGAAGAAACAACGTCCAGACGAACCCGCAAACGATTTCATCGCGGGGGTCCGACATGCCGCGCGGAACTGCCACTTCCCCGACCTAGAAGACCGCATCAGAGACCAGGTGGTGATCGGCCTGAGGGACGAACGTCTACAGAAGAAGCTGACGTCCAAGACCGACATGAGCCTGGCAGAGCTGACCAGAGAAATCATGGCCTACGAGTACAACCACAAGAAGAAGCCGACTACCACGACCCCAGAGAGCCCAGCGACCGTCTTCCAAGAGAGTGCAACCCTCAGTGACAGCGAAGAGTCGGTGGATTTCACCGACGGAGAAGCCCTGCAGCGCAGAATGGAACGCAGGCTACCGAGGAGAAGCGACACTTCGGACCGCCGAAGGTCCAGGAACCCCCCTCCGCCACCGCCGCGCTACGAGCAACGGGCCGCCTGCGCCAGCTGCGGGGGCAACCATACCCGAGGAAGCTGCCGGTTCAGAAATGCTAAGTGCCACAATTGTGGGAAGACTGGCCACATCAAACCGGTGTGCCGCAGCAAGGGCCGTGACAACATCAATGATTTGGAGGCAAACTCCCCAGGTAGGCCAGCTACCCAGGCCAACAGGAAAAAAACGCCAGGGGCCCTGGTAGAAACAATTGACAGGGTAATTTCCTTCAAAACATATCAGGAGATCTGTCAACAAGGCAAGGGAAAAATTCCTCTGAGGCAAACCCAGGTCCACCTAGCAGACTTCCAGAAAACCCCTATTCCTCTGGAAGGGAGGGCTACAATGACAGTCGAGTACAAATCTTTCAAGGGTCCCCTAGAAGTGCTGGTAACGCCCGGAAATCGCACCAACCTGATAGGGCTGAACTGGTTCGGGCCGTTAGGGATCGCCATAACGGGGGTAAATACTGTACAATCACCCAGTCTCGAAGCAGTTTGCAATAAGTATGCAGACGTCTTCGATGGCACATTAGGAAAATACACGGGTTCCCCTATCTCTTTACAATTAAACCCAGCAATCCAACCCATTAAGATAAGGGCTAGGAGAGTGCCCTTTGCCCTTAAAGAAAAAATTGAAAGAGAACTAGAGCGCCTCGTAGGGCTCGGGGTACTTGAACCTACAGATGGGGGAAGCTGGGAGACCCCAATAGTCACCCCGGTAAAGCCTAACGGGGAAATAAGATTATGCGCGGACTATAAGGCGACCCTCAACTTAGCGCTCAGCCCCCATGCTTACCCGGTGCCAGCGGTAAGGGACGTTTTTGCTTCCATCCGCTCCGGCGCCATATTTGCCAAACTTGATCTCACGCAGGCGTATTTACAACTGCCTGTCACTAATGACACCGCGGAAGCCCAGACAATTGTCACCCACCGTGGTGCCTTTAAAGTAAAGAGGCTACAATTCGGCATATCCGCAGCCCCGGGTATTTTCCAGGGTATCATGGAGAAAACCCTGAAAGGACTACCGGGGGTCTGCCCCTACTTCGACGATGTTCTCATCGCCGGAGAAAATGAAGCAAATTTAGCTGACAGGCTGTCAGCTGTGCTGAGCCGGCTCAGGGAAGCCGGCCTCAAACTAAAGCGGGAAAAGTGCTCCATTGGAGTCACATCCACCGAGTTCCTAGGGTACAAAATAGACGGTCAAGGTATCCACCCTACCACAGAAAAACTAAGGGCTATTCAAACGGCACCAAGCCCCAGGAATAAACAGGAACTCCAAGCCTTTTTAGGGCTATTAAACTTTTACCATGCCTTTATTCCCCACAAAGCCACTATCGCAGAACCTCTGCATAGACTCCTAGATAAGGGAACTGCCTGGTCCTGGACCAAAGTTCAGGAAAATAGCTTTCAATCACTCAAAAAGATTATTTGCAATAGTTCTACGATCACCCTTTTCCGAGAAGATACACCAATATGCGTCGCTTGCGACGCATCTCCCTATGGAATTGGGGCAGTATTAAGTCATGAATATGAAGACGGCACCCAAAGACCCATAGCCTTTTATTCACGTACTCTGTCAAAAGCAGAAAGAAATTACGCACAAATAGACAGAGAAGCCCTAGCAATAGTCGCAGAGGTTAAAAAATTTCATGACTACCTTTATGGGAGACCCTTCACTATATACACAGATCACAAACCCCTATTAGGAATATTCACTTGGAATAAAATAACACCTCAGATTCTCTCTCCGAGAATACTACGGTGGTCCACATTCTTATCTGCCTATTCTTATCAGTTAATCCATAAACCAGGGAAGGAATTAGGACACGCAGACTGCCTCAGCAGACTGCCAATTCCAAGCAAGGACCCAGACCCAGCCCCGGCTGGAATGATCCTAGCAATTTCACAACTTCCAGACTGCCCCCTCTCTGCTAAGATTATAGCACACAACTCAGCTAGGGACAAAATACTCAGCAGAATTCTCAGGTGGGCCACAACAGGGTGGCCAGCAAAAAACCCACACCCCCAATTCCAGCCATACTTCAACAGGAAAAATGAAATATCTTCACATAAGGGATGCCTGCTATGGGGAAATCGAGTCATAATACCAAATAGGAACACAAATCAAACATTAGACATTTTACACGAAGGACATCCCGGCATTGTCAAGATGAAAGCCATGGCCAGAAGTTATGTTTGGTGGCCTGGCATAGATAAGGAAATAGAGAAATATGTGGGAGGGTGCTATACCTGTCAAGCAACCCGGAACGAACCACCCCAGGCACCCATTCACAAATGGGAAACGACAAAAAACCCATGGTCACGCATACATTTAGACTTTGCAGGACCTATCCAGGGACAGAGTTTCCTAATTGTAGTTGACAGTTATTCTAAATGGTTGGAAGTCACTCCCCTTAGAAAAACTACATCTGGAGCCACAATACAAGCCCTAAGGCCTCCCAGACACCATAGTTTCAGACAATGGCCCTCAATTCACCTCTCGTGAATTTCAGATCTTCGCTATGAAGAATTGTATTAGGCTGGTCACGTCTGCGCCATTCCACCCATCGACGAACGGGATGGCTGAAATTATGGTACGTTCTACTAAAGAAGCTTTGAAAAAATTCGTCAAAGGGAACTGGCAGCGGCGACTCAGCCAGTTCCTAATGTCACAACATGCAACGCCATGCTCAACAACCGGCAAATCACCGGCGGAACTAAGATGGGGGAGAAGGCTGATAACGCGGCTCGACAGATTACATCCTGACACGTTTCCGGAAGAAAACGAGCTTCCCCAACCAAACCGTACACTCACACCAGGCCAAATGATATGGGCACGATCTTATACAGATACAAACAAATGGGTCCAGGGGACAGTCCTTAAACAAACAGGACCCATTTCCTATCTCATATCCACACAAACTCACGGCAATCTACGCCGCCACATAGACCAACTAAGACCCAGACAACCACCACACACCCCAGAACCCCAACCGGAGGAACGGGACCAACAACCCCCCCCCCGGAAATACTACCAATGCTGAACCAAGACGAAGAGGAACTAAGAGACGCGCTACCAGCAGAACCAGACGTCGGCCCTCTTCCACGCCGTTCCAACAGGAACCGAAGGACCCCCGCCTACCTAAAGGACTACCAATGGGCAGGTTCCAACGTTCTAGGGGGAGGGAACGCTCCAGGGGAGGGGTAAGGGGTGTATTATATGTATAAACATCTTTAATATATCAGTAACAAGTCAAACGGTGAGGTAAACCGATTTGACAGAAGAACACGCGGGAACTTTGACAGCTGTCAAAGTTCCTCGCAAGGCGCAGGCGCAACCACTGACAGCTCGCGGCTGTCAAAACACCGAGCCATGCGGAAGCCGGAGCTGTCAAATACAGACGACGCAGATTGGTCGGAAGAGACGCGGCGCCAAAACAAACAAACCTGATTGGTTCTCACTGACAGCCGCCGGCTATAAAAGCCGGCAAGTTATTCTGTTGTTGTCTTTGCTCTAAATAAATCTTAAGTTAACTAGCCTGTCGTCCCGAGTGGTCCTTCGGCTACTTCAGAAACCCTATACCATTTCAGACAAATGGCTGGCCAGTCTCGTCTTAAAAACTTCCAGTGTTGAGGCATTCACCACTTCTGGAGGCAGGTTGTTCCACTGGTTAATTGTTCTAACTGTCAGGAAGTTTCTCCTTAGTTCTAGATTGCTTCTCTCCTTGACTAGTTTCCATCCGTTGCTTCTTGTCCTGCTTTCAGGTGCTTTGGAGAATAGCTTGACTCCCTCTTCTTTGTGGCAGCCCCTGAGATATTGGAACACTGCTATCATGTCACCCCTCACCCTTCTCTTCGTTAAACTACACATACCCAATTCCAGCAACCGTTCCCTATATGTTTTAGCCTCCAGTCCCCCAATCATCTTTGTTGCTCTTCTCTGTACTCTTTCCAGAGTCTGATGGTATGTTTGATGGTATTCTATTTAAAAGTTTGATTAGGTCTATAATTAAACAGAATTTTATTTAAAACAAACTTTAAGAGTGCTGAGCCAAAATAAATCTGTTATGCCCCCTTCTAAAATGTAACAAAAGGAAGGAGATGATCTCAGGATCAGCAATTAGCATTCTAGGTTCTGCAACAGCAGAGGCAGAATTAGCAGTTGATGTTAAGAAAGGACATGTAAAAGATCCCATCCAAGAGCTAGGAATGTAGGACTGACTGTAGAGATGTGACTGTGTATGTCATACCGAATACTTGAATACTTCTGTATGTGATTATCTGTTGGAGGGCATTTTGTTTTTCACAGATGCTAATGAGGGAGATACTAAGACATGAGTCTCCCTTTCATGGGTCTTCTGAAACTAATATTTAGAAGAACGTTGCATTCCAATGAAATGATAATATTGTGTCTCAGAACAAACAGCTGATGGTAATACTTTTTTGCCTCCTTTCCTACTGACCATTACAATAGAATTTGCCTTTTTCACATAGAGATCAACAGCCTCAGTGAATCAACTATGGCCACCAAGATCATTTTCCTAGAGAGCTATAGGCAGCTTAAACCATATACATGATGAAGTTGCCTGTTGTGAATCACACTTAAAATTAAATAGCTTCAGAATGTTGTACAAATGTGGCCAATGGTATTAACCATCCTGATTAAAAGAGTTGTCCGAACAATATTTCTGGCTTACATTTACGTTTTAAGCAGCCTTTCCTACTCCAGAGAACCAAATTCTTCCTATGCCTGCATTGGCAATAGGAAAAAAGTTATTTGGATGCCATCTAGTGGCTTAAGTGGCTTAAGATGCAGATATAAATTATTTAGCACCTATCCAGCCACATCACATCTGAAAGGGCCCAAACGAATACTGGTGTCTGCTTGGTTCCCTTGGGACTATCTATAATTACACTTAAACCTGTTTACATGATACTGAACTGCAAACTAGGCAAGCACATTTTACCCAACCATGTTTTCTAAAACCAACATGTATTATTAGTTCATTGCTTGGCTAGCTGGGGGAATTTTGGGGGTTGAAATCCACATATCTTAAAGTTACCAAGCTGAAGTGGTATGTTTAGTATTGCAGAAAGTTTGAAAATTGAGCAAATAACCAGTTTACCATGGGAACCTGCCTCCAGAAGCTGTGAATGTTCCAACACTGGAAGTTTTTAAGAGGAGTCCCTTCCAACTTTATTATTATTGTTATTATTAACTATTATATTATTACACAAAGGGCTCAGTGGGTTAGGACGCTGAGCTTGTCGATCAGAAGGTCGGCAGTTTGGCGGGTCGAATCCCAAGTGCCGGGTAACAGAGTGAGCACCTGTTACTCGTCCCAGCTTCTGCCAACCTAGCAGTTCGAAAGCACATAAAAATACAAGTAGAAAAATAGGGACCACCACGGTGGGAAGGTAACAGCGTTCCGTGCGCCTTTGGCGTCTAGTCATGCCGGCCACATGACCACGGAGACATCCTCGGACAAACGCTTGCTCTTCGGCTTTGAAACGGAGATGAGCACCGGCCCCTAGAGTCGGAAACGACTACCACGCATGTGCGGTGGAACCTTTACCTTTACCTATTATTACACATGCCTAGAAAAGGAGAGCATTCATAATTTATTGTCAGCCTATTTGTCTTTAAGTTTTGATCGAGTTTATATTCCTGAGTTTTTTTAAAAAATTGATATATTAATCCACTTTAGTCATTTTGGTTGTGCAATGGAGAGTATTAATACAGGGACCATGATTATTTCCCCCAAGCATTAAATTCTCCAAAATTGTATTTATTAACATCCTCTAGTTATATATACTTATATTGTCCATTATCAAACTATCTTTTTAGGCTGCAAATATCTAGGTAATGAATAAAGCATAGCAATTTTCTGAGCATAGAATAGAAAGTGCAAAGTTGGATGAGATTTCAGTAATATCACAAGCTATCACTCATCATTCATCTGGTGCTATTCTGATATTCTCACATGAGATCTTTGAGATGAAGCCAATTTGAATTTTATTTGGGGGTCTACAAATGCTCTGTGCTAACAATCCCTGCTCTATGAAAGGGTTTCCATGTGATTAGATTCCTGATTCTCTAAATTTTTATTACAAGGACAGAATATTCTAACTAAAGGTTCACTTAAGTTTGAACTTATTCATTGCCAGAGGTAGTTTGTTTTTTATCCTGTATTGTACAGGAACTCAAGATGATGTACGTATTACTCTCACTTATTATTCCCCCATAACAGCAATACTGTGATGTAGATTGGGTTGAGAGCAAGCAACAGGCTCATAATCACCCAATGAGCTTCTGGGGCTAGGATGGACCAGATCTTGCTCGATAGTAGTAACTGTGAGAGAGATCTTGGAGTCCTAGTGGACAATCACTTAAATATGAGCCAGCAGTGTGCTGCAGCTGCCAAAAAAGCCAACACAGTGCTAGGCTGCATTAACAGAGGAATAGAATCAAGATCACGTGAAGTACTAATACCACTTTACAATGCCTTGGTAAGGCCACACCTGGAATACTGCATCCAGTTTTGGTCACCACGATGTAAAAAAGATGTCGAGACTCTAGAAAGAGTACAGAGAAGAGCAACAAAGATGATTGGGGGACTGGAGGCTAAAACATATAGGGAACGGTTGCTGGAATTGGGTATGTGTAGTTTAATGAAGAGAAGGGTGAGGGGTGACATGATAGCAGTGTTCCAATATCTCAGGGGCTGCCACAAAGAAGAGGGAGCCAAGCTATTCTCCAAAGCACCTGAAAGCAGGACAAGAAGCAACGGATGGAAACTAGTCAAGGAGAGAAGCAACCTAGAACTAAGGAGAAACTTCCTGACAGTTAGAACAACTAACCAGTGGAACAACCTGCCTCCAGAAGTGGTGAATGCTCCAACACTGGAAGTTTTTAAGAAGAGACTGGCCAGCCATTTGTCTGAAATGGTATAGGGTTTCCTGCCTTAGCAGGGGGTTGGACTAGATTTGTATTATTTTTAATTTTATTAAATTTGTATACCGCCCTTCTCCCGAAGGACTCAGGGCGGTGAACAGGGCATATATAAATAGCAAATACAAAATTAAAAGGGAATTAAACAAATGCCCAGATAAAAAACAATACAATATAAGATGACCTCCAAGGTCCCTTCCAACTACTTCTTCTTCTTCTTCTTCTTCTTCTTCTTCTTCTTCTTCTTCTTCTTCTTCTTATTATTATTATTATTATTATTATTATTATTATTATTATTATTATTTATCTTAAGTCATCCTTGATCTTGTCCAATACCTCAACTGCTGAACCACATGGCTCTCAAAACTCTCAGGAATTTTTACCTTCTGAAGCCACCTAAATCAGGGGTGTCCAGTTTGGCAACTTCAAGGCTTGTCGCAACTCCCAGAATTCCTCAGCCAACATGCGAGTTGAAGTCCACAAGCCTTAAAAGTTGCTAAACCTAAATTATTTTCTGATCATGTTAATGTAAAGCAGTGTTTCTCAACCTCAGCAACTTTAAGGACTTCAAGTCCCAGAATTCCCCAGCCACGCTGAAGTTCACAAATTCTACATCAATCTAGTCATTCTGTGCAAGTGATGAAGCAAGCTGCAGTTCACCAAAATGTATTGCCTTTTAACAAAATGTGTTAGAAAACTTGCTATCAGACTCCTGGTTTTATTTTCTTTACTTACCAGACTAACCCTACAATTTCCATAAACTGAGAGCCGAAACTTGCTTCAGCAGATAGTGGAGCCATAGCGATTTGGACGGATCTCAGAAGATAAGTAGAATCAGAAACCAATAAAACTATTATTAAAAAAAAAGAAGTTAAGTAGAATCAGCTCTGGTTAATATATGGATGGGAAACAGGTTGGAATTCCAGAGCTCTTGGCTTGACTGAAAACATCTTGGAAAAAAGACAATGAAAAACATCTTCCAAAACATTACCAAGAAAATTAGATACTATTACCAGGTCTTAACTTTTGCTGTAAACTCACCTTCTGCTTAGAAGACCACAAGGGGAATCTAGAAAGGTTGGGTCTACAGCACTTGTGCTTCTTCAAATATAAGAACTTGTTACTTCCAATACAATTAATTCAAGAGGGCTTTAGCAAGCACAGAAAGAGCAGGAAAACCAAGTATGCACCACATTTAACTTATCTCAAAAAACTCCGGCAACAAGCGAGTCCCCATATACAGTACATCAATTAGTGCTCTTCTAAAGAAGGGTAGGGTAAAATAATGAAATCAGACATTGAGTGAAAACTCAGAATAATGTTTTATTGTGTGGCTATTAAGCAAAACTAAGTTGTACATTTCATTCCCTTAGTAAACGGATGGTGAAAAGCCTCAATTTTGCTATTTACTCACAGGCAGAATGGCTATATTTGATAAAGTGTAACTTTGAATTGAACCAATAACATAAATCTTAACTAGGGAAAAAAAATCAAAAGTAGCATATTTTTCCCATATGATCCTAGAGGTCAAGTTAATCCTGTCTTCCGTAAGAAACCTGATAGGTCTTATCACCCCAATGTGGTAGTAGAAAGCTCCAGCTCCTCCTTTTCACACAAGGGTATAAAGGGTAGATATGAAATAAATAAGGTAAAAAAAGTAGCAAAGGGGGCACAATGGCTCAGTGGTTCAACTGAGCTTATCAGCTAGAAACCTGACAGTTCGTGTTCGTGATCTGAATGTCGGGGGATGGGGTGAGCTCCCCTTCTTCCTTCAACTTTTGTCCGCCTAGCAGTTCAAAAGCATGCAAATGTGAGTAGATAAATAGATACCAGTTCGGTGGGAAGGAAAAAGTGCTCCGTATGCCTTGGCGTATAGTGATACTGGCCACATGATCATGGAAATGTCTTCAGATGACGCCGGCTCCCTCAACTAAAAAACGGAGATGAGCACCACCCCCTAGAGTCAGAAATGGGGAAAGCTTTACCTTTACCTTTAAGTACCGAGACCCACTGTGAACAATTCTCTAGAATTTTTCAAGTACCTTGTGTTTCAAAAAGACAAAAATGCCCAGGGGACAATGAGAGAACTTAGTCCTTGTTTTTCCTCCAAGCCACTTTTAAATAAGACTTGATTCTTTGTTTTCTGTTCCCAGAGGTGGGACAATAATTCTTGGAAGTGTCATCACATTATTATTTAAATGGCATAAAAAACATCAGCTATGTTTCTCATCACTCTTTTCAAGGAATATACAACAAGTAGGATTAAGCTCATACCCCCTACTTCTACTTCATCAAGAGCACTCAAATTGTCTCCTTGGAGCTGCTACAGAAGCAAATTTGGAACAGTAACCAAGAGTTCCCATATTATTCTGCTCGTATCAGGAGTGGGAGAACTTATGCCCCTTCAGAAGTTGCAACTGTCAGCAAGTCCAACTAGTGTGGTCAAAGGTGAAAGATGCTGGGAGGTATAATTCAGCAACTATACTTTAGCAAGGTGACAAATATCTCCCTTCTCTCTCTCTCTCTCTCTCTCTCTCTCTCTCTCTCTCTGTGTGTGTGTGTGTGTATGTGTGTGTGTGTGTGTGTGTGTGTGTAGTCACCGGTGTGACTACTGCCTGTCGATGGCCTTCAGGATAGGCTGACACAGGAAATAAAGATTTGTCCCATGTTTGGGGTCTAGCAAGGTAATCTAAAAATAGTTAACAAGCATTTGTCATATATCTCCCCTTGCTTCTCAGCTAACAAAGCGAGAGAGATCCTGTGGCTTAGAGGTGAAAACAACTGCCTAATGTGTAATCAGCCCAGGTTGGAATCTCGGAAGGGTATGGCTGACTGATGAAAACTAATAAGTTTGAAATGCATATCAGTCTCCCTTAATTCTTTGTTAGCAATTTAAAATTTACACAAATATGAGCTGTCACTAGCAAGGTAATCTAAAAATAGTTAACAAGCATTTGTCATATATATATATATATATATATATATATATATATATATATATATATATATATATATATATATATATATATATATATACACACACACACACACACACATATATATATATACACACACACACACATATACATATATATATATATATATATATATATATATATATATATATATATATATATACATATACATATATACATATATGTATATATATATGCATTCATACAATTTGGGAAACCACTTGTTGTTAACAGTATCTTTATATTTTCAAAGAAATTGATCTACACATAGATTATCTTCTGCAAAAAATAAAATATCTTGTTTGGTTGCAGAACAGGTACACTTCAAGTGTGTTTGTGCATGTCTCTGCATGTTAACTAGATAAAGATGAGAGTCTCTTACAGGATTCACACTTTCAAAATGCAAGATTTCTCATTCCTCATGGTTTAGCAATCTGGGAGATAAGGATCCTTCACTAACCTTGATCTGTGTTCCGAGTCTCTCTGTTGCTAGCTGCCATCTGATTTTATGTTTTGTTTTTCTTTCTTGTTTTCCATCTTTCCATTTTCTTTTTGCTAACCTCATTGGCCATGTATAAGTTTGAAATCACATAAGAAATTACTCAAAATAAGGCATATGATTATTCTGAGTATAATCTGGCTTTCTTTGATAGAAAGACAGTCTAGTATCTACTTTGCTATTCACTTGTCAGCTCTAAGAATAATCTTCAATAAACAAGAATTAATATCAGTGTTCCAAGTAAGGATCTAGCCCTCCTTGTTTTGGTGTTACATTTCCAGACTTTGTCATGAGTACAAATTCCATAATTGGCCTTTCTCCAGTTTGTCCACCATAACATAGTGTCATCTGGTGCTTTCTGATTTCTCCAGAGCAACTCCAGCAGCTGAAATTTCATATTTCACAAGGCTGTTAATTTTGTAGTTGTGTCTTCTGCCTGGCTGTTGTCTTTGTTGCACTGTGTTGTCAAAGTGTCAGTGGAATCCAGGTGGTTCTCCTCAATTTTTAAAGCAAGGTTGTCAAATCCAGTACTATCTGCCATTGGCAAGGTGGTTGAGGGAACCTCTGCAGTACGGGTTGGGGTGGAGCAATACATGATGAAGCCAATCATGATGACCACAAAGGATAAGAGATACAGCACGGAAAACTGATCAACATAAAAAGAGAGAAAGAGAAGTATAGAGATGAATAGTCTCTTCCATACAAATATGGATAACCATAAAATCCATCTACCCTAAAAATGGGCATCCAGAGGAGTGAGGGATATTATACGCATTATGACATCAGTGCATAAATGATATAAATGATACAATTTGCATCAATTATATGATGATACAAATAACCCTCTATTTGTGTCATTTATATAATAACATGATACAGACCACATCAACATAGTTTATACTAGATGTCTATGCATTTTGTGGCTTTTTTAACAGCAAAGGCTTTACTGAAATGACAGAGGATTTACTGTATCAAATTCTTTCAATTATATATGGATGAATTACAGGGTTAACTCAAGACCTGTGCTATTTGATGGACCGATTGAGAAGTTGGGAGAGGGAGGTTTAATTCTAGGCTTTGCCCCAATCTCACGTCACTTTTGCTCTACTTAGCCAGCTTTGCTTCTAACCTTCCCTCCCATTGTTGATTCAAACAATTGGACAAACAAACAACAGAAGAAAATAAGTCTTAGGTCTAGCATTAGCTTCAACGTTTCTTCAAAACCGAAGATATGATTTAGTTACAGGAGCAGATTTATGCTGGTAGCCATTGGTATCCATCTTGAGCTTTCACCTTTGATTTTGGTAGGTAAACTGAAATGTATCTATCTATAAGATTTGAATGCAGAAGATCAGAAAAGCATGAAAAGCTCTGAAGCTCTTTCAGTCCCCAGACTAAAGGTAGATGATCTACTTGCCAGAAATTCTAGAAGAACCCATAAGCAGCTCCAAGCTATCTATCATTAGTAAAATAATGTACTAGGGCTCCATACATGAGGAAATAGCTTTTATTCAAGGCACCAAAGCCATATGCAAAGGTGAGACTCTATCTCAAAATGTTTTATAACACTCCAATTTGGCAGTCATCCAAATCAGGAGACAAATTATGAGCACTTTTGCTTCCACGTGATATTTTAATTGCTGCTGGTAGACAAGGAAATTTATAGAATAGGCATGTATTTATTTATTTTTACCTTCGACTTGGGGAAGGGAAGCTGAAGACCCATTCCCATGGAGATTCTCTGATCTCTGTCACTAAAAGTTATAGGCATGATTTGCTGCTTTTAGTCAACAGTTGACCACATGGGTCCCCCTAAGTCTTCCTAAAACCTTGTTAGTGCTCTACAGACCTATATTAACATGTCTCTGCTGTTTTCTTGGCAACCAAATGAAACAAGGTTGCCACTGTCTTCTTCTGAGATGTTTTCCTAACCTCCAAGTCAGGTTTATAGCCCAGAGATTCCCAGTGTTTCCTATCCAAATATTAACTAGATCCAATTTGATCAGTTTTTTCAAGATCAGCAAAGATACCATCATCTGCTGTAATTGGACAGTAATTATACTAACTATAACGAGTTATATTTCTGTTTAAGTATAAATGAAATGAAACCAAGTTTACTTTTCTGCCCTGATTCCTGGCACATCATTCAAAAACAAAGTGTGTCCTTTGGTGTCCAAGTCATCATGGATACCTGCTGCAAATATTTAGAAGTCTTTAAATCCAATCACAAATAAAGCTTTAGCCAATTAAACATTGGCCTGAGCATATTTGAATGAATTGCTCTGAGGTGTGGAAAACTCTGGCTGTCTTAAGAAAAATGTAATTAGTTGGTTAAATATAATTCTTCTTCTGAGAAAAGAACCTGTTAAGAATCCTGAGTAAGCTGAAAAGCTTAAGTAATCTTTAATCAACAAGAGTTAGTGCAATAAAGGTTCTCTTTTGAAGGTAGCTTCGTTCCAGCTCCACATTATATATTCCAACTCAGTTGCTTCTCCTAAACTGCCACCCACGCTTATTTCCTATTGTTCTGTTAAAGGTGAAATAGATGTGACTGAACTATGGACCTTATGAATGGGAACAAAAGCTGTATGTGAATCACTTCCTAACCTTGCCTAACTCAACCCTCAATATTGTAAAACACCCAGAGGGCAACGTCATGGGATAAAGATGTACTTGTCAGATATACATAACTTGGAAATCCATTCAGAAGTAAAAAGGTGATCTATACGGAAAACAAAGAGCTTTAAAAACCAAAAGAAACTACTCTTTCAGGTCTGAAGCCAGCTCTAGGCCAAAAATCTGAGACAGCAGTTTTGCTAGGAAAAATGACCTTTTGGAGTCATAAATCTAAACTTCTTAAAAGAAGCTCAAGATTCATCTCATCCCCTCACAGGTATTTCAGCAAATCCGTTATCCAAATGCAGTAGATAATGCTGGTTTATCACTCTAAAACATTGTGTGATGGAGACTTGCACAAGCCAACAGAGTTTCACCAAATAAACCAGAGTAAACTTTCAAGGTCTTAGTCAGACTATAGGGTTGTTAACTCTGGGGAGCTTACAGAGGGCTGGTAATATGGTAATATTATGGTAATATGTGCCCTGACTTTTCCAAATTGCTATTCTCTCAATGCGGTGGCACCACAGATCTCAGAATTCATGGTGCTTTCAGGTTTCCAACTTTTAGGGAAACACGACACTACTTGTGTTCATACATTTGAACTAATTCACAAAAATGTTTAGCTTCCTTTTAGCTGAGTATGACACGTGGTTTGGAATTGTGGTTTTGACTTAGTGCAAAGTATAATCAAGATCACGGTAAGTCAACAAATCAGAGTTAAAATGATAGGGAACCTTTTTTTATTCCTGTAGGATCAGACACTTGGCAGTCAAAGTTGCATTACCAGGAAAGGTGGCTAACGTCCTATTCTCTCAAAGAACAATGTGTCTGCAGACACTCTTTTAATTTTTTTTGTGACGTAGACTGTAGTCTACAAAAACATCTGCTGTAATAAACGTGAATTCTAAACAACAAACATTAACACTACAATAAATTAGTTAGTTATTAAAAGGTTGCAAAACTGCTGATGCTTTAATTCCTTATTCCAATCATACTTGAATGTGCTCAGTTACCAGGATCCAAATCTCACTCACCTTGTAGCCAAATAGGAAAAGTCCAAAAAAAAGACTGTACAGATCAGCTGTCAGGATGCCCAAGTTGACGGAGGTGGCACTTGTCACTCTAATCACGATCGGCATGAAACTGTACAGCCCGAACATGCACAAGGCAAAAGCCAAGAAGAGCAAGGCTGGGGGAAAAAAGCAACAACTTTTCAGTTCAGAGACTGAATGTCAAGAATATATAAAAGTGTGGCAAGGGCATACACTAATATTCAGAAATTGCTTTTTCCCCACCGGTAATACTTTTTTCAGATTCTCTATTCCCAGATTCTCCCAAAACAAGTGAGAGACAACAGTATTCCCCATCCCTAGTTGCTGGTCTTCCTGGATGGCAGTGAACATAGCCAAACAATAGATGGGAATTCAAGACTGCTAAACTAAACACTAACTTATTAACGTCATATCCATAGACGTCTATAGCAAATGGAGATGACAGCAAAATGAAGACATGTACACAGTGGCTTTCATTATATATTTATTATGCAAGGAAGATTAAGTTTATTTGTAAGGTAAAGGTAAAGGTTCCCCCGCACATGCGTGCTAGTCGTTTCCGACTCTAGGGGTCGGTGCTCATCTCCGTTTCAAAGCCGAAGAGCCAGCGCTTGTCCGAGGACGTCTCCGTGGTCATGTGGCCGGCATGACTAGACGCCAAAGGCGCACGGAACGCTGTTACCTTCCCACCGTAGTGGTCCCTATTTTTCTACTTGCATTTTTACGTGCTTTCGAACTGCTAGGTGGGCAGAAGGTTGGGACGAGTAGCAGGCGCTCACTCTGCTACGCGGCACTGGGGATTCGACCCGCCAAACTGCCGACCTTCTGATCGACAAGCTCAGCGTCCTAACCCACTGAGCCACCGCGTCCCTAAATTTATTTGTAAGTTTATTTGTACTGATCCTTTATATTCAATGCAAGCAGAATGTCTGGATTTTATGCATTTTTCTTTAAACTTTTAACTAGTATTGCAGAAACCCTTTCTTTCCCCACATGGTTATTTATTTTAGTTCACTAGGTAAAATAATAAAAGTAGCCCGCAAAGCAATTCAGTTTATTTGTCCCTGTGTTGTACAACACACATACATACCAATTTTCCAGTTCCACTGAATATTAGCTATGTCTCTGTGTTCCACAATAGCTCTAAAATGGCAGGGGAAAAGAGGAGGAGAAAAAATAAAAACAGAAAAGAAATGCTCATTAAAACGAGAGGCTATTGTTTCTAGAGTCTAGAATAAAATAACAAGTAATAGATAAATTAATAGACAAATCATCTTACAACAAATTAACTTTTATTTAAAAGTTAGTCCCACAGAGTTTTGTGGATTCCATCTCAAGTCAGAATGTATAGAATTATAGCTTTGAGATCCATACACAGAAAAACATTTTCTTGCTCCTTAAAGAAGAACAGATTTATAACAGGATAAACTTTTGGAGAAATGAGCTCACTTTGTAAACTAAATTCCCTTAAAATAGTTCCATTGTACAACAGAGCGTTGGGAGGTAGCATACAGATGATGATGATATATTAAATATATATTGTATTAGAAAGCACATAAATATTTTTTGACGAGTTGTAAATTGTAACAAGCAAGTTAAGAGCATTTTTTTTTAAAAAAAAAACAACCCAGAACTTTCCAAAGTTCAAATAAAAAAACTATAAAATAGAGCCTTGGTGGAGCAGTGGGCTGATGCCTCCTTAAGTAACACCAGCTGCCTGCAATTAGTGCAGGTTCGCATCCCACCAGGCTCAAGGTTGACTCAGCCTTCCATCCTTCCGAGGTAGGTAAAATGAGGACCCAGATTGTTGGGGGCAATAAGCTGACTTTGTAATAATGCCACTTGGGGTGTGTGTGAAAGCCCTAACAAGCAGGCATATACATAGAATGAAGGCTACTGCTAAGCTTGTAAGCCGCCCTGAGTCTTCGGAGAAGGGCGGGATATAAATGTAATAATAATAAAATAAAAAAATGGTTTTATTGCATTCAAGTGCACAAGTCCATATCTCAACATTCGGCATATCAAAAAATAGGTACAGTACTCACAGTACATCATAATGGAAAAGAAGCTTACTAACTGAAAACGTATTTAGTTGCTCAGTCAATCAAGAATTCAATCAGGAGAGGATGAGAGGATTAAAATGGAAATCAAAAACATGCTTATTTAATATTCCTTTGACTTCCTTTTCTCAAAGTTAATCAGCATTTATAAATAAGCTAAAGAAGCATATTTATTCTTTAACCATTTTTCCCTCTTCTAAATGGCCTTTGATACGAAGTGTGTTGTCTTACTAGTAATATGGAGGTTTGTTGCCTGACCTCCCTTGAACTATTTCAATTATGTAAGAACCACACCTAGAAAATCAGCTTGCTATTAATATGAAGTATTACTTTAAGAAACTGTATGAAGCACACTGTGCCAGCAACTAACTCACAGCTTCAGGTTTTTTTTGGTCTAGTTCACATAATCAACTAAGTCAGTATGGAGTACAAAACTATAGACAACAGAACACTTGTGAAACTGTGCTGCTCTGATCATCCGTATTTTTGTACACTGGAAAAATTGGTGAAGAGGCAGGGAAAGTAATGAAAGTAAGAGTATACATGAAAAGGCACAAGGTAAGTCCTTAGTAGTTTATTTTATAAACAGTAACTCAGCCCAGGTGGCAAGAAACATGGGAAAAACTGTTTCAAATCATTCAGAAAGACTGTTTTAACTATGTAATTACAAACAAGAGTTGGAAATTCAAAGGACCAACATGGGTGCCTTACAAATTCTAAAGTAAATAAGCAAACATAGAAATGAACGAATGAGAAGAACAGTTGAATTTCCGCTTGCCGAAACTGTAAAAGATAAACAGTCTGTAGCAATGATTGCAGAAAGTCAGGATCTGAACCCACTAATGGTTAATCTCATAGAATCTTTAATTCCATGACTAATTCTATGAATGTCAAAGAGATTATTTGCATGAGCGACCATTGGTTGGACCTGACAGTCCATCTGGCTGCACAATCGGCCCATAAGCTGGTGAATGCTGAATTCAGGCTATGTATAAATTGTGCATATTAGATCAGGCAAGTAAATCAAAAGTTAACTTCAGAAATCTGAGTTTCCCCTGTTAACCTTATATCCTGTTTACTATAGAAGGTAAGAGATACACAGATGAAAAGATACAAAAAGTTGGGGAGAAGTAAATAAGTGTAAGAAAGCTTGGTGGGCCAGGTCAAGAAATATGAAGATCTGTCCGGTCACACCCTTGCAGGCCTACAGATGCTCAAACACCCACAAAGGTTAATTACAATGTTGACAATGGATTAATAAATTACACCCACCAATACACAGAGAGAAACCATTCTGTGCTGTGGATGGTTTTCTTAATTACAATTAAAATACATATAGTAGATCCTTACAGCTGCAGACCGCTGATAACAGTCCCAAACAAGCCCACCATTCCTAGAAACTCCATTCTGCTCAGATTTTTCACAATGTATTCCTCACTCACATTCGAAATGGCATATAATGAAGCGCCGAGGAGGACTAAGACGTCTCCAATCACCACGTCGCTTCCTGCACAGAAAACAGGGACAACAACATTGGAGGGAATTTGAATGATAAAGTTAAAATGATGATTAGTAATATTTCCAATATTAAAATGTTTATGAGAAGCTGTCTTCTTTCTCCCTAAAAGTAAAGGTAAAGGTTCCCCTGCACATGCATGCTAGTCGTTTCTGACTCTAGGGGCCGGTGCTCATCTCCGTGGACGTCTCTGTGGTCATGTGGCCGGCATGACTAGACGCCAAAGGTGCACGGAACGCTGTTACCTTCCCACCGGAGTGGTCCCTATTTTTCTACTTGCATTTTTACATGCTTTCGAACTGCTAGGTTGGCAGAAGCTGGGACGAGTAACAGGTCCTCACTCTGTTACGCGGCACTTGGGATTCGACCCACCAAACTGCCGACCTTCTGATCGACAAGCTCAGTGTCCTAACCCACTGCGTCCCTTCTTTCACCCTATACAATAAATATTGAATCAAAACCCAGTTTTGATTTACGTTGACTAGCTTCAAACATACAGTAGGTGGGATTTAGAACATTTTCTTAGATTTGCCTTCTTTTTAAAGTATACCACCCAAATAAATGATCATGACTGTCCTGAAAAAGCTAAGCAAAATCAGACCTGGAGAACAGGTCTGGGAGAAAATCAGGAAATCTTCATTATTCCAGGATAAAATAATGACAGTATTTCCATACTATTTATTAGAAGTCACCCAGCAAGGATCTTAACTTGAAAAGACTTTACTTAATATATCTGATATATCTTTTTATATGTGATTCTGAGTATATCAGGAGGCTGGAGAGGCAAGTTGAAAGCTTTTAATTTCACTTCAAATTTCTTTCCTGTGTTGTCATTTTTATACAGGCAAATTCTTCTATCTGTAAACTCTGAAGGTATTCAGATTCCAATATTTATGTACAGATAGGTTCCTTATATCATGGAAGGAAAGAATGCGCCAGAACGATATAAAAAACAGCTAGTTGGAAAGCAATGAGAGTACCCTTAAGTCAAGGTTTATGAGAAAATAACAGTTAATGACCATAAAGATCCATAAGAAACAGTATTCAAAATATTTCAAATTAATAGCAGAAGAAAATACAGACTCTTCTAAGAAGATTAGTTTGGAAAATTACTTGAACGGTCATACAAATCCTAAACAAAATATAATAAAGTAAGCCTTTTAAATTTTGTTTAAAAACAATTTAAAATCAGAAAAAAATGAACTTTTGGGGAAAAAAACCCCACAAAAAAACAGAAAAATAATACTACCGGTATTTAGATATCCAATATTTTGACTCCATATGAACTGTACTGTTTCCCATGATTGTTGGAAAGTGTTTAGTAAAAGAGGAACTTACCTATAGTTATTGAAAAATTCAGCTCAATGCTGAATTCAATCTTCTGAATTAAAGAATTCAATTCAGGTATCAAAAACCTTTTGCCTTTAATTGTACAAAACTAATTGTACAACAAGTAGCCTGTAATGTCTATACCACAGGTCGGCAACCTGCGGCTCCGGAGCCGCATGCGGCTCTTTGAGCCGTCTCTTGCGGCTCCCAGCCGCCCAGTGCGCGCGCACCTCTTCCAACGGGCAGTGGTGCGCGCGCACCTCTCCAAATGGAGAGTGGCACCGCCCGTTTGGAGAGGTGCACGCGCACCTCCCCGAATGGGCGGAGGTGCGCGCGCACCTCCCCAAACCTTTGGAGAGGTGCGCGCGTACCTCCGCGCGAATGGGCAGCGGTGCCGCTCTTTGAGGAAGCTGCCGCGGCCCGTCTCTGAAGCTGCCGAAAGCGGCAGCTTAGCAGACGGGCCGCGGCAGCTTCCTCAAAGAGCGGCGCCCCTGCCCATTCCGAGAGGTGCGCGCGCACCTCTCCGAACAACCGGAGTTGCGCGCGCACCTCCCCAAACCTTTGGGGAGGTGCGCGCGTACCTCCGCGCGAAGGGGCAGCGGTGCCGCTCTTTGAGGAAGCTGCCGCGGCCCGTCTCTGAAGCTGCCGAAAGCGGCAGCTTAGCAGACGGGCCGCGGCAGCTTCTTCAAAGAGCGGCGCCCCTGCCCATTCCGAGAGGTGCGCGCGCACCTCTCCGAACGACCGGAGTTGCGCGCGCACCTCCCCAAACCTTTGGGGAGGTGCGCGCGTACCTCCGCGCGAAGGGGCAGGGGCGCCACTCTTTGAGGAAGCAAGCTGCCGCGGCCCGTCTGCTAAGCTGCCGCTTTCGGCAGCTTCAGAGACGGGCCGCGGCAGCTTCCTCAAAGAGCGGCGCCGCTGCCCCTTCGCACGGAGGTACGCGCGCACCTCCCCAAAGGTTTGGGGAGGTGCGCGCGCAACTCCGGTCGTTCGGAGAGGTGCGCGCGCACCTCTCGGAATGGGCAGGGGCGCCTCTCTTTTTGAGGAAGCTGAGACGGGCCGCGGCAGCTTCCTCAAAGAGCGGCACCGCTGCCCATTCGCGCAGAGGTACGCGCGCACCTCCGGTCGTTCGGAGAGGTGCGCGCGCACCTCTCGGAATGGGCAGGGGCGCCGCTCTTTGAGGAAGCTGCCACGGCCCGTCTGCAAAGCTGCCGAAAGCGGCAGCTTTGCAGACGGGCCGTCGCCGTCGGGCAACCGGGAACCGGTTCCATCTCATTTTTAAAAAAATGGCAGCCGCGTGCGTGCGCGCATGCGCAAAAAACCTTTTTGCGCATGCGCGTGCATGGACACACGCACGCGGCTCCCTCTTTTTTTAATTTGTGATGGAACCGGTTCCCAGTGGCTCTTTTTCTTTTTTAGGTTGCCGACCCCTGGTCTATACTATCTATCTTTATCTGACTGAAGCCATCATGAACAAGGTATTGTTCGATTTCCTCTTCTCAGCATAATAAAAACAAGGAAACAAACCTGGAAATCAGCATTAAATCAAAAAGATCACAATGGCAGCCGCAACCATGTTTGAAGCCCCGCTCTTTGCATTTTATTTATTTTTGTATGTGTATTGTGCATGTGAGGCACACAAAAAGACATGCAACTGAAGATACCATCTTGACTTTCTTTATTCCCCGCTCTCTCCCTGTACCCCCCAATCCTAAACTTTCCCTACTAAATTCTACAGAAGCTTTGGACTTTAGATGTGAGCATCTAAAGACCATAAAACCACAAAGATTATAAAAACGATACAGCAACTGACCTCTATGGACAATTATTTTTTTTGCCTCAGCTTTGCCACCAAGCTCTCATGGTTTCTTTTGAAGACACTTATTCACATGTTTAACTAAAGTAACCATCATACGTTTTGGACTTCCTGTTAGTCATTTCTGACCCTGAAGTCAAGAAACATTCTCAGAAAAAATTGGGTCCATTGGCATCTGCAGGGCAAGGCAATGGGGCAGTGGGAGAATGATGACGGTATTATGCCATCACAACATAAGCCCTATTTCTTTGATGCACAGGTCACAACTTCACACACACACACACACACACACGAAAGAATCTGAGCTTGTGCAGCAAAACTGCTTTCAACAACTTGGTAAAAGTTTCCATGTTTGGCTTTCTCTTGAAATCAAATCCTTCCTACTCTTACTAGATGAGAAACCTTTTCTTGCTCTGAAACTTGACACCTAATCCTAATTCTACTTTCAAAGTGTGGTGCCAGAGAAGACTCTCGAGAGTTCCTTGGATTGCAAGGAGATCAAACCAGTCAACACTAAAGGAAATCAACCCTGACTGTTCTCCGGAAGGACACAGATATCGAAGCTGAAACTGAAATACTAGTGAGAAGAGAGGAATCATTGAAGAAGATCCTGATGTTGGGAAAGACTGAAGGCAAAAGGAGATATTATGTATGAGAGATGCCAGGCTGGAGTTGACACCAGATGGCATCGCTCAGCTGGCCTGATTGGTCAACCTGTCCAGCGGGAAAGGTACAACACCGGGTTGGGTGTTACCTGGCCGGCGGGAAAATAGAGCAACCGGGTTGGCTGATTTTCAGGGGCTTCAGTAGCATAAATGGGGGAACCGGGGGTTGGGCTTCACTTTTTCCATCATGTTATCAATAAACAACATCACGTACGATGCTGACTCATTATTGTGTCCACGCGGCCGCACTCGACTTAACAGGAGAAGTGGATGGCAGAGAATGAGATGGTTAGATAGTGTTCAGTGCAACGAACATGAATTTGGGCAAACTACTGTGAATAATGGATTCTATTTGATAGATAATACCGTAGAAAAACAAACAAATTACCTGCTCTTGGATATTTTCAGAACCCCAGCAGAAACCGCACATCATCTTTCCAGAATCTTAGATTCCCTCCCCACATTCTCCCTATATTTTACATTAATGGCTTAATTTAACTTTCCATAGAAATCAATAGATCAATCTCCATAAGAGCTGGACCAGGTACTGCCTTTCAGAAAGTTTCCAAATGGATGTTATTTTATTTTACTTTGAGGACAAAACTTTTAGTCCTTGTTTTATTAAGCTTTACTGCAACATGATCTTACTGAGAACTTTGTTCAATCTCCAAATTGTTCTTTTCAACAGAAATGCACATTTTTATGGGGTGGGGGATGTTTTTCCTGGCAGAGTTATAGTCTTTTAAATAAGTGAAATTAAACAAATGAAAAATTTCTGAGAACTCTGTTGCTATTGTAAGAGGGTAAGAGGTATGTTTTGGGCTACTGCCTATCATTACGGCAGCCAGAGACTTCAGCACTTTGGCCTTTATTGAACTTATGATTTTATCTAGCATATGAATCTCCTACTTGAAAAAAAAACCCTATGAAATTTAAAAGGTAGGTCAGCTTCCAGGGAAGAAATTGTAAACTGAAGATGGCTCTGCTAAAAGCAGATTCAAGGACTGCACCACAATGAAAAGCCCATCAGTGGACTGGTTCTTCATAATTCCTCTCCAGATAAGAAGAGGACTCTAAGATCACCCACAAGTGCTCCAAACAGTTGCTCCTCACAAGACTGCAAGATAGCATTTTCCAGCAGCTCTGGAAGACCAGGGAATAGCCATCTTTTGCTCAAACTGGGGAGGGTCAGCGTCTTCTAAGGACACAGGGTTCATATACAGGCAGCCCTCGACTTACAACCATTCATTTAGTGCGTTTCAAATTATATCAACATTGAAAAAGGTTCCTAATAAAATTTTATTAGGAACAGAGGAAAAAGAGATAAAAAGTATATATCAATATTTATTGGAACAGGATATGTTGGATGAGCAAGTAAAAGGCACAATGTTAATTTGGAGTAAAATTTTGGTTATGGTATTGATTTAGACAACTGGCAAGAATTATGGGAAAGGAATAGGAATACTGCATACAAAGAAAACTTATATAAGATGTCCTACAGGTGGCACCTCCCCCCTGTGAGATTAGCTAAAATGGATAAAAAGACCTCACCGAAATGTTGGAAATACAAAGAATCACTAGGGACCTACTACCATATGTGGTGGGAATGCTCAAAAGCACAAAAATTTTGGCATTTGATAAAACAGTGGTTAGAATGCAGAACATCGAGTTAAAGCCAGAACTCTTTCTGCTAGGTATTACCAAGGACAAATACAATAAAGGCAGGGCTTTTTTGTCATAGAACGCTCAGAACGGAGTTCCGGCACCTTTTTTGGATGGAACCTTGTAAGGTAGGCAAGGCGGGTTGTATGACATGTGTGAGTTCCGGCACCTTTTTCTTTTACAAAAAAAGCACTGAATAAAGGATCCCTATACCTACTACTACACATCCTAAGAGCAGCAAGATTAGCCTTTGCACAGAGATGGAAAGATAAAGAGACAACCTCAGAAGAAGAGGTAATAAATAAGATTTTATCCTGTGCTGAAATGGATAGGTTGACATTAGAACTCAAGGATAAGAGTGAAACAGATTATTATGAAATCTGGAATAAACTGTATAATTGGTTGGGGGGGGGAAATATATGGAAAAAGTTTCTGATTCAGCAAAACATATTGATCAAGAAAGATACTGGTCAAAGGAAAAACATTAAAGTGAAAAAGAAATTAAGAATATAGATGATGGGATCTACCAGAGAGAATATTGAAAAAAAGAAACATTTGTTTGAATATGTGGATTATGGATTATAGAAACCAATTGTTAATGATTTCTCTTTACAAATGTAAACCTAGCAAACACAGTTAACCAACTATTATGTGATTTATGTTTTTAAAACATAAATCACATAATAGTTGGTTAACTGTGTTTTGCGGCCCTATCTGGATCGGGAGGCCTTGTGTACGGTCACTCATGCGCTCGTGACCTCTCGCCTAGACTACTGTAACGCTCTCTACATGGGACTTCCCTTGAAGACTACTCGGAAGCTCCAACTGGTACAGAATGCGGCCGCGAGAGTTGTCTTGGGAGTTTCCCGGTACTCCCATGTTACACCTTTGCTCCGTGAGCTGTATTGGTTGCCAGTTGTCTTCCGGGTAAGGTTCAAGGTTTTGGTTATGATCTTTAAGTCCCTACATGGCATGGGTCCGCGATACCTCGAGGACCACCTGCTGCCGGCGTCGACTCCCCTCCGCCCTGTGCGCGCCCACAGAGAGGGCCTCCTCAGGGTGCCTCCTGTCAAGGAATGTCGACTGGTGGCCCCCAGGGGGAGGGCCTTCTCTGTGGGTGCTCCGGCGTTATGGAACCAACTGCCGGTCGAGCTCCGGATGGCATCAGACCTCCGATCCTTCCGTCGCGGGTTGAAGACCCATTTATTTGAACTAGCGGGTCTGGCCTGATGGGGGTACTTGGGTTTTTTATTGGTTTGTTTTAGTATTCTGGTTTTAACTTGGGCATTAATTTAATTATTTTTTAATGTTTGTATTGGTGTTTATATTTATGCCCTGTGAACCGCCCTGAGTCCCTTTGGGAGAAGGGCGGTATAAAAATCTCAATAAATCTAAATCTAAATCTAATAAAACATGAAAAAAATGAAAAAAGTGATTTATGACCATTTTTCACACTCACAACCATTGCAGCATCTCCATGATCAAAATTAAGACACTTGGCAACTGGTTCATATTTATGACAGTTGCAATGCCCTAGGGGTCATTTGATCACCTTTTGTGACCTTCTGCCAAGCAAAGTCAATGGGGCAGTCCAATTCACGTTACTAACCTAACAACTGCAGTAATTCACTTAATAACTGTGGCAAGAAAGGTCATAAAATAGAGCAAAACTACTTTTAGAAGATTTAGAACATAGAACAAGAGAGTTGGAAGGGACCTTGGAGGTCATCTAGTCCAACCCCCTGCTTGAACTGGAACCCTGCCCTCATATCTGCCCTAGTCCTAATCACTTCGGTAAATTGCTTTTAACTACTTTTCAGCTATTAGGAATCTTTGGATTGACAAGTCTGAGTTTCTTTTAATCTTAAGTGAAAGATATTTTAAATACATGTTTAAGGACTTTAAAAATTTTTTGGGAATAAACAACAAAAGAATAATTAGAAATTTGATTTTAAAAAGTTATAAATGGACTAAGAGGGCACAGATAGACTTTGGAGTCCTTCACATAGAAAAATGCTTTTGTTTTGAATTCTTTTAAAAAAAAAACATTATAGGAGGTTGAACTTGAACACCACAGGGAACCCAAGGGGGCAAAGATTACAATTAAAGGAAAACAACACTTAAATTTCACTTACTAATATAGAATGAAGCATAATATTTTAATGTTGGACATACTGAAGGATATTTTTGAACAATGGACCTATGGGTCAATTTTTAGAATATGTTCCTCTGTAGGCAGCCTGTATTTAAAAGATGTTATGCCAGAGAAACAAGTTTTACTGGACAAGACTGGGACTGATCTGAAAGGATTAAAAATAATAGGCTTCAAGAATGATACGGAAGAAGATGCTACAATAGATATGTCTTCTTAATTAAAACAGGTACACAAGTAACAAGCCAAGAGAGTGACCTAGATAAATTTTTCATTTACAAAAGAGGCCTGTTAAAGCTTTGAAGAATGTTGTGACTAAGTTTGTACTACACTAAATTTAAGAACCGTATCAATAGAGAGGGGTTGGCAATGAAACCATGCAAGTGCTGGATTTTCCTTCCCATTCTCCAAGAACTGCATGGCATCAGGAGTGGATTATGGTGGCGGGGGATTCTCACATGCTTTCCTCACCACAAATGTTAGGCAAGACCTTGCAGGAAGAGAATTGCTCCCAATGTCCTTGATCCATATTTTGCCATTCAAGATATTTGCAGTATCTTTGTGATATTGTCCACAGCTGTGTTTTGCTACAAGCTTCATGTTGTCTAAAAGAGCTTACTGTTTTTTGCTTCCCCTGCAGCATATCCTATGCCAGGGGTAAGCAACCTTGGCCCTTTTTGACTGGTGGACCTCAACTCCCAGAATTCCTGAGCCAGCCATGCTGAGGGGAAAGGGAGAGATTTCCAAGCTGAGCCATGCTAGCTCAGGAATTCTGCGAGTTGAAGTCCACAATCATAAAAGAGCCAAGGTTGCTTACCCCTGGCATAGGATATGCTGCAGGGGAAGCAAAAAACAGTAAGCTCTTTTAGACAATAATGAAGCTTGTAGCAAAACACAGCTGTGAACAATATCACAAAGATACTGCAAATATCTTGAATGGCAAAATATGGATCAAGGACGTTTCTCTAAGCTAGCTCCCTTCCACTTTCTAAAGAAAGCAGTAATTGTACATCTACTATCAGGTTTCCTCATAAAAACAATTCATGGCATTTCCATCCAAAGAGAAACTCATCCACTGTGCCAGGATAAATAAGCATTAAAAACAGAATATTGCAGTAAGTGAAACTCTGAAGGTTTTCTACACTCAGCCAAGTCATTAATCTACCAAGCGCCTAACGCATGGATGGGAAAACTGCTTCTTACATCCCACTTATGCCTCCCACACAGCCAGCTCTCTGCACATCCTCAAATAGCTAAGATCATTTTTTGGCCCATATACAGTATGGAATTGGAGGGATTTTTAAGGGGCAAAGTGGATCGCCTTAAGTCTTGCAGTGGCTTAAGGCATAGTTTTTTCCTTTAAAATAAATCCACCCACACCAAAAATCTGGCTAATTTTTCTCAATACAGGTAGTCCTCAGGTTACTACCACAATTGAGCCCAAAATTTCTGTTGCTAAGTGAGACATTTGTTAAGTGAGTTTTGCCCCACTTTACAACCTTTCTTGCCACAGTTGTTAAGTGAATCACTGCAGCTGTTATGTTAGTAACACGCCTATTAAGTGAATCTGGCTTCCCCATTGACTTTGCTTGAGAGAAGGTTGCAAAAGATGATCACATGACCCCAGGACACTCCAACTGTCGTAAACACGAGTCAGTCTGAATTTTGATCACATGACCATGGGATGCTTCAAAGGTCATGAGAACAACAGTCATAAGTCACTTTTTTTAGTGCCGTTGTAACTTTGAATGGTCACTAAATGAACTGTTGTAAGTTGAAGACTATCTGTGCCATACAGTACAATCAGCACTTGCCAATAATAATTCTAAATATTTGGGGGTGGATTGTTTTTTCCTGTTTGTTTTTGGATAAAAAAGAGAGAACAGATCATTTTTCTGCCAAAGATGTTCTTGTAAACTGAGTGTCTAGATAAAAGTATGTGTTCCTGTGTATATACAGACACATATATATTTATCATTTCATTTAGCTAGCTAACTTTTTTAGGCTAAGGAAACACACTGACTTTCTGAACTTAGCAGAGTAAAAAACAAAATTGTCCAAACAAGAAAACTATTATTTTGTCTAGCCAGATTTTTCCAGAGAACATTCTTCACTACTAGGCACAAATCTGAGTCTCATCAATGAATTTAAAATATTTAAATTTAAAATATTCCTTGCTGCTATCATGGTTAGTTTTGGCATACTTAGCAAATTATTTTGCCCAAGCCTTACCTTCACCTTCTTGCCTTCCAGCTAATATATCCGCACCGACCATGGTCCCTACGCCCAACAGACAAACAGCAACAGCAATGAAATGGATTAATTTATATCTTGCACGGAGGATGAACCATGATAAAGCCATCAGCACAGGAATCCCAAAACAGTCCAGGAGCTGCCATACACAGAAAGAAAGAGAACTCCATCATAAAAAAAAGGGAAGTGGTCTTTTCTCACCCAGATAGGAGATGCTCAGGATGTGGTACCCCATCTGGTGTAAATCAGGTTAAACAGCCTAAATGGTCTTTACGCAGTTCGTAGTGGCAACTGGTTGATCTACCCAAGCAGGATGACACCTGGTTAATATCTCAATGATGGACCATGAGGAAGTCCAAGGACTGAAGTCTACACTGGGGGAAAAATTCTAGAAGGCAGTCTTTCCGAAAGCGTTTCAGAGAAAACTTAATGGTTGAACTCAAAGAGATCTTTTTAAGCTGTTTTCAATGGAACACATGGCTATATAAATTAACTCTAAGGCCCTTCCAAAGCTGGCAATAAATTGAAAAATTAAAGAAAATTGCTTAATACATGGACAGACATGTTATTAGCTTTAAATTAATAAAACATATTCTCCTTACTCTAAATTTAAATTAAACCAAAGTTCTACTTTGTTTGGGGTGGGGGATTGTTCCTTCCTCATGCCAACTATATATCTAGCCTGGCCAAGGTCTAGAACCTTAATCAAACTTTTTAACAAAACTTTAACAACATATTAATAACAGCAACCAAAGTATGCTACTTCATGAGATTATCCTGAGTATATTTTAAAATAAAATACTTGGCCACCACCCAGCTGGCATCAAAGAGATTCTTCCTCTGATCTTTGTAATCTAGCATCCATTTCCTCCTGATTTATCCCTAAATATCCATACCATGAGAAGTAGCGTGATGTAGCGGTTAAGGTGTTAGATTAGAACTAGTAACTCCCAGGTTCAAGATTATCTTCAGACAAAGAAACTTATTGGGTAACTTTGAACTGCTGTGCAGTTAAAAAAGGGAAATTCTGAGCTCTGGGAGAAAAAAGGCAAGCTATAAATTTAACAAATAAGTATTATAGACCAGTATTTCTCAACCGTAGCAAGTTGAAAATATGTGGACTTCAACTCAACTTCATGCTGGTTGGGGAATTCTGGGAGTTGAAGTCCACATATCTTAAACTTGCTAAGGTTGAGAAACACTGTTACAGACTCTCTAGTTAACAATGGATCATTTACTCCAATGTTATGGAGAGGCTAAGAAAATAAAAAAAACCACTGATCTTTTGAACTTTAAATAAGGCCCAGAGAAGAACTTTGTACTAGAATTCTAGGATTTTATCCAGATTTCCTCAGAAGGAGGCACCACTTAACTCAATGAAGATCACCACACTGTGGCCTTAGCAGCTGGGAAACAGCAACTGTGTTCCTACTGCTAGCAGCCTCAAAAGGAAAAGGAAAAAAAATCTGCAACACAGTTCTTCAAACTAACATCAGTCTGATACCAAAGCAAATAGCATTGGTTTTTCTTATCTAAAACAAGCAGTTGGATCACTCTTATGAAAGGGAAGTTTCCAGTTGAGGAGAATGTTTTGTTAAATAATGCTACTAAAATAAATATTTTTGTTTTAAAAACTGCTACTTTGCCAAAGTGATTTCAAAAGAAGTATCTGTGGGTCAGTAGGTTGAGGAGACCTTGAGAGTTTCTCTTGATTTATGAATAGAAACATTGCTCCCCAAACACCAACTGAATTATAACATCGATATGTCCCCAGGTGCTTAGAAAAGGAATAGTTAAGGAGGTTAATCAATAGTCTAAATTTGAGATTGGGGTATATTTAATGTTTATTACTCAACAACATCCTAAATCAATCCACCTCTTTGTTGAAGGTTGTGGACTATACTCTTCCACTTTGATCTAATGCAGGTTGGTAGACAGATAGCTTTCACTTCCCAGTCTAGGGCGGAGACAGACTGATGCAAAGTCACCTAGCCAGCTTCCATGCCTAAGAGAGGATTCAAACAACAATCTCCAAGCTTCTAGTCCATTAACTTTAACCACTACACCAAATTGGCTCTGATTTCTTAACATTACAAAGCAAAATGTTGGATTGTCAGGCTGGGAAGAGAATTCCTTCCACCAAACTTCTCTACTTTTGTGAGAATTCGCAAATGAATAAAAATAATGCTTCTTTTCAGTTCAGTCCTAATTTTAGACCAATAATAAATTTCCCTGCTTCAGTAGCATTAATATAAATATATGTATTATCAAAATGACCTCCTCAAAAAGAAAAAGCCACTGATGAAACATCAAAAGTATCCTGTCAGTGAGGAAATGATTGTATCTTGTAGATTGCAGACTAAAACTATGTTTGCATCTATGGACAAAGTTGAGAACCCGTTCACTGTTAAAACTGTGATTTCCACTGTGAAATCCACCTCAGCAGCAGTGCCAAAGGATGTTCAGGGCACAAAAGCGCAATTCTTTACTTTGCAAAGAAATTGATATAATTCAAGGCTATGTGAAGGAATTCTCAGATTGCATGCTGTGATCTTCCATTAATGGCTTTTTCTTGCCCGAAGGCTTTTAACATCTTAAAAATCAGGGATCAATTTGATCATTAAAACACATTTTAGTGGGCATATAAAATGAGGTCATTGTAACTTTGAGTACAGCAATGTGGGATAACTTTTCTGTTTGAATTCAGGAGCTACATGGCCAGTGCTATATTTTAACAGCCATTTCTATCCTAAAACAGATGAAATCAGCATTCCGTTAAGAGCCATAGTGGTGCATGGTTAGAATGCAGTATTGCAGGCTAACTCTACTGACTGTCAGCAGTTCGATCCTGACCAATTCAAGGTTGACTCAGCCTTCCATCCTTCTCAGGTCAGTAAAATGAGGATCCAGATTGTTGGGGGCAATATGCTGACTCTCTAAACCGATTAAAACAGAGGTAGGGTACTATGGCCCCTTTATGACTTGGGGACCTCAACTCCCAGAATACCTGAGCCAGCATGGCTGGCTCAGGAATTCTGAGAGTTGAAGTCCCCAAGTGTTGTGACTCAGGGTCAGCCTGTGGGTCCGACAGCCGGCTCCGATGTATCGGAGGACTCAGATGTGGGGGAGGAGGGAAACGAACCGGCTGATGATGATTTGGAGACTTTGCAGAGTCCTCAGCCGGGAACCTCTGCTCAGCTGTGTGAGCCCGAGAGTGCGGAGGATGATGACCCACAGCTGGCCCTGTTCAAGGACGCCCGACGCAGGAGGCAGTCGAGCAGGGACAAACAAAGGAAGGCTATGGGACTCCTCGGGAGGAGGCACAGGGAGACCACGCCCTGAGCTCTCTATAAAAGGAGTGTTTGGGGAGGGGCTGGTTGCTGAAAGCAACTCTTTTGCTTGAGAAGATAAGCTCTTGTGTGTTTACTATTAAATCTTGGCAGAAGCCTTTTAGCCTTGAACGCTTTCCAGTCTCTTCTTTTGATTAGGGGTGCGAGAAGAGGGCTGGTTCAGAACAGTTTGCTTTCAGCCACCCACCCCTTAATACTACGATGGAGCAGCTTCTTGCCGAGAATGCCCAGCTCAACCAGCAACTCACCTTGCTGGCCACTCAGGTGGCACAACTGCAGGCTCAGGTACATGCTGCCCCCCCACCCAGGAGGAAATGTCAGATAGCTATGCCGGATAAATTTGCTGGTAAACCAGAACTGTTTCCTGCCTTCCTGGGACAATGCCAGCTTTATATCAGCGTGAGAGCAGCTGATTTCCCCACTGACCGAGATAAGGTGGGATTCGTGTTGAGCCTTCTGTCGGGAGATGCAGCTCGTTGGGGCACGCCTCTGTTGGCACAGCCTAGCCCTTTGTTGGATAACTTTGGGGGGTTTTGTGACCATATGCGCCTCATGTACGAGGACCCGATTAAGGCGCAGACTGCCACCCGACGCCTGAAAGCTTTGAGGCAGGGTCAGCGCCCTCTACAGGCCTATATCAGCGATTTCCGGCTGCTTAGCCAGGATTCCGCCTGGAATGAGGCTGCGCTCGTGGATGCCTTTCAGGATGGCTTGTCAGAGGAGATGTTGGATGAGCTGGCCCGCGTGGACATTCCCTCAGACCTGAATGGGCTGATCCATCTTTGTCTGCGGATCGATGCCCGGCTGCAGCAGCGTAAGAGTCGCCGTGCCACCCCACAGACCCCTGCCGCCCCTGTTGTGCGTGAGCCCCCAGTCCAGAGGGAGGAGCCAATGGAGCTGGGTGCCGCCAGGTCCCGTCTATCGGTGACGGAAATGGACAGACGACGATCGGAGGGGTTGTGTTTTTACTGTGGGGACCCTGGACATTTGGCTGCTTCTTGCCCGAAGAAGCGTCAGCGAGCGTCAGTGACCAAGCCTGCCCCGAGAAAGTCCCCTGCTTTGCTATCGGGAAACGGCCCGAGCCCGATCTAGACGGTGTGAAAGATCGGGCGACCCACAACGATCACGCCGAGCGACGCCGTTCCGACGGTGCCTGTGAACCTCCACGGCATTTGATTTTGGAGGCACGACTGATCCTCCCTGGCAAGCCAGAGGGGATTCCGGTCCATGCCTTAATTGACTCTGGGGCTACCACTAACTTTATGGATTCGGCCTTTGTGGCCAAATGGGCTGTTCCCCAGTGTCCAGTGGATCCGCCCATGCTTGTGGAGACCATTGATGGTCGAGTGCTCCTGTCCGGGCCTATCACGGCCGCCACGCAACCCGTGTGTATGGCCATCAGTACCCATGTGGAGGCCATTCAGTTCTACGTCACTTCGGATCTGCACTTCCCCGTGGTCTTGGGACTGGCGTGGCTCCGGGCGCATGATCCACAGATCTATTGGTCTCAGAACTTGGTCACCTTCCCAAGTTTGCAGTGCGTGGACCACACCCGCCATATCTGTGCCGGCCAGGTGGAGGGTTCCCCAGGGGTTTCCTTGCCTCCCGAACTGTCCGACTTTGCTGACGTGTTCAGCGAGTCAGAGGCGGACCAATTACCCCCGCACAGGCCCTACGACTGCTCCATTGACCTAGTCCCTGATGCGCCTCTCCCAGTGGGGCGTTTGTACTCCATGTCGGAGCCCGAGTTGGCTGCATTGCGGGACTTCCTGACAAAGAACTTGGCTCGTGGTTTCATCCGGCCCTCGTCCTCGCCAGTGTCTGCGCCCGTGCTCTTCGTCAAAAAGAAGTCGGGCGAGTTACGGCTTTGCTGTGACTACCGGAAACTCAACGCTATCACGGTGCGTAATCGCTACCCGCTGCCCCTCATCCCCGAGCTCTTGGACCGACTCCGGGAGGCTAAGATCTTCACGAAACTGGACCTGCGTGGAGCTTACAACCTCGTCAGGGTTCGGCCGGGTGATGAGTGGAAGACGGCGTTTGGTACTCGCTATGGACATTTCGAGTACACGGTGATGCCGTTTGGCCTGACCAACGCCCCCGCTGTGTTTCAGCATTTTATGAATGACATCTTTCGGGATCTGTTGGACCAGTTTGTTGTGATTTACCTGGACGACATCCTGATTTACTCCCCGTCGCGTGAAGCGCATCATCAGCATCTCCGTCAGGTCCTGCAGCGCCTCCGGAAACATCGGCTGTTTGCCAAGTTGGAGAAGTGCCAGTTCTACCAGGTGACCATTGATTTCTTGGGTCACCGCATTTCTCCTGAGGGCATCGCCATGGAACCGAGTAAAGTTGAGTCGTTGCAGAGTTGGCAACCCCCGCGTCGCGTGAAGGATATTCAGCGACTTCTTGGATTTGCCAACTACTATCGGACATTCATCCCTGGCTTTGCTGCCTTGACAGCCCCCCTCACCCGGCTCCTGCAGAAGAAGACTCGGTTCCAGTGGAACGCCCCCGAACAACAGGCGTTCCAAGCTTTGAAGGACGCCTTCATGAAGGAGCCCATCTTGAAGCATCCTGACCCGCAACGGCCGTTTGTCGTGGAGGCGGACGCCTCCGACATTGCCATTGGGGCCGTGTTACTCCAGGCAGCGACGCCCAACGGTACCCTTTTCCCTTGCGCGTATCACTCTCGGAAATTGAATCCCTCGGAGCGCAACTATACCATCTGGGAGAAGGAGCTGCTGGCCATCAAGGCGGCGTTCGAGGCTTGGAGGCATCATCTGGAGGGGGCGCGGCATCAAATCGAGGTCCGGACGGACCACAAGAATCTGGAAAGCCTGCAGACCGCTCGGAATTTGAACCAACGCCAGATCCGGTGGTCCCTCTTCTTTGCGAGGTTTGACTTCCGGGTGCGGTACATACCAAGCGGGCACAACCAGAGAGCGGATGCTCTGTCCAGGAAGCCCGAGTACACCCGAGTGGAAGACAAGCTTCCGCCCAGGACCGTGATCCCCGTCGAGTCTTTTGCTGCGGTGCGGGAGCCGGTGGATATACGGGCTCGGATCCGGGAGGCGCAGCAGCAGGAGGCGTGGGTAGCTCAGCGGAAGGAAGAGGTGGGGCCAGATTCGCCTTGGTCGGTCACGGATGGACTCCTGTATTATCGTGACCGGCTCTATGTTCCAGGAGGGCCACTCAGGGGACTCGTCCTCAGCCAATGTCATGATAACCCGGCTGCGGGGCATTTTGGCCTGTTCAAGACTCTGAACCTGGTCTCCCGTACGTTCTGGTGGCCCCGAGTCCGACACGATGTCCAGTCTTATGTCACCTCCTGCGTCCCATGCAGGCAGGCCAAGTCAGCGACAGGGGCCCCGCCTGGTTTACTGCAGCCTTTGCCAACGCCCAAGAGACCCTGGGGGGCTGTGTCCATGGACTTTCTGACGGATCTACCCCCATCCTCCGGCTTCACGACAGTGTTTGTGGTGGTGGACATGTTGACCAAGATGGCGCACTTCATCCCCTGTCGCGGCTTACCGTCAGCTCGCGCCACTAGTCGCATGTTCATCCAACAGGTGTTCCGGCTGCACGGCCTTCCCGATAGAGTCGTTTCCGATAGGGGGGCCCAGTTTACAGCCCGCTTCTGGCAGGAGTTGATGCGGGCGTTGGACATTAAGGTTTGCCTCTCGTCCGCGCATCATCCTCAGACCGACGGGGGTACCGAGAAGGTCATCGGCATCTTAGAGCAGTATCTGCGCTGCTACGTTAACCTGCAGCAGGACAATTGGGTGGACTATTTGGCCATAGCCGAGTTTGCCTTTAACAACTCGCAGCACACCTCCACGCAGATGACACCGTTCTTGGCCAATGTGGGTTATCACCCCCGGTTTTTCCCCCTTTCTCCCGTGGACTCACCGAAGCCGGCAGCGAACGAATTCATGGCGGAGTTACAGGCGATCCATCGGTTGGTGCGACGGCAGCTGGAGAAGGCCAAGGCCGACTACAAGAGGTTCGCCGATCGGTCGAGAAGGGATACGCCTCCACTATCGGTGGGGGATCGGGTCTGGCTGTCCACCAGGAACCTACCATCCACTCGGCCGGCGAGGAAGCTGGACCACCGTTACCTTGGACCGTTCCCAGTCGAGGCCGTCATCAACCCGGTCGCCTATCGTTTAACTCTGCCACGTTCCCTGCGCGTGCACCCCGTCTTCCATCGGTCCTTGTTGGTCCCCGAACAACCGGCTTGTCCACTTCGCCAAGCGGAACCTCCCCCATCAGGACCTCGTGATGGCGACAGCACCCCCGAGTACGAGGTCGCCAGCATCAGGGATTCCCGCTGGCTGAAAGGTCGCTTCCAGTACCTGATCGAGTGGAAAGGGTACGGGCCGGAGGACTTCACATGGGAAGACGCGACCGCCGTTCATGCCCCTGCGTTGGTGACTGCGTTTCACGAACAGTTCCCATCCCGACCGCATCCGGATCGGCAGACCCGGGGGAAGGGCCCTGCGGTGCGGGATAGTGTTGTGACTCAGGGTCAGCCTGTGGGTCCGACAGCCGGCTCCGATGTATCGGAGGACTCAGATGTGGGGGAGGAGGGAAACGAACCGGCTGATGATGATTTGGAGACTTTGCAGAGTCCTCAGCCGGGAACCTCTGCTCAGCTGTGTGAGCCCGAGAGTGCGGAGGATGATGACCCACAGCTGGCCCTGTTCAAGGACGCCCGACGCAGGAGGCAGTCGAGCAGGGACAAACAAAGGAAGGCTATGGGACTCCTCGGGAGGAGGCACAGGGAGACCACGCCCTGAGCTCTCTATAAAAGGAGTGTTTGGGGAGGGGCTGGTTGCTGAAAGCAACTCTTTTGCTTGAGAAGATAAGCTCTTGTGTGTTTACTATTAAATCTTGGCAGAAGCCTTTTAGCCTTGAACGCTTTCCAGTCTCTTCTTTTGATTAGGGGTGCGAGAAGAGGGCTGGTTCAGAACACCAAGTCATAAAAGGGCCATAGTTCTCCACCCCTGGCTTAGGGAGTGCTTTAAAGCAGGGTCCCCCAACCCTCGGTCCATGGACCGGTACCGGGCCACAGCAGGCCAGCAACTGGTCCGCACAAACAAGCAAAGCCCCATCCATGGGATGCAGCCAGCATACAAAACTATACACTCTCCGGTCCATAGAAAAACTTTTCTCCAAGGAACCGGTCCCTGGTGCCCAAAAGGTTGGGGACTTTGCTTTAAAGCACTATGAAGGGTAAATAAGTCTAAATTTATATTTAGAATTTTTAATTTATTTTTTAGTTTTTAATTTTAATTTATTGCACAGATGATTTTAATTTTATTTTTATCTTGATTTCTGTACTTATTATATGTTTTGTTGTTAGCCGCCCTGAGTCCTTCGGGAGATAGGGCGGGATATAAATCCCATCAATCAATCAATCAATCAATCAATCAATCAATCAATCAATAAATGCTATTACTAATACTATTCTCCTACCAATTTATTGTATGATATTGAAACTACATTTCAGTAAACCCAAGGTGGCATAACTGTTTTTTTCCACCATTACTGCATTCTTGCACTAACCCTATAGAACACAGATCCTCTCAAAATCACCCAGTGAACCTCATGGCTGAAGTTAAGGATCTAATTTGGATCACCCTACTGTATTAGATTATAAATAGCAATTGCCTAGACAAACTGTTGCAACAATAGAAATATTAATGCTTATCATGCCAAAATATACACTATTATTTTTACCTGGACACTCGTTATAGTTGTATATTGATAGGCTTTTACAATGGTGTAGTTAGCTTCAACATCAGCCAATCCAAGCAAAATGTACTTCCACCATTTCTTCTTTAGGATCTGCAAGATCCCATCACCATCTGAAAAAAAAAGCAAACATGTAAGTCCATCTACCATTCCACAGATGCTCCCTTTTTCTGTCCGACCAATATGGGAACTTAAATGGAATGTGGGAAAAAGGCACTCTCTGAAGCTAAGGTAGTTGGATGTTCGCATCATAGGTGCTACATGTTCGATCTGATAGCGCTGAATGCATGTTTTGCTATCTCTGTTTCTATTACGGTATTATCATTTCTTATTATTTTAATTCTATGCTAGCCACTGAGAGCTGCCTTGTTGAGTTGGTGAGCCATATAAATCGGATGGATGGATGGATGGATGGATGAAAGGAAGGAAGGAAGGAAGGAAGGAAGGAAGGAAGGAAGGAAGGAAGGAAGGAAGGAAGGAAGGAAGGAAGGAAGGAAGGAAGGAGAGGGATAAAATTTAAGAAGAAACTCATTAAGCTAGGGGATGGAATGGAATATTCTGAAAGGGAACATGTTTGGAGAGTAATATAGGAAGTTTTTGAGCTCAATATATTCCATTTTACCTTTCCTAAATGCAAGAGTTGTTGTGTACACTAGGAAAAGCAAACAATAGTTTATGAAACTCTGCAGCATTGGAGTGTTGATGCTGTATTTGTCGGCAAGAAACTGGCTTGTGACTGCAGTCCCACAAATAAGCAAGGAGAGTATCTGACCCAGGAGAAGTGTTTTCACAATATGCCTGTAAATGGAAAAAGGAAAGTGGCTTTGAAAAGCTTTATTTATCAATTTACAGAATTAGGTAATTCATAATACATGACAATGGCCTTGCAAATGTACTTGCACAAATCTCTATTAGCAAGAAGAATTTAATCAGCATAGCATTTATCAGTTGACCCAGATGCTTGAAAAAAGCAAGAATAAAGGGGCATTTGGTTACTTGGGTGAAGAGAAGACCTGATCCTATTGAACCAACTTCCAATGCTACCCAGCAGTCACTGTTAGGCAATACCATTCCAAGTGGGGGGGAAAAATTCTACCATTCTCACAATGGAATATTTAAACTGCAGAAGTTAGAATAGCAACAGAAATGTTTAAGGATGAAAAAGAAAATGTTTTACAGTGGGATAGGCACTTCTGTTTTTTCATTTCAAAAACTGTGGCCTATGAAAAGTAAAGCATAGCTTGTATTCACATGAATGCCTCGAGGCTCTGTAGGCATTCTATATATGTTCACAGAAACCTTCCAAACCTTGTTTGGAAAAGTCCTGCTCTACCCAGAAAAAGAGGAAATGAAACTAGCCATGTTTGGGATAGTGGCTAAAGGCACTACAACCTAGTCCTGCCTAGACATAAAAGTCAGCTGGATATAACAGTCCCTCTTTCTCAGCCCTAGGAAGAGAGAGCCAAGAGTCGTGGTGGTACAATTGTTAGAATTTCAGGCTAACCCTGCCCACAGCCAGGAGTTCAATCCTGACCAGCTCAAGGTTGACTAAACCTTCCATTCTTCCGAGGTCAGTAAAATGAGGACCCAGATTGTTGGGGCAATATGCTGATTCTGTAAATTGTTTAGAGAAGGCTGTGAGGCACTATAAAGTAGTATATAAGTCTAAGAGCTACTGCTAAGAATGTAATGGCAACACAAACATTATCAAGAAACTTGCTTGGACTTGTTCTTGAAATCATCAGGAGTCACAGTTGATTTGATGAACCATAGCAACAACAAACTAGGTCGACAGACATTCCTGGAAGACTTAACAGCAAGTGATGATCACTAGTTTGTTTTCTGGGGAATGGTGCTCTCCATCCAGAGCAACTTTTTTATGAACAGGAAAAACACTTTATGCCGGTAACAATGCCCATATGCGCTCTCATAATTTCAACCGACCTGAACCATTGCTCATAACTGTCTAGCTTATTTACTTTAAAAATCCTACCACATCTTACTTTCCTTCATTGGTCTCAGAGGCTTGTTCACAGAATGCAAACCTATTAATTTAATGTACTATTATTTACAACAATTTTCTTCAGTGTTTCTCCCCAGTGCACTATTACATAATAGTTCTAACATTAAATTACATAGAGGCATTTTGTTACATGAACAGCTCAATGCGTCATAACACCTAACTTTTGCCCCATGGAACACAATCAATATTGAGATTAATAATACATAAAGTGATGTGCCAAATAGAAGTGCTGTCAAAATGATGGAAATTAAAGATGCAGTTCATTCACAAATGTTTTAAAAGTGGAGGAATATGAAGGAGAAGGGTATAACATTATAATATTGGAACCATGGCCGAAAATGCTTGTGTATCAGCTCTGGAAATCTGTTTTCCATAAAGAAAGGATCACAGACATTCTTGCATAATAAGCATGTTCTTCTCTGCTAATTTCCCTAATTGTGCTACTGGGATAACTATTGATTACCACTTCTTATCAATTATTTATCATCCCATAAATAAAAGAAGAATTATCTTTTGGCTGCCTTTCTCTGCCTCACTTTACAATGACAGAAAAGATTAATAGCTTCTTCTTGGATGAGGTAATGGGAATGATCTCAGACAGACTTTTAGTTATGCAGAATATGGTCTTGATTTATTCTGCTGACCCAAAACCACCATAAGGCTATTCATCTGTGAATATACAGTATCCTTGATCATGTGCACATTCACTGCAAGGGTGTTAGACCTATGGGTTTAAAAAAATTGAATTAAAAGGTGGAAGGAGACCATCATGCAAGGAATAACATTAAAGGAGGATATGGCTGAAGAATCTGGCGTCCCTTATACTATTTGGAGGACCCTGAATAGGTTGAGGGTTAGAGTGCCTAATTCAGGGGTCTTCAAACTTGGCAACTTTAAGACTTGTGGAGTTCAACTCCCAGATAAGAATCACAATCAGATAAGAATCACAATCAGTAAATCTATACTAACAGACTCCTGCAAGTCTCAAAGTACAAATCTCCCACCATCTTCTTTAAAGCCTAAGATTTTGGGAAGGGATGATCTTCCTTAGCCTCTTGCTCCACCCATTATGCAGCCACAGGCTTTGGCCTCTCTTACCTGACCATTCCCTTAACAGCCTCTCTTCTCTAGCGTCTCCCAAGGTCATTTCCATATACCATTACATATCTCATCATTCCCTAGGCCAGGGGTAGGCAACCTCGGCTCTTTTATGACTCATGGACTTCAACTCCCAGAATTCCTGAGTCAGCTGACTCAGGAATTCTGGGAGTTGAAGTCCATGAGTCATAAAAGAGCCGAGGTTGCCTACCCCTGCCCTAGGCAGTAGCTCTCCAACCCATATCCCAAGGTCTTTCCTACCAACACAATCAGTTCTGAAACATTTCCCACATCCTGTCCCTTCTGTGGGCTAAGACATCTTTTACATGTCAGTTTTCCAGTCTGCGGATCTCCCTCTGTCTTCCAGGGTCATTCCCATATACAAAGGGGATCTGCAAAGGTAAGTCCCATCTCATTAACCTGTTACGATTTGTTAAGAGTCTCAACATGCATGGGAATAGGGGTGATTTTCCCCCAAATTTTTAGTTTTCCAGATATATCAATTATACCTCTCAATAGTAATTACTCCCTCGTTAGAAATAATAGGAATTTTACCCCAACCTATGTGGGAAGGCTGCAATAGTTACAGATTGCTTCAGATTATTGTTTTTTTAACAAATTTAAAGTATTAACCTTGCTGATGATCTTCCTCACTAAAGGCTCTTGAATAAATGTAGCATTTTAATCAGTGACATAAAAAAGAACAAGGACTAAATGGATAGTGCACACACAATGGATAGAAATAAGACTATGTAGTGAGATTTGGACTCTTAGTCTTATTCTGGAGGTAGGAGATTTAAATGGTCAATGACTGCAGAGATTCAAAGAGCTTGTAAGAGTTTGGAGATCATCTAACTTGATGTCCTGGTCAGTGTAGACTACAATGAAGGACAGATATCATCCCAAATTAGAGGCCATTCAATCTATGTTTAAACATATCACCAAAGGAGGAGAATCTAACCCTCATTTTGCCCACAAAGCGAGCCTTTCCAATGTTGAACTTTCACTTCTCATTTTAGCCAAAATCTCTTTTCCTGAGGTTTCCATCCAACAGATTTTAGTTAGTTGTATGGAGCAAAAGAAAACTCTGCACCCGCTTCTGCACAGCAATTTTCCAGATGTTTAGCAATTGCCTTCATAATTTGTTTTAATCTTCTTTTCCTCAAATTGAAGTAGCATTTTCAACAATTACTCAGACAACTAAACACAACCAGCTTCCAACATCCAGATAACCCATTTCTGTATATATTTTAGTTCATTCCATGAACTAAACATCATTCAAAATGTGGTCTGGCCAGTGTAGAATAAACCAGAGCTGTCATCAACTATTACCTGGCCACTAAGTAATTCAGGGGGGAAAACACAAACAAACAACAAATGGTTTTATATTTTGTTGTTGTTTTGTAAGAAGACACAAAATAGCTAAAGTGTTCCATGAGAGCAAAAGAGAATAAGTGGGTTAATGTTTTTTTTTCCCTGTTGCATCTGAATCTTTTCTTAGTGCAATATGGGAGGATAGTGAACATGAGCAGATGCACAGAGAAGAAGGAAGAGGAGAGGAAAAATCAAAATGTTGGGTGGAAAGCAATGATGGAAGATGGTAACAAGGGAGGAGTGGTTGGAGATGTTGCTGCCAGAAATCAAAATGACCACAACAGCAAGAAATACTCTTGGTCCTGATGGACTTCTCAGCAACAATCAATACCATTGACTGTAGTATCTTTCTGGACCATCTGGGAGTTGCTGGGAAGATCAATTACCATCAGTATGTTGATGATAACTTGGTGCATATCTTCACTTCCCACAAAACAGTAGACCCAAACAATATCTTTATTCAGTACCCAGAGACTGTCAGGGTCTGGATGAATGGTGCTCCAGCTGCAGCTTTTCCTTGAATGAGATATTCCTGCTATTGACACTTCTCAGCCAGAATAGTTTAATTAATTCTGTGTAGGACTGAACTCAAGGATCATGCATAATCAATAGACAGTTCAAGGGCAGTTGTCTTATAATTATGGGTTAAGCTCCATACACTCAGTCCAATACCATTATTCCAAAAATCAGTCATCCAGCTAATCTGCTGCACTATATCCAGATCTGGGCACTGCACTTATAACAAATGCAACACAAATAAACATCCTATACTTTTATCCTACAAGGATTACCCCACTTCTTTTTATTTTGGATGGATAATCCAATTTATTTAAATTATAACAAGTGCTTAACATACTTATTCTAATACTTATTTTGAACAAAAAGAGAGGTTATCTGACACAATCACATGGTTGTGCACTCCCAATGGGATCAGACACACAAGCAAAAAAAAATCAGACTGACCCCAGTTGGGCTTCAAGTTTATAAGGAGCAAGATTTTAGACTTCTTCTATTTTAAAGAGCTTTGATTTTTAAATGAAAAGACTGAAGTCATCTCTTGTTTCAAAGAGCTCTGATTTCTAGCCAAATCTGCAAATTTTTAAGTAGAAATAAGTGACAATGGATAACCTTCAACAAGCTGACAACATCCCAAAACTACATTCCATTCCATTTATACCAGAGTTCATAAATGTGTTTTTAACTGACAAAGAAAAACCCAAAGGTGTAACTGGAGGTAAATCTTTAACAGGTAGATTACTTATAAGTCAAAGATCGCCCCATAAATTAAAAGTGAACTTCAGATTTATGTCCAGAAGTATATTAGTTTTGTTAAGTTTTGTCTAATGTTGAAATTTAATTTTCAGATTTTAAAAACTAACTGTCTTGTCTAAAAAGAAAAAGAAAAAGAATCCAAAATCTATATTACTGGAACACTGTACTACCTTTACAATAACTCTTCATTAAGCAAACTGGTAAACAAAGAAGAAAATAATTAGGTCAAGAATCTACTTAAGTTGGGGGCATGCATCCTAAGAAGAAAGTAATGCATTTTGTTTTGAATTCATCTATTAGGTAAACTCACACATACTGATTTGTAAAACATGTTTATTCCTTAGTATTAGATGTAAATCCAGCACTCTACTATCTTCACAAAACCCTTAATGAGGAAAATATAGCTTTGCATGGTACATGAATGTAGCATCATCACAGAAGAAGCCAAAATAGGCTACCAAGGCATGATTTCACATAATGCACTGTATACTGATTATATGTTGAAATCCCATAATTGGGTGGATTCACACGTAAGGAATATAAGCTTAAATATAAGCTTCTTGTTTTTTCTTGCTATGTAGACTTTAAAAGACATGAGCTGCCAATGTTAAACACCTTGACATAAGTAAAATATAATGCCATTATTATTATTTTTATTATGTCCCGTAAAGTTATTTTTGACTCCTAGTGGATTTACATAGATAAGATTTTATACCAGGGAACCAAAAGAATTATATTTTGACCGAGTCATCGTGGATTGAAACTCTCTGTGAGAAAACTGGAATCTGGGCAATGACCACTGAATTGTGACAAACGCTTCTGCATTTTGGAGGATCACTTTAATCATAATCATAGGCTTGGCCTTTAAAACCGTATTTGCCCTGCCCTTATGACAATCACAATAATGCCATCTGGGCTTTCAAGTCTCAAAGCAAGTAAGTTCCTTAAGCAGAACAGGAGCAGGAAGATTTCAGCTGCCAGATGGGGAAAAAGGTTTCCCTTTGCAATCTATTTTGCCACTGAATCCATGAATGTAAAAAAAAAAAGATTAAGTGTCAATAATTATCTTCTGAAAAAGCTTTGCATTTTATTTACTTTTAATTTAAAAGACCATTCAGGGCAGTCATGGAACAATAATAAAATTATAATGCAGAGACAATGCCCTTTAAGCCAGAGAATTCCAGCTGTTCTAGACCAGGGCTCCTCAACCTTGGCAACTTTAAGACTTGTGGACTTCAATTCCCAGAATTCCTCAGCCAGCTGGCTGAGGAATTCTGGGAGTTGAAGTCCACAAGTCTTAAAGTTGCCAAGGTTGAGGAGCCCTATTCTAGACTACTAGCCTGGCAAGAAGTTGGACATACAGTAGGTTAATCAAGGCTTTGCTATGAGCAGTGTTACTCAGCCTTGACACCTTTTAAAATATGTGGACTTCAACTCCGATAATTTCCCAGCCCTGAGTATTTATGCTTAAGCCTTCAAGGGGGAGATTTTTCTATGAATTCCTGTGGTTTCTCTACAACAGCCTCACAGTAGGTTCCAGAGGAAAATTTAAAAATCTTGCTGGTCTCCTTTGGCATCAGCATTCTGGTGATGTCATCTGCTACAATTCTTTTATTTTTTGCCTTTTCTCCAAGAACCCCTTCTCCTTCCTTTTCTAACTCCCTTTTTCATTTAAGTCCATTTTAAAAGCGTTGCAATTAACATTTGTTTAAAAATATTAGTTATTGTTAAATATTATACATAATGTACACAAGATACAAATAAAAGACTGTGCATATTTCAAAGGAGAACCTAACCTATTGTATAAAAATCTATACCAAGAAAAAAAGATTAAAAAATAAATGGAAGAGTCCATTAAAAGCCCATCTTAAAAAGCCCATTAAAAAAGTTAATTCGGATTCGGACCGGTCTGGACTCTGACTGGGCAGAGTCTGTCGAGCAGGACGCGGGCGGTCTTGTCGATATCACCTGGGAGGAGTTTGATTCTGTGACTCCAGAGGAAGTGGACAGGATCATGGGGAGGCTGAGCACCACCACATGTTTATTGGACCCGTGCCCTTCCTGGCTGGTCTATGCAGCCCGGGAGAGGACACGCAGCTGGTTCCAGGCAGTTATATCGGCCTCTTTGAGCGAGGGTAGCTTCCCCGCCGTCTTGAAAGAGGCGGTGGTGAGGCCTCTCCTCAAGAGGCCTGCCTTGGACCCAGCTTATTGAACAACCTGTCTCCAACCTTCGCTTTCTTGCAAAGGTTGTTGAGAGTGTGGTGGCACATCAACTCCCTCTGGTCCTGGATGAAGCGGATTATCTAGACCCGTACCAATCGGGTTTCAGGCCCGGGTACAGCACGGAGACGGCATTGGTCGCGCTGGTGAATGATCTCTGGAGGGCTCGGGACAGGGGGCATTCCTCTGTTCTGGTCCTATTAGACCTCTCAGCGGCTTTCGATACCATCGACCATGGTATCTTGCTGCGGCGTCTCAGGGGATTGGGAGTGGGAGGCACGGTTTTACAGTGGTTCTCCTCCTATCTCCAGGGACGTTCGCAGTCGGTGTTGGCAGGAGGGCAGAGGTCGACCGCGAGGTCTCTCATTTGTGGAGTTCCTCAGGGGTCGGTCCTCTCACCTCTCCTGTTCAACATCTATATGAAACCGCTGGGTGAGATCATTCGTGGTTTTGGAGTTGGGTATCATCAGTATGCTGATGATACCCAGCTTTTCCTTTCGACCCCAAACCACCCCAGTGATGCCCTCAACGTGATGTCCCGTTGCCTGGAGGCGGTTCGGGTCTGAATGGGGAGGAACAGACTTCAACTCAACCCCAAGACCGAGTGGCTTTGCATACCTTCATCCCGGGTTTATTCGGACATTCCACCTCTCGCTATGGGGGGTGAACTATTACCCCCCGTAGATAGGGCTCGCAACTTGGGAGTCCTCCTAGATTCACGGCTCACCCTGGAAGACCACATAGGAGCTGTGACTAGGGGGGCTTTCGCCCAGGTTCGCCTGGTGCGCCAGTTGCGGCCCTATCTAAGCCAGGATGATCTATGCACGGTCACTCATGCGCTCGTGACCTCTCGACTAGACTACTGCAATGCTCTCTACATGGGGCTGCCCTTGAGTACCACCCAGAAGCTCCAACTGGTACAGAATGCAGCCGCGAGAGTTGTGTTGGGAGTCTCCCGATACTCCCACGTTACACCTCTGCTCCGTGAGCTGCATTGGTTACCAGTTGCCTTCCGGGTGAGATTCAAGGTACTAGTAATGGTATTCAAAGCCCTACATGGCAGGGGTCCGGAGTACCTGAGGGAACACCTGATGCCGGCATCGACTTCCCTCCGCCCTGTGCATTCCCACAGAGAGGGCCTCCTCAGGTTGCCATCGGTCAGAGAATGTCGACTGGTGGCCCCCAGGGGGAGATCCTTCTCTGTGGGCGCCCCGGAGCTATGGAATCAGCTACCGGTTGAGCTCTGGACGGCGCCCGACCTTCACTCCTTTTGCCGCGAGCTAAAAACATACTTTTTTGAACAAGCTGGCCTGGCCTGATGAGGGGATTGGGGGGGGGTTGCTATCGTTATTTTATTAGGTTTTAAAGATGTATTTTAGTATGTGGGCATTTATTTAATCTTGTTTTAACTTTTGTAACCTGTATTTTTATTCTTGCCCTGTTCACCGCCCTGAGTCCTTCGGGAGAAGGGCGGTATAGAAATAGTATTAAATAAATAAATAAATAAATAAATAAATATTATACATAATGTACACAAGATACAAATAAAAGACTGTGCATATTTCAAAGGAGAACCTAACCTATTGTATAAAAATCTATACCAAGAAAAAAAGATTAAAAAAATAAATGGAAGAGTCCATTAAAAGCCCATCTTAAAAAGCCCATTAAAAAAGTGGATACAGACCAAATTCAAAATTTTAAAGCAACTTTTATCACTGGGCATATAGAAGGGCATAAACACTATTTTTACCATTTTTACAAGCTTGATGATACATTCAAAGATCTTCAGAGACGGAAGATTTCCAGATTGTTGGGATATAATAATCTGTAACCCATGCTGCCTTCAAGAACCTGGTTAATCATTGTAATAATATTTACCCTATAAGAATTTACAAGTGAACAAGCCCATAAGACAAATACCCACGTCCCTTCAAACCTATTACACCTCTAGCATAAAAAGAGTGACATTCAATATTTTTAAAACTTTATGTAAGGAGTCCAAAAGATTCTGAAGAGATTTTTTTTTTTGCTGAATTTTTGCTGAGAATCTTTTTTTCCCCAATGAAACATTACAGAACTCATTTATGCCTTAAAGGAGATGCCTTAACCCAGACATGTCAAACACAAGGCCCGGGGGCCGGATCCGGCCCGCGAAGTGGTTTCATGTGGCCCGCGAAGCCATCCTGGAAACAGTGAGGGAACGGCCCCCACTACCTAGGCCCTGGCCCAGAGACCCTCCTTCTGCCAGAGACCCTCAGATCTGTCCAACTCCTGCCCAGGCCCCCATAGGCACCCTTGAGGCGAACGATGTAGAGCTGGCCACGCCCACCCAGTAGGCCATACGCACTCTGGCCACGCCCACCCAGGCCACACCCACCCAGCCCCCTGAGGGCAACCGCAGTGCTGGTGCGACCCTCAATGAAATTGAGTTTGACACCCCTGCCTTAACCGTTTTTTCTGATTTAGATAAATCCCCCTGCTTAGTTAAGTTGAATTCTACAGATGTTATAACTCTGAACTTCTTACTTCCTGTCTATGGAAATTCTCAGTCATCCAGGTGATGGCTGTCTCAAAGGTGTTTTTTTTTCAAAAGGCAACTGGACTGTTTTTGAGCCAGAAGACATTTCGCTTCTCATCCAAGAAGCTTCATCAGCTTTCACTGGATGGTGGGGGGATGGAAGGATTAGTTTTTACTTCCTGGTTTGTGCAAATGGAAGAAACAGAAAGACAAAACAGGATCCCATTAAGAAAAGATAAAGAACTGAATTTGATTTTTGCTAAACTGATAGCCATTAGCAAGAAGAATTCAGTTTTGGGCTGTCAAGGGAGACGACACCAAGGGTTGTGTCACAGAGTCCTTCCATTTCCATTCCCAACCATATTGTGCGCAGCACAGTCTCTCTAGGGCTGCACAGAATATGCAACCCTCCCATTCTAGAGCACCCAACTCATGACCTGAACAAACTGAATTAGAAGTCGGGCAGGGAATGACATCTGAACTTTTGACATTTTTCCCTAAACATTTTTTTTGCAATGCTTAATGAAGAAAGCTTCAGGATGCAAAAACTTCTTTAGCACAGCAATACTGTGGCCTTATTTTGGCTTCGTGAAAGTGTTGTCCAAATTTTTCTTATAGTTAACATTGTTTGCTTTCCATATAGTTGGTCAGTATCAAATAAATGCACACCTATACTACAATTTGATCTAAAGCACATCTAAATGTTTTCAAATATGTACCTCCTGGTGATCTTAGCATCTGACATTAGCAAGCCTTTCAGCTCTTAACTCTTTAAAAAAGTATCTGTCCAAGTCACAGATAAACAAGACCTTCTTGCAGGTCAGTTGTGTATATTCTCTAATATATTCATATACAGTTAGTCCTCAACTTAAGACCACAAATGAGCCCAACATTTCGGTTGCTAAGTGAGACAGTTGTTAAGTGAATTTTGCCCCATTTTATGATCTTTCTTGCCACAATTGGTAAGTGAATTGCTGCAGTTGTTAAGTCAGTAACATGGTTGTTAAGTGAATCTGGCTTCCCCATTGACTTTGCTTGGAAAAAAGGTGATCACATGACCCTGGGACACTCCACCGTCATAAATATGAATCAGTTATCAAGTGTCTGAATTTTAATCAAATGACCATGGAGATGTTGCAACAGTTGTAAATGTGAAAAACAGTCAAGTCACTTTTTTTCCCAGTGCCATTCTAACTTCTAATGGTCACTAAACGAACTGTTGTAAGTGGAGGACTTCCTGTGTATAAGAGCCAACACTGCCTGTATGTATGTCTGTTGTGAGTCACTCTATGCACTTTTGTAATGTTAATCAGATTTCAGGCAGACTTCATAGGTATGTTGATTACATCCTGGGCCCACACACAGCAGCTATATTAAATTTAACCTGGTTAGTTACAAACCAATATGATAATTCCAGTTTTTTCCAACATTATGTAGCAATAGCAAATAGCACTTAGACTTATTTACCTCTCCATAGTGCTTTACAGCACTCTCTAAGGAGTTTACAACATCAGCATATTGCCAATAATCTGGGTTGTCATTTACTGACCTCGGAAGGACTGAACTATGGGCAGTTAGCCTGCAATGCTGCATCCTAATCACGGAGCCACCACAGCTCAAGTCAATGGAAGTAAGGGCTGTTATGCAAACCCAATAATAAACTATTTCCTTTGTTTATTATTTACATATTGTACAATTCCCTCAAATGGATTTAGTATCCAACAAAACATGCTTTGCCGCTACAAACTTACAGGGTTAGAAAAGAAGAGATAAATGAAGGTTGGGTATGCATTTTTATTCTCTGTCAGGGAATATTAGTCCATTGCTTCCTGGAAAAGTTGTTTTGCTTTGCGGAGAGGTATCCAATTTTAAAGGGACGCGGAGGCTCAGTGGGTTAGGATGCTGAGCTTGTCGATCAGAAAGTCATCAGTTTGGCGGGTCGAATCCCGAGTGCTGCGTAACAGAGTGAGCACCTGTTATTCGTCCCAGCTTCTGCCAACCTAGCAGTTTGAAAGCACGTAAAAATGCAAGTAGAAAAATAGGGATAACTATGGTGGGAAGGTAACAGCGTTCCGTGCGCCTTTGGCGTCTAGTCATGCCGGCCACATGACCACAGAAACGTCCTCGGACAAGCGCTGGCTCTTCGGCTTTGAAACGGAGATGAGCACCGGCCCCTAGAGTTGGAAACAACTAGCACACATGTACAGGGGAACCTTTACCTTTTACGCAATTTTAAAAGGAGGGATATTGGTTTTCCACATAGAAACCCACTGGTTCAGTCCACATTAGACTAAGAAACCGGAGCAATTATTCATATTTTATTCATATTTCACACTTCTCAACCCCCGCACCGCACTGCCCCCCATTTCCCACATAGCAATAACTAGAAATAAAAAATTGATAGCTTTTTTCATAAGCCTTCTGGCATTTCTGATTTATCATCTTTAGGCCATTCTCTAAAACAGGAACTGACAACTTGTGACTCTCCAGATAATACTGAATTATAACTCTGGATATACTTCTCTTTGGCTGCTTAATTGGGGTTGCTGAAATTAAGGACATCTGAAAAGTCCATCCACAGATTCCTCACCTTTCTTCTAAAGGACAAAGCATCTGACATCCCACAAATCATTTTGGGCACTATTCATCTTCAACTATTCACTCTGCCTTTGCCTCCAAAGGTCTCATATTCTTGAAATCAACAGATAGCAGCACATAGTTGATACTGAGTAGCCTTCAGACCCTGACTGCTCTTTAGAAGGCCAGATCTTGAAGTTGAAACTCAAATACTTTGGCCACCTAATGAGAAGGAAGGACTCACTGGAGAAGAGCCTAATGCTGGGAAAGGTTGAAGGCAAGAGAAGAAGGGGACAACAGAGAATGAGGTGGCTGGATGGAGTCACTGAAGCAGTAGGCGTGAGCTTAAATGGACTCCAGAAGATGGTAGAGGACAGGAAGGCCTGGAGGTACATTGTCCATGAGGTCGCGATGGGTCGGACAACAACAACAACAACAGCCTTCAGACCAGGCTTATCCTACCAGCACAGACCAAGGTTGTACACCAGATTGGAAAGTTGATTAAAAGCAACACGATAGGTGGCAACATTGAGCCACTTTCATACTATTGCAGGGATGTCAAACTCAATTTCATTGAGGGCCGCATCAGCATTGCGGTTGTCCTCAAGGGGCCGGGTGGGTGTGGCCAGGGTGGGTGTGGCCTACTGGGTGGGCGTGGCTAGAGTGCTTATGGCCTACTGGGTGGGCGTGGCCAGCTCTACATCGTTCGCATCAAGAGTGCCTATGGGGGCCTGGGCAGGAGTGGGACAGATCTGAGGGTCTCTGGCAGAAGGAGGGTCTCTGGGCCAGGGCCAAGGCAGTGGTGGCCGTTCCCTCACAGTTTCCAGGATGGCTTCGCGGGCCACATGAAACCACTTTGTGGGCCGGATCCGGCCCCTGGGCCTTGTGTTTGACATGTCTGTACTATTGCCAAGAAAACTACTGGGTTGTGTCTTCAACTGCATGAGAAGGAGACTTTGTTATCTGCATCTCAGCAGTTAGGAACATCAGAGATTTCTCACCTGGTCCTGGAACTTTGTAACTCAAAAAGAAAAAGGTCAACCTGGATAGTACTGTATTCTGCTGGTGATCATGTCATTTCTCCTCAAAGAAAAAGAAAAATTCTGTAATGCTTTTGACAATGATTTTTACAAGTTCTCCAGCAGGCATAAACGTACAGAAAACACGTGTTCTGTGCTAGAGCTCGCAGATCAAATAATGGGTCGGAAATGCAGCACGTGCGAAGGGCGGCAGGCAGGTCCCTTCTCCCTTCCCGGGGCTTCAAAAACAACCAGTCTCTGAACCTTCCTCTCCTTCTCGCTTTCCGTTTCCAGTTTAGAAAGATTCAAAGATTTCTAACCCGGAGCGCGAACCAGCTGCCAAGCTGAAGTTCACAAAGGCTGGAAGCCCGGGTGTAGACGAAGCACGTGCGAAGGACTGGAAACGCCAGCCCTGAAACCTCCGCGTCCCGCCACCAGGGCGTCCTCGCCCTCCGCTTGAAAGAACCGGACTAACCCGAGCTCTGTGGGTCGATCGCCGGGGAGGGGGACGGCGGAGGAGGGGGGCTTAAAAAGCCGCGGGTTTTTTCCCTTCCACCCGCAGCTGCAGCCGTTCCTCCCCGGCGGGCGTTCCTGCAAAAAGCGCCTTTTGCCCGCTTTTGGCTACTCACCACGTACAGAGTTTTCCCCTCAAGCGGATCCAGAGGTTGGAGGCGCAGGAGGAGCGCGGCGGGGGAACCGCCGCTGGTGGCGGAGCGGCCGGGTGGCCGTTTTCCAACACCGAGGCGGAGCGGACGCCCTCCATGGCGAGCGTGGCGAAGAGCTCCACTCCAGCCCGGCTCCGGGATGCGCACAGAAAGGGCCGCACCGGAGGAGGGGAGGGGAAAGGGCGGGGCCACTGCCGCCGCGCCCGCTCCTTCTTCTCCAACCCGGCGCCCGCCTTCGGGCTCCCTTCGCTGACGCCGCTCGCTCGCTCGCTCGGCTCCTGCCCCCTTCAGGCAGGCCGAAGGGCAGGTGGCGGGAGCATCCCCGGGAGCGACCGGCAGCCCAGCCGTTTGCGAATGAGCCTGATATTGCCTTGTTTGCATTTTTATTGCAGGCCAATTCACGGAGCAATAATAATAATAATAATAATAACAGAATAAAAACAGGGCATGTTTTTATCTAGGCCAAAAGATCCTCTGATTTTCCCCTGGGCAACAGGGCCTGGCTCGCGTCTGTCCCCAAAATCTTTTTATTATTATTATTATTATTATTATTATTATTATTATTATTATTATTATTATTATTATTATTATTATTATTATTATTATTATTATTTTGCCTGCAATTTCCTTCCGTTTCTACAAAACAGCAGTCGCAGCTTTGCTGGCTCGGGAACCATCATCATTAGTCCTACTTGGGAAATTTTATTAGAGCTGTGCAAAATTGCCAGGAAAGAAGATGCTAGTTTTCCAGCTGTCCAAAATTCTGCCTCCGGGAGGATCAGGATAGAGAAGAAGAAGCAACAAAATCCCCAATCTTGGCTACAGTTTTCCAACCATTAGATAGCTATATTTATGGACAGCCTTATTTATTATTCTATATGTTGTATTTTAAAGATAAAGCCTCCTGGGAGTTAGGATTGACTCCTGGTGACTCCACATGTTGTTTTCTTGGAAATCAAGCAAGATGGGATATTATTTTGACTTTCCAAGCTAGCTGGGTGAATTTCAATACAAATGCTACGCAGGTCTGAATTTTGCCTGTTTCTGCTAACTCTTGTTGTTGTTAGCTGCGAAGTCGTGTCCGACCCATCGCGACCCCATGGGCAACGTTCCTCCAGGCCTTCCTGTCCTCTACCATCTTCTGGAGTCCATTTAAGCTCACGCCTACTGCTTCAGTGACTCCATCCAGCCACCTCATTCTCTGTCGTCCCTTTCTTCTCTTGCCCTCAACCTTTCCCAGCATTAGGCTCTTCTCCAGTGAGTCCTTCCTTCTCATTAGGTGGCCAAAGTATTTGAGTTTTAGCTTCAGGATCTGGCCTTCTAAAGAGCAGTCAGGGTTGATCTCCTCTAGGACTGACTAGTTTGATCGCCTTGCAGTCCAAGGGACTTGCAGGAGTCTTCTCCATAGTTCAAAGGCCTCAATTCTTTGGCGCTCAGCCTTTTTTATGGTCCAGCTTGCACTGCCATACATTGCAAACTCTAACATCAGCCAAAGTTGACTGGCTAGTGCCATCTGCTGTGATTCTGCTTTTATTTCTTAACATTTTTCCAAGAACTTCTTCATTCCCCCATTGCCTCTTTTCTAGTACAAACTGAATTTAAAGTCTGAAGGTTTACAAATTTCATTAAGCCAAATTTTAGTGTTGGACACAAATCTTCCAGTAGTGTATAAATGCTGTTTTCATAACTCTTCAAGCTTGTTGACATTTTTTTATTTGGCTGAGGGATTTCAGATTGTTGGAATATTGATTGACAAAATTTAAACAGAGCCAGTTTGGTGTAATGGTTAAGGTGCTGGCTTAGAAATCAGGAGACTGTGAGTTCTGGTCCCACAGTCATGTGATCAAACTTTGGATGCCTGGTTATGATGATTGCAGCATCTCAGGATCCTGAGATAGTCATATCCATTCTCTTAACAATCACACAATTCACTTAACTTTAGTGATTTGCTTAACAACTATGGCAAAAATGTCATAAAATTGGACACGATTCATTTACTGTCTTGCTTAGCAATAGAATTTTGGGGCTTAATGGAGGCCATAAATCAAGGACTACTGTATTCTTCTAAAGTGCTGTTTTATCCCATAAAGCTTTACATGCCCAAGGACCCATATATTTATACTGTAGTTCTCATCCAGATTTAGCGAGTAAAGTCCTGGGTGCCTTTGCTTGCAAATTTTTCATTACCTGACATCACCAGTGCTAGCCTATCCTTTCCTAAGAGGAACTGCTGAGGATCCCCACTCAACTTGAGATAAAGAGTACAAGTCCAGAGATACATCTTGTGTGTGGTAGCACTCGTACTGGTGTGTCCCAGGTGTGGCCAGGCCCCATATTTGTGGTTTACAAGGGGATTAAAATCTTAAAATATGACAAGCTTTCAGCGGGAATGGGGGACTTAGGCTGCATCTTTCTTTGTTTTTTTAAAATTTATGTTATTTTCATTTTACTTGTTTTTTTCTTGTATTTAAATAACCTGTGTCTTTTGCGGCATGGCAGTGTAATAATATTTATTTCTTCAGCATATGATGAGAACATGACGAAGAGAAGTAAACATACACATACAATCCACATTTATATAGAAAATGTCTACAGGATGTGGCAGAAGCCTCATAACTGGATCTTCAGTTCAGTTATCCAAGCAGACACCTCTGCTATTGCTTTATGCATATCTTCTAACGAACCAGAGAACGCATGTCATGGGCAATTTTACGTAATCGTGGGGAGCGAAAGTTGCTTGCATCCCTAATACCTCTTAAGCTACACGTGTTCCCTGAGCGGTGCTAAATAGGTGGCAGAAATCAGATGCAGCTGTACTGCTGTCCTGGGTCTCGCGACCATGACAAACAGAAGAATATAAAACCAAATACTGTAATACATATTTGTATGTATATTGTGATGCATAATAAAAATGGCCATTTAGCAGCTGGTGATATTTTGGAAAATTTACTGCAGACAGTTATATTTCTCCAACATAGTTTTAACCCAAGAATATTATTTTACTTGCAATCTATGAAGCACCATTTATTGTAGAATCAGTGTAGCACACAGCAGACAATGTCAGAGAGCTGATATAATGGAAGGAGCATGTGAGAAGAAACTTAACTGTTATAGATGTAATTCTTAACATACAACCACAATGGGATCAGAATTTCCATTGCTAAGCAAAGTGGGTGTTAAATGAGTCACACCCGATTTTATGATCTTTTTTGCCATGGTTATTAAGCGAATCACTGCAAATGAATCCTGTGATTGTTAAGTAAATCCATTCCCTGCATTGACTTTGCTTGTCAGGGGAGGTTGCAAATGGTGTTCAAACAACCCTAGGATTTTGCAACTATCATAAATAATTGCTGATTGCCGAGCACCCAATTTTTATCATGTGACTGGGGGAAGTTGTAACATCCGTAAGTGTGAGGACCAGTTGGAAGTCACTTTTTTCAGTGGCGTTATAACATTGAATGGCCGCTAAACAAAAGACTGTAAGAAAATGACTACCTCTAATATGATGTTAATTGCTGTAAGTGTGCACAGTTACCATTGTGAAATGACCTCTTAGGTATGAGAACATGCACCATAGCTATATGCTTGTTTATTAGATGTATGTTCCACCCATTTTTAGGAGCCTAGGGCTGCATGCATGCTTCTTCCTTTTTCATTTTATCTCACTATAGCGTGGTAAGTTAAGCTGAAATACTATTACTTGTCAAGGTCACAAAATAAGTTCCACAACAGGGATTTCACCCTCAGTGCAGCACCTGGGCTCAGCTGTGCATTTCATGAAGCATTGTGTCATTCTTTTAGCTCCAGGCTATTTTTGTTTTGGGGGTTTTTCAGACCACTTTTATGATTTTTTTTTCTAAAAATGTACTGCTTTTTCTGAACCATATTGATTCAGATGTACCAGCTGCACAGCATTATAACTCATACCAGGGGTTTAATCTTTGAAGTTGTAGAACGGGATCTGCAACATTTCCTCCCTCATAGATTCTGATGAATCAAAGGTGGCCTAGAGCGATGAGAAAGACATTCAGCAGGCAGGAAATTCATGGTTGTCCTCCATTTCTTCTCTGCTGGAAATAGGGGTGTTTGATAACAGGGTTTTACATGATTTCCAGTGCACTTGAGGAGGAACATACTCTGTTTTTACACAGAGTATATCTTGGGTGGTATTTTCAGTTACCACATGTCCCAAAGAGTTTGCACTTTGATGCTGTTTCCATCATTCTAACAGAGACAACAAGATCCTACAGATAGATGCATTCGGTTAGCAAAATATCTGAAAGGACCCTTGGAAGTCTTCTAGTCTAACCCCCTGCTCAGGCAGGAAACCTTATATCATTGGTGGTGAATCTATGGCACGCATTCCAGAGGTGGCACTCAGAGCCTTCTCTGTGGGCACGTGCACAGTCACCCCAGCCTTGCCTTCCCCCATGGCCCCCTCCTCACCAGCAGTCCCCCGGAGGAGAGTTGCCTCTGGGCACGGCCTGTGCAGAGCAGCGCAGCCAAAGACATGGCAGCCGGGTAGCGGGGACAATACTCTGCCCTCACACCCTGTCGTGTACAGATGATGCTGCGGAGTGCGCTATGGCGCTTCTGGGCCTCCTGGGCAAACTGCAGCGGGGCATGGAGGCAGTGGGTGGCCCTGTGGGCGGGCAGGGCAGGGGGGTGGAGGGGGGGCAGTTTTGGGGCAGTCAGTCTCTAAAAGGTTCGCCGTCACTGCCCTATATCATTTCAGACAATGGTTGTCCAATCTCTTCTTTAAAACCTCCAGTGTTGGAGCACCCAGAACCTTTAAAGGCAAGTCATTCCACTAATCCATTATGCTAACTGTCAGGAAATGTCTTCTTAGTTCCAGATTGCTTCTCTCCTTGATTAATTTCCCTTCATTGCTTCTTGTCCTGCCTTCAGGTGCTTTGCAAAATAGGTTGACTCTGCAGGGCTCCATCTCTGACTTCTCTTTCTTTCCTTTCTGTTTTGTGAAACTTAGTTTACAATAGTACTTATCAAGTCAATACACATATTTAGTTGTTTTTCACATTTTTGAACCGCCTGTCTCCCTCAAAGAGGGACTCTGGGCAATGTACAATAAAGTTAAACTATAAAAACGGTGTATAGGAATTCTAAAAAAATTAAAATTTAAAAAAGAATTTAAAACAGAGGCAAGGATGATTGAAACCTGTTAAAAATCAAGTAAAAAGGACAAAGTAGCTTTCTGTCTCTGAACCACCACAGGAGTATAGCGTATTCCGACGAATCCAACATTGTGCATCAGTGTTACACACCTTTAGGTGGTTCTCAGGACCACTATGCTTATTTGGCAGGGAGGGGAAGAGAAAATGTGATGGGAGAGAGCTATGAGATAGAGTATCATGGGGAAGGGCATATGACTAGACTAGACAACACACTAACCTACCACACTCTGTGTGTCACTCTGGCTGAGGAATTCTGGGAGTTGAAGTCCACGAGTCATAAAGTGGCCAAGGTTGGGGACCCCTGTCATACACCATTCAGATGAAAGACTGTACCTCCGCTTTTAATTCCCCTTTAGGGAAACAAAATTCTCCCTTTCCGCACACCCCAACCCCCAAAAAGTGCCATGAATTTCTTTTACAGAAAGATCAGTATACAGTGGTACCTCGGTGCTCATTGTTAATTGGTTCCGGGAGGCCCAATGAGTAGCCAAAGCGGTGAGCACCAAACAAATTTTTCCCATAAGGAATAACGTAAATAAATTTAATGCATTCCCAAACCAAAGTCAATGCCCATTTTTAAGGCAATATGTAAAAAAGATAGGATTGTACTTTACTTTACATGAGAAATAAACCTAGACATTAATAAATACTTAGATTGACGAAAATAAAAACTTCACTTTACCTGTACTGATCAGGAAAAACAACAACAGAAAAATACACAAAATGACCACAGAAGCTAAGATAAGACTGCACGGAGATGTGCGCAGGTCAAGAGCTACAGTGTGACTAACGCATCACCCTTTGTGTCGGCTGGAAAGGGCAGCAAATCACGAGGCAACCAACACCACAGCCTTCTTCTGTGTTGTGTACCAAACAAACAACAAGTATCAGGACAAAATTTGTGAAAACGAGTTAAGTATCCAATTCGGCGAGTTTCAAAGCAATTGAGTACTAAGGTACCCCTGTATTTTTTGTTTTCTTTTGTTTTTCAAGGAAGCTATCCCACTACATGAAATAAATTGCTGAAAAGCTGTTTCCTCACTTCCCCACTCTCTGTTTGTAGAGCATTAAAATGCAAGGCACGCGGTGTTCTTTCTCTCCCTCGTTTTGTCTGGTTCTAAGAGACATGGCCCTGAATGTTTATCCCATTGAATGTTTGACGATCGGTACTGTAGTATAGTGCTTTTCTTTTATCACCATTCGTTCCCTCCTTAAATATAGCTGGTAAGAAAATAATTCAGAAGAGGTTACATTTAGGCTGGGCACAAAGCCAAATAAATGCTTTTTCAGTTTTCAATCCTCACTTCAGATCCCCATAAACTCTTATTACAATTCCAACATTTTTTTTCTCACAGAATATGTTTTAACAAAACATCACGGTGGGGGTGTGCTTTACCCCATCTTCTCAACTGGATACTTTTATTAAAAGTGTTTAAAGGGAATTTGTTACTTGACGGCTGAGCTATTTTGCACAAAGGGAATTAACACTATTAGTTAGCTAGTTTAAAAGATTTCTAGATGGCTGTTTTAATTTAAATAAATTTAAATCAATTGAACAAAAAATAAATGTCAGTCAGAAAACAGCAATGGTTTGTTAAGAGAAATAAAATATCTGATCCATCTATAACTCTATAATATTGCTACTTTTCCTTCCACAGAATCATAAAATGTATGAATCAGAAAGGTTTTCCATATAGTTCAAAAAATTTTGGGGGAAAAAAAACCAGTGAGGGGAGAACCACAGTATGTCCTAAAATGGCCAGCTCCTGAAACAACTTCATGGGGCTTAATTTCCAGAAAATTCACAATTCTGGTTGCTTTCCTGTAATCTTCATGACCTTTTTAAAGTAGGGTGCCTAGAGATAAATGTAGTACTCCAGATGTAGCGTACAGTGGAAATATTACTTCCCATGATCTGGATGTTAATGCAGCCCAACATCTCAGTAGCCTTAATAGCTGCTGCACTACAGTTCATTTCAGCCAGATTTTCTTACATGTACTGGTACCAAGCCAGATATCCCTATTTTGCACCTTTCATTTTTCTTAACCAGTTGGAGAACTTAATATCTGTTATGTTTTAAAACCATCTTCTTGGATCTGAATATTAAATAGAACATTCTATTCTGGAAGAAACCCACTTAACACTTTGTTCTTTGCTATCTTGGCTTTATTTTTGGTTATGATCTTTTTAAGTGTTTGTTCTTTCTAGAAGTGTTGTTTCTTAGACAGCAATTGAGGTTTGATGCATCTTAGAGCATATAAGCACCACATGCTTAAGATGCTCCTGTCTTCTGCTCATACTCTGAGAAAACTGATTTTAGACTAAGTAACTATGGCACTAGATTTCAAGTTATTTATGGAAAGAAGGTCGCATGTCCTCCCATTAGACAATCTTGCTGCTATGTCTTTCCACCATTTTTTATAAGAAAGTATTGATTATTTACTTCAAATGGGTAAGTCTTCCTAGACTTAACTTTTGTATAAAATGTACTTTTATAAAATTCATATATAAAGTTAAAGCATCAAAATGCACATGCCTGCAAACAAAGCATCACACTTTAAAATAAAAATACTTACTGTCCTTTTGTCTCTAATGCTATCTTTATCAGTAATACTACAATAGGAGGAACATGTGCCTTGTAAACAGAAAGTTGCTAGTTTAGGCATAATTTTTATTACTATTTTTTTCTTAGCTAACTATTCTTAATCCCTTAGTTAGTACATTATTTTAACATTGCTCCAGTCAATGTGAAATCTAGATAGAATGTAACCCTTTTCCTTAAATGATGAAATGATGAAGCAATATGTTGTTAGATTTATTTTTTAAAAAGCCCAAGGACAAAGTTGATAGCTCAGGGAAAGCAAGATAGTAATTAAAAGACATTTATACTGTATTTCAAACCAACAGTTGTGGTAAACATTGTGCTACTGTGTCGGTCATGATGTTTATGTGCTATCAAGTCATTGTCAGCTTTCAAGAGACCATGTAGATTGATTTTTCCCATGATGGTATGTCCCTAATCTGGTCTTCCAAGCCTTCCAAAGGTATGTTCAATGGTACCATTAGAAATTATAATATACTTTTCACAATTGCATATCTGGTCCACACATGGCTACTTTTATTCCTCATCCTAATGAGACTCCCACCATCACCACTCTTGAGTTCAGTGCTTGATGATTTGGAAATGCCTCAGCAGGAAAAGATGAGCCTGATGAAAAATAAAATGTGAACTATGGAAGAAAATATATGTAGCTCAAGTTAAACTGTGAAGTCCTTGCTGCTCTCTGAGCTTTGTTGTTGGCTTGCAGACATTTCATTACTCAACTAGGTAGCATCAGCAGTCTGACATCTGTGAACATTCGCAAGAAACAGTGAGCAGCACAAGAAGATGTCATGACCTGGGTTCAGGCAACTTGAGGGACCATCTCATCCCACTGGGATTGGGCTGCCCCACCCATGCCAGCAGGGGAGGCTTGTTGCAGGCCTCATCGGCCTGAGTATTCCAGCTGAGGGGTCCAGGAGAAGAGTCTTCTCTGGCATTGCACCTGCCCTTTGGAACATCTTGCTTCCCGGAGTGAGATCAGCCTCAACCCTCCTGACCGTTCGCAAGAGCTTAAAGGCTCTGCCAGTTGGCTTGGGGCTCCAATGAGAGGGGTAATTGGGGGGGGGGTGACCATGGGGGTGGTTGACATGTCCCACCTCCTACCCTGCTCATCCTTCTCCCTCCCTCCCCATCTTTTAGTTAGGGTTGAGTATTCATATTTTTTATAGTATAGTATTTATAGCTGTTGTACAGTTTTATCTTTTTAATATTGTAAGCTGCCCAGAGTTACCCTGAGATAAGATGGGCGGTCAATTAATTAATTAATTAAAATGTGAGCATTTAGACAAGCCGGAGAAAGAGGTAAGCTTGTAACTTTCATCCCCATCATAAAAAAATAACAAAACAGTTGGAACATCTTATATCTGGAACTGTTTTTCACTACCACTAGAGGCCACCTGTGAACAGCAACCAGTCAAAAAGAGCTGATAAGTTTTTATTTACAGGTTAATTTCTGGCCTCTATTTGACAAGCCTAGTAAGATTCACCTTAGAAAAAAAATAACTAACATAACATACTGAATTTTTTTTTATCTAAGTCCCATTATACAGAAATTGGACCTTGATACTACGGCCAATTATTAATTTACATGTCAAGTAAAGTAAAATAGACATAATGCAAATATTTATAGATTTGTCCACTCTTCCTCCACTTCTTCCCAACCCCAAGCTAAATCAATATACCATACTAAACCATAAGGTGCTCACTTAGTGGGTTGCATTAATCAATGTGGTTTATAAATGACATCTTAGAGTCTTGTATGAGATGGAAACCCAGTCAATTTTAGTTTATTTACTAAAATAAATCATAGTTTTTATGTGTGTGAAAATCCTACATATTCTCTCTCTCTCTGTCTCTGTCTCGCTCTGTGTGTGTGTGTGTGTGTGTGTGTGTGTGTGTGTGTGAGTGAGTGTGAAGTTTACACTATGAAGTTTACTTGGCAGTGTTAAAGAACTGATTTGCCACTGTTTTCTTCTGAAATGTTCTTTTAACTCCCAGTCTAGTCTATAGTGCTAGGTTTGTTTGATTGTCCATGTATTCCAAGCTCAGCCAACACCAACTTGATGCTCAACATTTTTCTCTTAACATGTTGCAGTTGATTGATTGTATTCTTTATTCTGTATTGATTGTGATTCTTGCAGTGTGTCTTAACCTTCGCAACTTTAAGATGTGTGGACTTCAGATCCCAGAATTCCCCATTATAAAAATGTTGATAGAGTACTTAAAAGAGTAAAAGTACATTCACACATTGTTTTAATATAAGTACATAGCAGATGGGGAGAAACATTTACCAAATAGTAAATATTACAGGAAAGCCAAGAAATGTTTGCATCTTTGTACCATACAAAGTGTGATCATGTTACCTACTAGATAACTAGAACATTTTGGGATCTGCCAGCATCTAATTGCCGCCTATTAACAGCTGATTAGTGCTGGTTGTGGAGATGTAGGGAGCTCTTTGAGCAGTGATCATGGTTTGCCTGCTGTTTTACTACGCGTCTCAGCTGGTGTCTCAGCTGGCGGAGTTTCAGCTAGCACAGTATATGCCACAACGAAGAGATTTCTCCTTCCTTCCCCCAACTGAGATGGTTGTGGTTCCAGGCCCTGGATCATCTGTTGGACTGCTGTTTTGTGCCGTGGAGACCTTCCCCTCTTTCGGAGTTGCAAGATACTGTGGGATACGGCGGCTAGGAACCAACTCTGATGCTTCGGAGCAGCCGACCGGCACCCCCTCTCTCTCTTGCTTATGGAGCATCAGCTGCAACTTTAAGAGTTATTGTTGGCCAAGAATTGGCCTTGACAGATCTGGGACTTGTCTGCAGTGAGAGGGCAGAACAATTAACTATCAATCCACCCTCTGATGTGAGAGATCAGCTGAGGTGGATTTATCCTGGTTGTCTTTAGCCAAGTTTTGCCCAGATGTATCGCCATTTGTTGTGAGAGAACTGTTATGGCTTTATATCTGTTGCCAGCTCGGGTGAGAGTAGAGCTGGCTTGGCTGGCTTGGCTTGGCTTGGCTTGGACGGGCTTGACTTAATGGTTTTTTATGTTTTGCCGCCCTGACTTGAGAAGGTCAACAATATTCTTTAACATCTCTATTCTAACTTTATTCTAACTACCTAGCTGCCTACAAATAGCCCAATGTGGACCGCTGGATTTATTTAATTATTATTAAGCGCCTTAGTTACCCTAGTACTGTTCTGTTCGCCCTCAGAGGTGCCCCCCCATCCTTGGTGCGACCTGCCTCATTTTCCACTCTGCCTCTTGATGAAGGGCCCGATTGTTGGGACCCTGAGAGATGGCTGGGCAGGAACAGGGGCCTCAGGTTTAAATTTAATAAGAGGCCCCTGGTTACTTTTTTAGCAAAATTTTTTGTGGGGTTAGGGAGGGGGGAGGGTTGTGGTTGGTTGGAAATGGGGGGTAATCCACCAACCATTGTTCAGGCCAGGCCTGGGACAGATCGCGTAGGGGGGGAGCCGGGGTTAGTTGCCTCCGGAGCTCCAGAGCGGGTCGTGGGATTACCTATTCCCACGACGTTAGGGAATGGCAGCAGGTGTATGAACAGAGGGCCGTATCGATATCCAGGAGGGCATCCCCGCTATCTACAAGCGGTGAGGCGCTCCGACCCTCTGTCTTCACCCCAAGGCCCCGGGAGTGAGGATGTGCAGCCACCTGAGCTCCGGCTGGTGTACCTGAACGCCAGGTCTGTCGTTAATAAGGCTCCTCTCGTCTGGGATCTGGTCAAGGTTGAGCATGCGGACCTGGCTTGCATCACGGAGACCTGGTTGGGCCCAGAGGGTGGTATCCCCCTGGTTGATCTTTGCCCACCAGGCTTCCGGGTGCTAGACCGGCCTCGGACTCAGGGTAGGGGTGGGGGAGTGGCTGTGGTTATGAGGGAGACCTTATGTCCGCAGGAGGCCACCATTCTTCAGATAGACGGGTGTGAATCTCTCTTACTGAGGTGTGGTCCTAGGGCGCAGTTGGGCTTGCTGCTGGTGTACCTTTCGCCTAGTCGTGCAGCAGCAGCCCTGCCTGAGCTTCTCGATATCCTCTCGGGGCTGGTGATTGAGTTCCCCAAACTCATGGTTTTGGGTGACTTCAATCTACCATCCCTGGGAGGATCATCCGAGTTAGCTCGGGAGTTCATGGCTTCCATGACGGCCATGGACCTGACGCAAGTAATTCATGGACCGACTCATGTGGGAGGTCACACCCTGGATTTGGTTTTTCTATCTGGACGGTGGTTAGATGATCTTGGTGGGGGCTCCCCAATTGTTATGCCCCTGTCATGGACCGATCATCATCTCCTGCGGCTGGTCTTCCGTTTTGCCACTCACCACTGTGGGTGTGTTGAGCCAACTAGATGGTTCCACCCCAGGCGCTTAATGGACCCTGAGAGGTTCCAGGCAGCACTGGGGCCCCCACCTGACTCCTCTGCTCACAGCTCGGCAGATGCCTTAGTGGAAGCCTGGGAAAGGACGGCCACGGAGGCACTTGACCGAGTTGTACCCTTGCGGCCCCTGACCCGGCGCAGATCTCAGTGGGCTCCATGGTTCACCGCGAAGCTCCGGGAGATGAAGCATCGGAGACGGGGCCTGGAGAGCGGTTGGAGGTCCAGCCGATCTGAATCCGACCGATTGCGACTAAGAACCCATATTAGGTCTTATCTTGCAGCGATAAGGGTGGCGAGGTCTAATTACTTCGCTACCCTTATCGCGTCCGCAGATAATCGCCCGGCCACCCTGTTTAGGGTGACCCGCTCCCTCCTTAATCAGGAGGTGAGTGAGGAACCCTTGCAGGGGCGTGCCGAGGAGTTTAGTCAACATCTGTTGGACAAAATCGCTCGGATTCGGACCGGTTTGGACTCCAACTGGGCAGAGTCTGACGATCAGGACACTGGCAGTCTTGTCAATGTTATCTGAGAGGAGTTTGATCCTGTGACTCCGGAGGAAGTAGACAGGATTATGGGGAGGCTGAGCTCCACCACATGTTTATTGGACCCGTGCCCTTCCTGGATGGCCTATGCAGCCCGGGAGGGGACACAAGGCTGGTTCCAGGCGGTTATATCTGCCTCTTTGAGTGAGGGTAGTTTCCCCGCCACCTTGAAAGAGGCGGTGGTGAGACCTCTCCTCAAGAAGCCTGCCTTGGACCCAGCTGTGTTAAATAACTTTCGTCCGGTCTCCAACCTTCGCTTTCTTGTGAAGGTTGTTGAGAGTGTGGTGGTGCATCAGCTCCCTCTGGTTCTGGATGAAGCGGATTATCTAGACCCGTACCAATCGGGCTTCAGGCCCGGGTACAGCATGGAGACGGCATTGGTCGCTCTGGTGAATGATCTCTGGAGGGCTCGGGACAGGGGATATTCCTCTGTCCTAGTCCTATTAGACCTCTCAGCGGCTTTCAATACCATCGACCATGGTATCTTGCTGCGGCGTCTCAGGGGATTGGGAGTGGCAGGCACGGTTCTTCAGTGGTTCTCCTCCTATCTCCTGGGACGTTCACAGTCGGTGTTGGCAGGGGGGCAGAGGTCGACCGCGAGGCCTCTCGCTTGTGGAGTCCCTCAGGGGCCGGTCCTCTCGCCTCTCCTGTTCAACATCTACATGAAACCGCTGGATGAGATCATTCGTGGTTTTGGAGTTGGGTATCATCAATATGCTGATGATACCCAGCTTTTCATTTCGACCCCAAACCACCCCAGTGATGCCCTCGACATGATGTCCTGCTGCCTGGAGACGGTTCGGGTCTGGATGGGGAGGAACAGGCTTCAACTCAACCCTGACAAGACCGAGTGGCTGTGCGTACCGGCATCTTGGGATATTCAGGATATCCCATCTCTCTCTATGGGGGGTGAGTTATTACCCCCTGTAGATAGGGCTTGCAACTTGGGAGTCCTCCTAGATTCACAGCTTTCTCTAGAAGACCATATAGTAGCTGTGACTAGGGGGGCCTTCGCCCAGGTTCGCCTGGTGCGCCAGTTGCGGCCCTATCTAGACCGGGATGCCTTACGTACGGTCACTCACGTGCTCGTGACCTCTCGTCTGGACTACTGCAACGCTCTCTACATGGGGCTACCCTTGAAGACCACTCGGAGGCTCCAGCTGGTACAGAATGCAGCCGCGAGAGTTGTGTTGGGAGTTTCCCGACACTCCCATGTTACACCTCTGCTCCGTGAGCTGCATTGGCTTCCAGTTGTCTTCCGGGTGAGATTCAAGGTGTTGGTAATGACCTACAAAGCCCTACATGGCATGGGTCCGGAATACCTTGGGGAGCATCAACTTCCCTCCGCCCAGTACGCTCCCACAGAGAGGGCCTCCTCAGGGTGCCACCGGTCAAAGAATGCTGACTGGTGGCCCCCAGGGGGAGGGCGTTCTCTGTGGGCGCGCCAGATTTATGGAACCATCTTCCGGTCGAGCTCCGGATGGCGCCTGACCTCCGCTCCTTCCGGCGCGATCTCAAAACCTACCTTTTCGAACAAGCTGGCCTGGCCTGATGGGATGGGGTTGGGTTTTATTAATGTGTTTTAACCTACTTTTAATGTGTTTTAACTTATTTGTGGGCATTTTATTTAATCGTTTTTAATTTTTGTATCTTGTTTTTGATATGTATTGCCCTGTTCACCACCCTGAGTCCTTCAGGGACTAATTAATTAATTAATTAATTAATTAATCTGCTGACATTTCTAATTTAGCACTTGGATTGTTAGTCATAAGAAAGGTATCCCTATAGAAATTCAGCCACTTGCCAGAAATAATACATATATCATCCTCTTATTACTTCAGAGCCTTTTTACAAAAATGTTTAGTTTTAGCTGATTCATCAGTGGAGTTCATTTTAACATGAAGGATACACAATTTTGGTGCAGTTCAGATGCAAAGACTTGGTCATTTATTGCTTCTTTAGTTTTGAAATACTCCTACGCAGAAAGCAAAAATAAAATACAAACCATGGCCAACTGTTTGATCTAAAAATCATTGTGAGCTTTGTTTACCTGTAATGAAATGTGGTTGTTATGTGCCACACAACTAACTGAATAATTAAAAGCTAGATGACTCAGCAAATAAATCAGTTTGATATATCAAATATTTGGCATATCACTCTGATACTTTCCAGATAAACTTATTTAGCTCATGTGATAAAGAAAGACACGTGGTCTTTGGTCTTTTGCATATCTTTTAGAGTAGATAAGGATGAGAGTAAAGAGAAAAATAATACTCTTGTGGATTCCTCCTACGTACCATTTTACTAGCAAGTGTCTTAAGTGCAGCAAATCCAGTTTTCCAATTGGGAACATTAGTTCCTTTTTTGTTCTGATATAACACACACTGCTCCATCCAATAGGCATAATACAGACTCTTTAAACCCCCATCAGGTCTTAGTGTTTGATGTCAAATATCAGATATATGATACAAGGTCTCCTGGAATATGTACAAGAGACTTTTGGCTGAATAAATATAATCATATTTGTTCTCACTGTTGTGGAGAAAATGTAGAAGGCAGGATACTTTATGTGCCATCTACAGCTTCTGGAGGAAGGCAGAACATAAACCTAATAAAATAACAAATAAAATGCCCGCAGTAGGAAGAAAGATGCAAAAGATTTTCATGCCAGAAAGGCTAACGTTTAATCTGGTTTGTGGCTCTGCCATATTTCACTTCCAAAATCAAGTACAAACCAGCAAGAAATCCTGTTTCCATCATGCCCTCCACCCAATGAGGTATGATGGCTCAGTGATTAAAGACACTGAGTTTGTCAGCTGGAAATCTGACAGCCCAGGTTTGAGTCCTAGGTTCTGCACGACAGGTGAACTCCTGTTCATGCCCCAGCTCTGCCCACCTAGCATTTCAAAAGCATGCAAAAGCAAATAGATAAACAGGTATTTATTATTGATTGAATATTTATTTATTGAGAAATATAAAAATATTTATTGAAAATAAATAATAATACAGAATAAAGAGGGATGTTTCATTGTTTAAAAGCTCCTTTATAAGGGAGATGAGTGGCTAAGAAGCTTGATATATAGATATCAAACACACACACACACTCACATGCACACATCATAGTATATGTGTGTATATCAAACTTCTTAACCACCCATCTTCCTTATGGAGGAGCTTTTAAACAATGAAACATGTCCCTCTTTATTCTGTATTATTTATTTTCAAACATGTATTATATACTTTTCACACACACACACAATCCCAAGTGCAGTTAATTTAACTCAAAACATTCAATAACCTTTCAAAAAAAAATCCCATCTGTTGAAAAGCCCCTAAAGCAACTTCAGACCGACAGCCCAAGGCAAGAATAAAAGTACAGCCAAGTGACTGATGATGATTAGTTTTCTTTTTAATGGTCACTGATGGTTGTTCCTCTTTTGATGTAGAAATGTTCCTTCTCTTACTGCATACTAATTCAAAAAGTGCAGACGGGGATACCAGCTTGCAAAACCTGAAACCAATTTGGATTTTACTTGCAGTTTCTTTCTCTCTGTTCCCGCCCCCCCCCCACACTTGTATTAGGCACACAACCAACTTGTTCTCAGAAAACAGACTGTTGTGTTTTGTTGCTGATGATGCATCCAGTTTTTAAGTGAGCGCACCAAGAGGGTGCTGAATGGATAGCTCCCCTGCCTTTAACCTCTGCTCCGTCTGCCATAGCCAAGTTGTTGTTGTTTTTCCCTACTTAAAAACAGCAGCATGGGTGTCAGAACATGTTGGCAAAAGCTTAAGAACCAGCCTACACACACACCATCCATTACACAGTGACAAAACAACTGTTCAACTTGTGATGCAATGGGCAAGGAGATGAATCAGGATAGGAAACAAAATAGACTCATTGTATTAATTATTGGGACATAGACAACGTGGGTTTATAATGCTGAATGCAATATGTTTAACAGAGGCTGGGCTTTCTTTTAATGTAGTGAAATATTAAAAAGCATGGACTGACATGGAATTTGAACTCCAGTCTGCACAGACACCTTCCCAAACGTGATACTGTCCAGATGTGCTGCATTACAGTGGCCATTATTCCCAACTCTACAAGGTGGAGACTTCCATTCAAGATTGTCCCAGGTTCTCTACCAATGAACATGGTTCTAAGAAAATCTCTGTCTAAGATCTTGAAGAGTGATGGGGGCGGGGTCTGTGTTTTAAAGTTTCTCACTGAATTTGCTTGTATTTGTGTAGTTAAAACCTTTTTTGGCAGCTACTATAGCATCAAACACATGCAAATAAGGAGATTAGGAACCAATCCCAAGCATACTAATTCTGGTCTTCTTTTTCATCCCTTCTTCCTTGTTCTCCACTTGTAGTAGACCAGTGTTTCTCAACCTTGGCAAGCTTAAGATGGGTGGACTTCAACTCCCAGGATTTTTAAACTTCTCATTGTTGAGAAACACTATACTGGACATCCCAAAGATGCTTTTTTTTCATGACGCAACAGGACTTTCTTATTTTTCTTTGAAGACTTTTCATTTCTCACCCAAGAAGCTTCTTGGAAGAGAAGCAAAACATCTCAAAGAAAAACAAGAAAGTCCAATTTCCTTGTGAAAAAAAAGCATCTTTGGGATAACTATTTATTATTTATTTTATTTTAATTCCATTTATATCCCGCCCTTCTCTGAAGACTCAGGGCGGCTTACAAGCTTAGCAGTAGCCTTCATTCTATGTATATGCCTGCTTATTAGGGCTTTCACACACACCCCAAGCGGCATTATTACAAAGTCAGCTTAATTGCCCCCAACAATCTGGGTCCTCATTTTACCTACCTCGGAAGGATGGAAGGCTGAGTCAACCTTGAGCCTGGTGGGACTCGAACCTGCACTAATTGCAGGCAGCTGGTGTTACTTAAGGAGGCATTAGCCCACTGCTCCACCAAGGCTCTATGACTTGGATGACTGAGAATTTCCATACACTTTTCGCTATACTAGACAATTTGTCTGCAGCAATGCAGTTGCTCTAGAACAGGGGTAGGCAACCTCGGCTCTTTTATGACTCATGGACTTCAACTCCCAGAATTCCTAAGTCAGCTATGCTGAGTCAGGAATTCTGGGAGTTGAAGTCCATGAGTCATAAAAGAGCCGAGGTTGCCTACTCTTGCTCTAGAACAAAGGCCCCCAACCTTTTGGGCACCAGGGACCGGTTCCATGGACAGCGATTTTTCTGACAACCAGAGGATGCATAGTTTTGGGCTTTGCTTGTTTGTGTGGACCAGTTGCTGGCATGCCAGAGCCCATTACTGGGCCATGGACTGGGGCCTGGGGACCCCTGCTCCAGCATATGTCAGAACCTCCAAGTCAGACCTCTCATTTTCCATCAGGCCATTGGAAATGCTCCTGAGCAAGCTCCTGATATTTTGCTGAGTGATGGATTTAGAAATCTTTCCTGACCTGTCCAGGTCTAGATCCTGAGCCTATTCCCAGGACCTCTGGTTGGATAGATGAAGTAATGTCTGAGCATAAACAAAGCGCCTTCTTCTGGCGAAGCACAGAAGCACAGATTAAAACAAATAGCACAGAAGAAGGGGACACTAAACCCTGCTATTTCCCATCCCACAAAGGCTGATCCCTTAGACCCACCCATCAGTCAAGAATGAACAGCTTGCCTTTCATTTTTTCTTTCTTTCTTTCTTTCTTTCTTTCTTTCTTTCTTTCTTTCTTTCTTTCTTTCTTTCTTTCTTTCTTTCTTTCTTTCTTTCTTTCTTTCTTTCTCTTTCAACCCAAGAATAAGGGCTCTGGACAAGCCCCGCCCTCCTCCTCCCTCTCCCCCTCCTGCAACCCACCAGGGACAGCCCCCTCCCCCCCGCTGCCCCCAGTCTCCCTCCTCGCAACTCGCAACGTGCGGGGACAAAGAAGCGCTGGGCGAGAAGCAGCGTGGCAAGACGGGCGGGCGGGACGGCGGACCAAAGGGAGAGGGTGAGGGTCTGCAGCCCGACCGATCACCCCCACGGCCTTCGGCTGACACCCGGGCCGTAGTGCGGGGAAGCCCAGCCGCCTCCGCCCGGGGAATCTCCCGTCTTTTCGGATCGAGCCCTCGCGCCAGATCAAAGGCACCTCCCTCCCTTCCTTCCTCCCTTCCTTCCTGCTGCGCCAATGCCTGGGATAGGGGCCGTCGGCGCTCGGTGCAGGCACCGCCCGAGAAGGCGCCCCAACCAGGCCAAGGGGAGCGGCCACCAGGCGGAGGGCAGCGGGGAGACCGCCATGGACGCGGCCATCTGGATCTACCAGTTCCGCCTGATCGTGCTGGGCGATTCCACGGTGGGCAAGTCCTGCCTCTTACATCGCTTCACCGAAGGCCGTTTCCCGGGCCCGATGCACTGCGATCCCACCGTCGGGGTGGATTTCTTCTCCCGCCTGGTGGAGATCGAACCGGGCAAGAGGATCAAGCTGCAGCTCTGGGACACGGCGGGCCAGGAGAGGTTCAGGTACAGCCGGCGCCGGCCCGGTGCTTCAGCTTCCCGCCCCGCTTTTGCTGGCTTCGCCTTCCATGGTCTCTCTCTGCTTCCCCCCCCCCCCCCAAGCGCCGAGTCCAGAGGAGAAATAAAACGGATTCCGCATCCTCCGGAGCGTCTGAGGATGTGCAGAGTGCCACTCCCTGGCCACGCCCACTTTTGCTACTCGCGTGTTTTGTGTGTGTGTGTGTGTGTGTGTGTGTGTATGCGCGCGCGGGTTAATTCACAAGTATGCTTGCGGCTAACTTTTTACTCGCTCTTTGAATATGCGGGTTCCTATCTGAGATTCCACAATCGGGGAAATTAACTCCGTCAAAGGGATAATTCGTGGTTTTCGTGTGATCCCCGAATTCTGTGCTTGTCTGGGTGTACGAGTGTGTACAACTAAGGGGGAAGGCAAGTGCAAACGCTTTGCAGCAAGAAATCTTTTTAAAGGAAAGGAAACCCTTATTTCTCTGCTTGGTAGACTAGAGTGGCTTCTGAAATGAGGTGAGCTTGTGGGCTGCTGGTCAAATGACTTTGTCACCAGCCCAAAGCCTCAGCTTTCCCCCAAGAGTTTTATTTGAACAAGCAAGCCTTGTTCTTTGCTTTGCTCCATCCTTGATAATTTCCGTGGGAAATTCCATGCAATGGGAAATGTTAGTGGGGGTTTGCTGAAACACTTTGAAATAGATCAATTCACCAAGTGGCTGTTAGTTCTATTAGCTATAGTTGTACAATGCTCAGAGACATAACTCTCTCTGGACACTAGCTGGCTGCAAAATACAAGTGAAACTTGAGCATCTGCAGTGGAGGAATGGCGTCACACATGACATCAGTTATGTAATTTGTACTCATTGTGGCATGATGACATCATCACAGCTTTGAGCTGTGATCCAGCTCGCAGCTTGGAGCTACTAGATCACAAGTGTCAAACTTACCACGTCATGTGACGTGTCGTGACGTATCACGACTCTTTTTGCATTGCCGGCAATGGGGTGGGCGAGGCTTCGGTATAATGAAATCAGCCCATGGGCTGGCAGTTTGACACCCCTGTATTAGATTCTCTAGAAGCAGGAAATCAACAAAATACTGTATGTCTGCCTGCCTGACTCATATTTACTTCACACAATATACTAAGTCCCAGTTAACTGAATTGCTGTTTGTGAAATTAATCCTAGCTTCTAATCTAATTTATTTATTAAGTTTACACATGTACAGGTAGTCCTTGACTTACAACCACAACTGAGCTCAAAATTTCTGTTGTTAAACAAGATAGTTAAGTGACTTTTCTTGCTGCAATTATTAAATATATCTGATTTCCCCCTTGACTTTGCTTGTCAGGCATTTGTAAAAAGTGATCACATGACCCTGGGACACTGAATCTGTCATAAATATGAGTCAGTTGAGGGATGCTGCAATGGTCGTAAGTGTGAAAAACAATCAGAAGTCATTTTTTTCAGTACAGTTGTAACTTTATTTATTTATTTATTTATTTATTTATTTATTTATTTATTTATTTATTATTTGGTTTTATATACCGCCCTATTCCCGAAGGACTCAGGGCAGTTTACAGGGCAAAGTTAAAAAACAATATAAGTTAAAATAGAGTTAAAATAAAATTAAATAACAATTAATAGCCCAAAAAGTTAAAAATTTAAAACCCCTCAGTCCAGGCCAGATAAATCAAAGGTCACTAAACGAACTGTTGTAAATTGAGGACTACCTGTATCATAGATTAACCACATGGAATGAGTTTGCACAACACCCTAGAGCACGGGTGTCAAACTTGCCGCATCATGTGATGTGTCGTGATGTATCGTGACTTTTTTTGCATTGCCAGAGCTGGGGTGGGCATGGCTTCCAGATGATGCAACCAGCCCGCGGGTCGGCAGTTTGACACCCCTGCACTAGACTAAAGGGTAGTGGCTGATTTGTGACTTGTGACTAAGCACAGTCAGGGAGAAATTGCCCTTTAACCAAATGAGAAAAAAATGCCAGGTTATTGAACCAACTAACCCTTCAGGTAAAATACCTGTAAATGCAGTTCTTACATATTAATAATATGCACACCTCTAATTCTTGCTGCCAAAGCCAGAGTGCAATCTTGTGGGGCTTAGATGATAATCTGAATTAGGCTTGTGGGTTTGTTTGCCCATTCCTGAGAAAGGCCAGCTTCTTTTCAGGTGCTACTCTTCGTTTGGGGAATTACACCTTTTTTGCTCTTTTGGTGGCTAACAAAGGCTAAAAGCATTTGAAAACTTTTTTTTAAATGCAGATAAATAGCACTAGGCACCAAATCAGCACAACAATGCAATAATAAAAAAAATATAGCAGTAGCAAACTGAAGCAAAGCTGGAAAGTGTCTGATTTCTTTCTTCTTCTTTTTGAAACAAAAAAGAAGTTTTATGGGATGAGACCTGTGAACAAATCATAGGTTATTCATCATCTTGGATGTGTGAAGCACTAGTTGCAGGGGTAGGCAACCTTGGCTCTTTTATGACTCGTGGACTTCAACTCCCAGAATTCCTGAGCCAGCTATGGAGTTGAAGTCCACGAGTCATAAAAGAGCCAAGATTGCCTACCCCTGCACCAGTGAGAAACAAAGGGATTTGAATACATGTAAAGAATATTTTGCTCATAATTAAGCAATTGTAACCAGTCATTCACAAGCGGAACTTTGGGAAAGTCCATTTTCCTTTTCCTTTCTTGACAGATACAGGTGCCCCTCAACTTATGACCATAAACTGGGACCAGAATTTCCATTGCTATGTGAGGCAGTCATTAAGCATGGTCATTAAGCAAACCTGGCTTCCCCCATTGACTGCTTTGATTATCTTAGGCTGACTGGGAAGGTTGGAAATGACGTTCAGCTGACCATAGGACAGTGCAACCATGGTACATACAGGACAGTTACCAAGCGCCTGAATTTTGATCATTGTGATTATGGGGAAGCTGCGATGGTCATAAGTGTGAGGACTGATCATAAATCACTTTTTCCATTGTAACTTCAAATCACCACTATTTTTTTCTAATAATGCTTCCAATGCCTTCCATGTATATCAGGTGTTATGTACTGGGCTCATTAGTAATACCACATGGGTTGCTGGAGCAGCTAACCGCTCTCCAGCAACCCAGACTACAAGTCTCCAGCGCTACAATTGGCTATCCCTAGGCGGCAATGGTTGCTTCAAACCTATTGGCTGCCACCTAGGGGCTAGACTATATATTGTGGCTAGTTGCAGCCATTTGCTCAGTACAGTTTCTGCACGAAATAAACGATGAGTTTCCCTGTGCTCAGTTACCTGGTCTTCATTCCTGTGCCAAAGAACCCGCTATTTAACAAGGGGTATCCTGGTTTAGGCTGGGTGCTTTGTTTTGCAGCCTTTTAGAGTCCTTTTTTTTAAAAAAAAAATAAAACTACTTTTTTTAAAAAAAATGTGTAGAAGTAGGAGTAAGGAGCCTGAGATACAACAGATACTCTAAAATCTAATACATTTTTATTTGATATTTGCATGAAGAAGTTGAGAAATTAGGCAGAAGACTAGACTGAAAATATCTATCCCAAAGGCTAATTTTAGTTAAGAAGCTGGCTTATGTATTTCAGCATCATACAGTATATGATCTGGAGATGCAATTCTCCAGAGTAGCTGGCACTGTTATCCAGGGCAAGTTGGACAAGACAACAGAATTGTCTGTTTTCACTTTAGTTCTATCCAGCTCTATTGGAATCCATAGACGTTGTGTGCATGTGGTGATATTGCACACCATTTCAGCATTGATGCAATTCAAGACCAAATTTTGCACATGTAGGGAAGGAACAGAGTATGCCACGTGACATATCGTGACATTTTTGGCCTTTGTGGAGCCGGGTTGCGCATCTGGCCCACGGGCCACCAGTTTGGCACTATTTTATTATTTTGAAAAAAGCAGCACGATCCTGCAGGTACTCCTTGTTCCCCCTCCCGCCCCCACTGCTTTTGAAATGTACACATTAAAAAGTGTAATATTTCCACTGAGCTTGTCTCTCCCTTTTTATTTTACAGGTCAATCACCCGTTCCTATTACCGAAATTCAGTAGGAGGCTTGCTGGTTTTTGATATCACAAACAGGTCTTCTTTTGAACATGTATCTGATTGGTTGGATGAAGCAAAAATGCATGTTCAACCTTTCCAGATTATCTTCATCTTGGTGGGACACAAATGCGACTTGGAATCAGAGCGCCAGGTTACAAGAGAGGAAGCTGAAGAACTGGCATCAGCCTGTGGCATAAAATACATAGAAACATCAGCCAAGGATGCCACAAACGTTGAAGAATCGTTCACTATTCTCACTAAGAACATATATGAACTTGTGAGAAAAGGAGAGATTTCAATACAGGATGGATGGGAAGGGGTGAAAAGTGGTTTTGTTCCAAATGTTGTACATTCCTCAGAGGAAGCTACCTCACTGGGAGAACAATGCCCTTGCTAAATCTTTTGCATGCCATGCAGCCTAACGAAGGGTTGGAGAATAAGGTAACTGTTTGCAAAAGATCATTTTAAAAGATGCATTAGATCAAAAATTAGTGATCTATGCCTTCTGAGATGCTTATAGCTCCTAAAATACTTAAGTGTGGCTTGCAGGATTCTATAAGGATCATAAGAATCAACAGCATTTGCTTAAAAAGCAAAGCAAGCTTCTAATAGTTAATTATGGGAGTCAGCCAAGTCAGTGGAAGCAAAAGTGCAGGTTTTTCTTTAAAGGAAAGGAAGTGAGAATTCTTTGGTTTTCATCTTTTGCAAGTTTTTGGAAGACATATATACCTATTTTCTACAAGGCCGACTCAGGTTGATTTATCATTTGTTGCTAACCATTTTTCTGAGATGTTGTAATTATGAATATTGTCAAGAAAAGTGAAGCATGGTCCTTCACAACCACCACGTGCATGAAATAGGATGTATCGATCATATGAATGCTCCATATTTTTTTCACTGTGGACCTCGGGGGTACCCATTCATTTATCTGTGTTTTAACTTTGCTCAAAAGAAGTGCCTGTCCAGGAGGGGCAACCTTTTGGGGATGGAAAGTTGGTGAGATTGGTGGTGGGGCAAGATTCACTAATTCATTCACATTCCCTTGTGCTTTGACACTCACTCCTCCTCCAATTGTGAGAAGTATCTTACACCAATTGTCTTTCCGAGGGATGACAAATCTTTAACCATCCCGAAGAGGCTACTGGGTTGGAAGAAAGTAAAATCTCACTCCCAAGTTAAAGATCCCTCTGAAGGTTATTCTGGTAAACAATGAAGTTGCACACAGGATGCCCATATTATCAGCATCATTAACTGAGGACCCATTTCATCTCCATGGGATTGGTTCCTCCAGATCGGTCCAACTGATGAAACCTCCTTCAGATCTGTGGAGATTCTCAGTCATCCAGGTCACGGTTGTCTCAATGGTGATTTTTTTTTCTTCAAAAGGCAACTGGACTGTTTCTCTTCCTTGGGGAAGAAGAAGAAGAAAACGATTTGGTTCTCAGGAGAGAAGCGAAACATTTCCTTGCCATCAGAACTGATGAAGCTTCTTGAATGAGAAGCGAAACGTTTTCTTCATCTCCTTCAAGGAAAAAAACAGTCCAGTTGCTTTTTGGAAGAAAGAAAAAAAAGCCCCTTTGAGATTTATTCAGATTTTGCCTGCCAAAGAATTTTGTCTGGCAAAGTCTAAGGGAGACTTTTGGACTGTGGCCCCCATCCTTTGGAATATTGTCCTCTATCGGTCGTCCCCCACACTTTGGCCTTCCAGAAGAACCTTATAACCTGAGTCTGCTAGCTGACCTAGGACCCTGATAGGGACGCTTAATGCTGGGGGTGCCTGAGGGGGTCAAAAGAAAGTCCCCACTCCCATGTCACCTGTTCTCTTGATATTTTTTTTAGTCTTTATTTAATCTTTCTTCATTTAAAATTCTTTCGTATTATCTTTTTATTATGCTGTAAGCCACCCAGAGTCACTGTTACAGTGAGACGGGTAGCATATATGTTTAATAAAGAAATGAAATAAATAAATAAATAATTGCAGCAGAACTAGAGGAGGAGCAAGAAGGACAATGTAAAAGTGGCAGTCATGATTTCCCACAGAGGAAGATAGGAGAGATATCACAGAACTAAGGTCATCAAAATTTAATTAGATGTCCTCTAGACAAAGAGTTCCCCAACCTTTCCAGCTCTGTGGACCGGGAGTGGGGGGTGGGTGGGAGAGGGGATGGTTCATTGTGAGTGGCGGGCAAGTATGCGCACTTCTTTTGTGTAAGCACCAGGCAAGCATGCCCGCTGCTCATGTAACTGGAGTGCACACGGACACACTTGGACACTGCTTGCCCGCAGCTTCAGTAGCCCAGTTTCGAACAGCTCATGGCTGGTTGTGGGGTTGGTATCCAACCTTGGTAACTTTTAAGACTTGTAGACTTCAATATGGCTGGCTGGGGAATGCTGGGAACTTGAAGTCCACAAGTCTTAAAGTTGCCAAGGTTGGACACCCGTGCTCTAGACCATCTGCAATAGAAACTTTGGAGTGTCAACCAAGATTTGGAGGGAACTTAATGCTATGATCCTTTGCATTAAATGTTGGCATCTAGTGAGAGCCAGGAAGCGTGCGTTTTCCTCAGTAGTCCCTGCCCTGTGGAACATCTTTCCCTTGAGATCTAACAGGATCCACTTTCTTAACCATAAAGAGGTAGTTTGACCCCAAGCAATATGATAGTAATAAATAAAAATAAATGATTGGAGATGGAATAATGGAGAAATCCCCTCAGTTGAGGCTGGCCCCTGCTGCACTCCACATTACTAAAGGGCTATCTAATCCCACTTTTTTTTTGAAGTAACATTAAATATGTAGGCCAAAAGAAGTTTTATGCTGCTCCAAATTCTTTCTTCCCCCAGAATGCTAATTATAATGCAGGCTGCTATAAGATGTATTGGAAGTACAGCTTCGAAACACCCAGCCAGGATGGACAAGTTTGGACCCTCTCAACTTCAAAGTCAGCTTAAATGCCAAACCTTATGTACATTAACTGTGTTCTACAAAACTAGACATTTTATCAGTTGCTGCATACAAAGATTGGAGAAACCAGTCCTTTATTTGCCAGTGGCTCTGTTTCACTTATAGAACATGAGAAATTGTCATTGGAGGATATTATTAGCCAAACACCCAACAAGCAAGGAAGCATCTTTTAAGTCAAAATCTGATAAGCAGTGAGCTATTTTCTACTCTTGCTTATAAGCAACTGCTTCTTAGAATTTATGTGAAACTGAAATGAACTATGGAACATGGGATTCCATTGAATTTCTGCTTTATTTCTGAAAAGCAGTGTAAAATGTGATACCTCTTCCTTCCATTTAAATACTTGGTTACACCTATCAAGTTCTTTTGCTCATTAAAATCCTCCATATATATTGAAGTGAAAAAATTCTCTCCTCCTTCCTCTCTCCCCCTTTCTCTTCTCTCTCTCTCTCTCTCACACACACACACAGATACACACACATACACAGAGCCATATATGCAAAAATTGTATGCTAGGCTAGAACTCACTGGTAGAACATCTGCTTTTCATGGAAAAGGAATGAAGTTCAATGTCAATCTCAAACATCTCCAGGAAACTGAATGACGTTCAATTCTGGTCACGTCACAAGCACATCCATGTTGTTTCTGTGGCAAGCTGATAGCAGCAGTCTGCTATTGTCTTGTTGCGGGAGAGTTTTACCATGACCTAGGTTAGGTTCAAAGGGACGCGGTGGCTCAGTGGGTTAGGACGCTGAGCTTGTTGATCAGAAGGTCGGCAGTTTGGCGGGTCGAATCCCAAGTGCCGCATAGCAGAGTGAGCGCCTGTTACTCGTCCCAGCTTCTGCCAACCTAGCAGTTCGAAAGCACGTAAAAATGCAAGTAGAAAAATAGGGACCACTGCGGTGGGAAGGTAACAGCGTTCCGTGCGCCTTTGGCGTCTAGTCATGCCAGCCACATGACCACGGAGACGTCCTCGGACAAGCGCTGGCTCTTCGGCTTTGAAACGGAGATGAGCACTGGCCCCTAGAGTCGGAAACGACTAGCATGCATGTGCGGGGGAACCTTTACCTTTACCTTTAGGTTAGGTTCAAATAAAGGACTGGCTTCTGCAATCTGCAAATCCTAGCCCTGGGATTTCTCAGTGGACTTCTTCCAAGTACTAACAAGGCTCAGTCCTACGTAGCTTCCAAGACTACTGAAGTTAGGCATGGAAAACTTGTCCCAAACTTTGGATTGCTTCTATTAGTTGGTCAGATGGAGCATAAATCAGCATACCGCATCTTCTTGTTCTTTGCAATGCTTATAATGTAATGCATACTGCACCAGTGGATTTTTTTCAATTGCAGTGCTTTGCCATTGTTGAACTTATATGTAGCAGAGAAACCAAAAAAATGTCACATTAGTAAATATTTTTGATATTTCTTCTGCAACTCTTATTAATAATAAAATGTAATAAACAATCACTTTCTGAATCTTTAAAGATCTACGAAAAAAGTACTGTTAAAAACAACACTTTTCTCAATTGTCTGTTATTCACAGTTATAATCCATTTGGCTTAGGTAGAAAATTGATTTTCCATTTAACAGTGATGCCAATAAAACATAAATCAACATAAACCTGCTTTCCAAAGGGATAAGGACCAATAAATTAGTCACACAGTCGTATTTTTGTTGCATAAACCAATAGAATGCAAAGATTTTTATTGAGCAGATAAAGATGACCAAATCATAATGAAAGATCTTTCAACTTAATGTCAATATCTATTTCCTATATGTCTTTCTCCGTTGGCTCAATCTATTAATCTAGTTATGAATATTACCTGAAGACTGACTTTTTAATTATTATTATTATTTATTAGTTTTCCAATATTACAATAGTATCTTTAAAAAGCAACGTGGTGTCTAGGTTACAATAGTTCCATTTCAGACAAATACATATTATTACAAATCTCCAAATTGTAACCAATACTTTCTCTTTTCCTTTATTACATACTATCTCTTATCTAAATTAACATATTTCTTATTGCTATCCATCAGTCATTTAATAGTTTTCTTGTATTTATCAATACTTTAGTATATTTTATATTTTAACATTCCATCTTTAAAACATCAAACACCTTATATATTTTTCTAGCTTTAATTTTACATTGATATTAAAATTAAAGGTTTAAAATTTCTCATTTTCATATTGCTAAATAATCTCCTTTCCCTTTACACAATTTTCTCCAATACCTAGTAATGTAATACACTTCTTATTTATCTCATTTCCATATCAATATTAGTAGTACAATATTAGAATGGTAGTCATTAGGATACCAATTGCAAGGAGGAGAAAGAGGAGGAGGACAATATAATATTCTTATTTCTCATTTATAGTTTCCACATATTAAAAATTAACCAAAATTTCTTCCGTTTCAACATTTAATACATCCTGTCATGTCACTAAATCCAAGTATATTAGTTACATTCTATAATTTTTAACATATATGCATCTTAATCCATACCATTTAAGGAACTCAATATTTCAGTGTTAGTATTCATACATCTGTGTTTTATTTTTATTTTTTTTAATTAGTATTTTTATCTACTCATCAAAACAATCTCTCGTAATCCCAAGTACAATCCTGTCTATTTTGGTATTATCTATTTCAGGCCTCTTAAGAATGTCCATATTTCTTCAAACTTATTCTTGCTTTCTTCCTTTGCCATGTCATTTTTCGCTTCTTTGCCTCAGGATCATCAAAGCATTCTTGTGTTGTTATATCATATTGAACTGGCCCTCCAGTCTCCACTTTTGAAGGATTGAAGAGTCTGTTAACAGCACCAAATCTTCTCATTATTTTCACCTCTTGATATAATTGTCCTGGTCTGCATAGATTTTTTCCATCTTTTTTCCATTATAATCTTCAAAAGTCTGTATTTGTTGAATATCTAATTCTTCTGCCAATGTATTTGATTGTTCAATTTCTTCTGTTAAGTTCTGTCCCAATAAAATATTAGTTGTAGTCACAGTTTGAGTTTGTTTCTTCAAGATGCTTTCTAGTTCTTTTCCAAAAGCTCTCATTTCATCGCCAGCTGAAGAAAGGAACTGATAAGTTTGGTAAGATATTTCCCACATAGCATAGATTTGTTTTTGAAACTCTTCCATAGTGAAGTTTCACATCTGGTGTTCAAGGTTAATTTTATCTTGTTTTTCTTAAATATTTTCTTGATTTTTTAAAGAGAAAGTCAGATTGCAATTTCAGGTTTAGCCACTGGGTGTCCCCCAAGTACTTTAAAAATTCTTTTCTTTTAGTCAGTTTCTTTTTTCAATGTTTTTTTTAAAAACACCCCTGGGCTTGCTCACTGCTTATTTGAAGGGAGGGTTGAATTTCCCCCTCCCTCTCCACAGGGGGGAAGGTACTTAACAGCTTATTTAGGTGAAAAGAAGAAGATTAAGGTATAAGAGAGGAATCTTACCCCCATCTCTTCCACGCTGCTTTAATGTTGCCTGATGGTAAGTTTGACTTCTGCTGTCTGCAGCCTAGTAACTAGCCATATTACTATGGCCAGTCTTTCATCTGCCAGTACGAAGGGAATGCAGGCACTAATGGGGGGGGTTGCGGCTCCCCGTGTTTCTGCAAAAGCCCCTTCTTTCTGGTCGCCCCTCCAGGGTGACTCTTCGGCCCTTTTAGGACCCCCCAGCGATGCGAAACTGGACGTGGAAGATGAGAGCCGTCCTCCAGACGTCTATGTCGGCTGACTTTGCAAACCGGAAGTCCTGAAGACTGACTTTTAATGCAGTTGCAGGTAATTAACCAAAACGTCTGCAAACTGACAAGATAGCTATAGGAAGCCTGGACAGTTGCTTTTTTGCAGCCTTAGAAAGGGAGACAATGGCAAATAATTTCTGAAAAGCGATTGCTTGCCAAGAAAGGTGAAGGACCTGCAAGGCAGTCTCTGAAAATAAGACAAGATTGAATGGAAGAGGGGGGGGAACAAAGGGTTTGCAGACTGGCAATAAAAGATAGCTATAGGAAGGATCAGTTTTTATATAAATGTTATTGACAATTTTCAATACAGCAATAAAAACTAATACAAATTAAACTCAGAAATTTAAAGTGCCAAGAAAGTGAAAGAAAAAAGCCAAGGAAACAGTGAAATGAAGAAAAGATAGGACACCTGATCTTATAAGTTTAGTAAAGTTACAAACAGATATCTATGTCTTCATCCCATATCCCATCCTTATGTATAAGCTGGAATGTTGGTGTTTCCTTTTCCTTGTATCTGTTCCACGAAATCATTATGAATATGGCACGAGATGAGGCTAGCAGGAAGAAAAATGTCAAGAAATGTCCAAAAAATCCATTTCAAAGGGCCATTCTCATCAAGGACCATAAAGCAGGTTCACTACTATTTGTTTTTTTTAATCTTGTCACTAAACAAATTTACATTTGAGGAGTATCCCTGGAAGACAAAAAAAAAGTCAACATGGAGCTACAACCACTTGATTGAAGTCCTACTGCTTTTCTACATTGATATTCTCAGCTGGGGCTTTGATCAGGCGGTCAGTCACCATCTTGACTTTTTTGACCTCCTTCTACAGATGCCCCTAGTACAACTTGTACAACTTGTATTGTCCATTTCATGAACTCAAAACTCCACTCACTCAACCTACACACACAGAGAGAAAATTATCTATTCAACTCAAAGTCTAATTGACTAAACCAGGTTTACATTCCAGAAGAACTGAGATAGATAACCCATTGTGCAACATTCCTCATTCTACATTATTGTAGACCTACCTAAAGGATAGACTATCAAAGCTAAGCCAGCCCTATCGTCCTACCTTTCATTCTGGTGCATTTCCCCCAGAATGCCTCTGCCCCAGTCAGTTCACAAGGGTACAATCTGTTATTCTGGAAATGATATTTTATTGTGACAAGTGCATGCTGCATCATTTTCAAAATCATAATTCTCTACATAAATGGAAATCTGAGTAAACTTTTCTGGTTTTTGTCCAGCTTTAGATGGAAATGTCATACTATATCTTTCATGAGTGCCAATTCACACAAATGCATGGAATAATGCTTATAAGCATATAATTAGCAGGTCTTACATGTTTCTGACCATAGACTGGCCAGAACTGTATATTAATATACAAATATGAGTCTTTGATTCATTTCTTACATCATTATACATAACTGAAATATTTGAACATAGAAGAAAGTTAGAGAACCGGATTGGCATAGTGGTTTATTTATTTATCAAATTTAGGGACCACCCATTACACTCACACAGTGCCTCTGGTTAAGGGGATTGACAATATGCATATGTTGCAGAATCAAGAGACTCAGACCCTGGAATCAAAAGAAGTTTGTTTTATTTACGCAAAGGTTCAGAGCAATCTAGCCGTAGCAACATCTGAACAAGTTCTTATGGAAAAGTAAGTACATATATTCTTCAAAAGCAGCAAAACACGGAAATGTAACTTATTAGCATTGATTGGTTACCCACATTACAGCCCCCTGTTGCTATGCTGAATTAGCTAAATATCTCACCACTTATCATTTATCAGGGTCACAGGTATCTTGCAAAAGCACCTAAGTTTCCGGCATCATGTTTGTGGTTAGTTGCAAGCGAGACATATGTGGTTAATTGTAACTGAGCTCTGTGCTTGACAAATAGGTGTGAAGACAGATGAGCTTGTGGTTTGACATTTTCCATTTCCTTGTTCTTTCCTAACTAATACACACATATCACTATCTATAAGGCTCATGCCAGTATTTCTCTATTTGCAATATTTTTCTTCTTTGTGTCCTTCTTTATGGCCTGCCTCACATATGTACCATTGTTGTCGCTGGATGTATCTGCATTTTAATACTTTGGATAGCAAAATTAAGGCCCTAGCCTAGTGTATAGGTACATAACGCTAAGCCATAACCTTTTTTGGAAAAGCCACCACTGATAAGGTTCATAGATCACCATCACCAAAATCCAGATGACAATTTGGATTTTTTTGCAGTCCAGATCTAGTAGCCAGTACTGTAGCCCCAAATCAGATGAATAGCTTACTGTTACAAAAAGCCCCAATAGTAGCAGTATTGAACATCCAAAGGTTTCCTGCTGAATCTATCTCAGCAAGAGTGCCCATATAGTAATTTAATCCAAATTCTCAAGGGAGCAAAAGGCGGCCTAATTTGGGGCCAGGTGGGGTGACTTGCCATGAATACTACAGAATATATGCAAGAGCACTTATGACAGTGAAACACCAACTCGCCAACTACGTTCTGGTGTCCTGTGTTGCAAGACTGCCTCATTGCTCAGTTCATGTTGTTGTTGTTAGCTGTGAAGTCGTGTCCGACCCATCGCGACCCCATGGACAATGTTCCTCCAGGCCTTCCTGTCCTCTACCATCTTCTGGAGTCCATTTAAGCTCACGCCTACTGCTTCAGTTACTCCATCCAGCCACCTCATTCTCTGTCATCCCTATCTTCTATTACCCTCAACCTTTCTCAGCATTAGGCATTTCTCCAGTGAGTCCTTCCTTCTCATTAAGTGGCCAAAGTATTTGAGTTTCAACTTCAGGATCTGGCCTTCTAAAAAGCAATCAGGGTTGATCTCCTCTAGGACTGACCGGTTTGATCGCCTTGCAGTCCAAAGGACTCGCAGGAGTCTTCTCCAGCACCATAGTTCAAAGGCCTCAATTCTTTGGCGCTCAGCCTTTCTTATGGTCCAACTTTCACTGCCATACATTGCAACTGGGAAGACCATAGGTAGCCTTGACTATACGTACTTTTGTTAGCAGGGTGATGTCTCTGCTTTTTAGTGTGCTGTCTAGATTTGCCATGGCTTTCCTCCCCAGGAGCAAGCGTTTTTTAATTTTTTGGCTACAATCCCCATCGGCAGTGATCTTGGAGCCCAGGAAAATAAAATAAAATCAGTCACTACCTCCATTCAGTTCATAATTCCCTGCATTTTTGTTCACTAAGGTAAGCGGACCATGCGCGCTTAAATTTGTCAGGCGAGTGCAAGCACAAATCGGAACCAGTTTCTCACCTGGCCTACCACTAACAACTTTTACTATTCACCCACAGGAGTAGGGCGACCAAAACCAACCACCCCAACAACCCACCGGAGACGGAAAGCGATGCCGACATTTCTTCCCGGGTTCCCCCCCGCAAGGAAAGGGAAGAATGGCCTCCGCTCGGTAGATGGCGCTATGGGACCGAGCCGCAGCGCTCTCTCCTCCGGCTGTGGACTTTCCTCTCCTCGGCACCGCATCATGCGGGCTTGGCCGGCCCCTCGCGAAGAGCCGGAACGCTGCCGCCGCCGCCGCTGCTACTCCCGCCACCAGACCCCGGAATCCCGCGGGGCTGCTGTGGCCATGAGGCGCTGAGAGGGACGGCCCTCAGGAAAGGCCCAGAAGGCCGAAGCCGCCGCCGCCGCCGCCGAGGAAGCGGACGAGCCGAGAGTCGAGCCTCGCCGCGCGCTCCTTCGCTCGCCCGCGGCCCCCTCTTGAGACCATGTAAACGGAGACCGGCTTCAGCCCGAAGGCCGGCCCCGAAGAGCGGGCAAGGCGCCGGAGCTGCTGGCTCGGGAAGGCCCCGCCGTGCTCCGCGACGCGCGTGGGCTAGGCGGGGGGGGGGGGAAAAGAATATGGCGGCGTCTAATCTCTTAAAGGTGAGAGGGAGCGAAGCGGGCACCCCCCTCGCCCGGCTTGGCCCGTCCGGCCACTAGCTCCAGCCCCGGGGCTGGAGGAGCTTCATGAGGGAAGGAAGCGCCGTCAGGAAATGGAGGAGGGACGGAGGGCGTCCTAATAAGTGGGGCTTGTGGGAGGACGTGGGGTTTGTATTCGTGACGGCGCTACAGCCCGCGTAGATGAGAAAGTGAGTGAGTGGCTGGGTTCATGTAACGCGCTAACCCCGATCTTGCCTGTGTGGACTCCGTTAACATCACCACAAAACCAACTAAGCTGACTTGAGTTTGTGCACACCTTGATAACACAAATTATCCGGCCAGAATTTTACTTAGTGCAGGGGTCTTCAAACTTGGCCCTTTTATGACTTGTGGACTTCAACTCCCAGAATTCCTCAGCCAGCTTTGCTGGCTGAGGAATTCTGGGAGTTGAAGTCCACAAGTCATAAAAGGGCCAAGTTTGAAGACCCCTGACTTAGTGTGTTGTGTACGCTCAGCCCCTGAAATAATGGTTTATGGATGAGAGTGCTATCGTTGTTTGTCTTCCATCGTGTATATATATTATCTCAAACATGGGTCCAAAGCAGTAATAAGAAATAGTATGGAATAACGCCAAAGTCAAATGTTAAAATGGATCATGCAAAAATATTTAAATATATATATATGAGATTAATTTGCCCATTCAAGGTTAGCCACCTAAAAATTCAATCAATATTTTTCGATCAAGTTGTGCTGAGCATTGTAAAAGAAACCACATGCATTCATGTGGCTCTTATTATATTGCCATCCTGTTCATATTCTTCTAAATCTAATCGGATGGATGGATGTTCATAAAATGCATTAGTTTCTCAAAATTTCAAGTGTTTATGAATAGAGTGGATATGCTTGAAGATGCCAATCTTATGCAGCTTGGCCATCTGTGAAAATATTGCATGGTTCTGGCTTTTAATCTGGTGGGAGGAGAACCAAATGGATTTTGAGAATTTATCTTGATAATATTCCAGATTATCTGGAAACAGAAGCCTACTGATAGTTGCTTCTAGATTTCTGAGTGTCCTAATTCTGGCTAGCTTAATAAAACTGTTAAAATGTTAATGTGCACAAAATAAAATTAATACCGTTCTTGGCATGTATCCAGCAACATGAGTTAAGGTTCCCAATAGGTGTACTAAAGTTCACACATCATGTCAGGCCATGACTTACTTAACCATGGTTTTAGAACACCTTACTATTGACATGATTTATACATGTGCTATGGGTTAATGTGATGCAGTTTGCAGGAGAACTGTTTTTAGGTGCTCAGAAGAGATTTAGGTGAGCAGGCCTCCCTGACATTGATTTTAACTTTCATGCATTAATTCCTCATGCATTGTGTTTCAAAATGGCCTACACTATTATTAATACTAGCTTTTAGAAATAATCATGTTGAATTATCTGAATTTACAAATTTTGTTAGCTATACGCAACTAAATCTAGATAAATATTTGTTATTATTAAAGGTAAAGGTTCCCCCGCACATGTGTGCTAGTCGTTTCCAACTCTAAGGGCCGGTGCTCATCTCCGTTTCAAAGCCGAAGAGTCAGCGCTTGTCCAAGGACCTCTCCGTGGTCTTGTGGCCAGCATGACTAGACGCCAAAGGCGCACGGAATGCTGTTACCTTCCCACCGTAGTGGTCCCTATTTTTCTACTTGCATTTTTACGTGCTTTCGAACTGCTAGGTTAGCAGAAGCTGGGACGAGTAACAGGCGCGCTCACTCTGTTACGCGGCACTCGGGATACATCTTTTTTAATATTGCCTTTTTCAAGGGTTTTATTTTGTTTCTACAGTGAACAGGCTGATTTGTTGGATCAAACCAATTAATTTATCTACTGTGATTAGTGAAAAAAAGTTGGCTGCTGGTACTAATTGAGTCTTCTTTCTGCAAGGAATGTTGAGTTCATCAACCCTTCCCCCCTTCCTCTTCAGTCTGTTGAAGATAGAGCATTTAGTCCCTGCTATCTTCCTGTCTCTTCCTTCCTTCATCTCCTCCCCCTTCATATTTTCTCCACCAATTATCTTTTGTACCCTTCTTTCTAGCGAAGGAAGCAAAGGTGTGTGTGTGTGTGTGTGTGTGTGTGTGTGTAAGTAATCATCATAGTGTCATTCGTTTTGGTTGAAATTCCAGAGTGTTAAATTAAAACATATTCTTATGGCTAACATGCGTTGGCTGCATTTTTATAAATATTTTTTTTAGAATAAAAGTGGAATCAACAGGCATATGCTGTGATGTCTTTTTTTCCCTTTTCCATGAAGCCCATATAGGTGGTGTTACTATAATATCACTTGTCCCAGTTTCTTTGTAGCTGTATTATCTGTACCTCTTTGTTTCTTTGCTTTATTTGTGGGTCCAGGTGGTCCTGTAAATTAAACAGCTGTTGTACTCCTTCTACCCTCCCAAGTTTCCTAACTTCCAAGATTTGAAAGGGAGAAGAAAGCAAGTAGAAACAAAGTTCTAAATTGGGCTGATATGAAGTCCTTGATTATAGCACCTCTTCTTATCTTCTTGCAGTAGAGCTACACTAGTGAAACAATTTTCAATTGCCAAGTTTGCTCAGTTTCCTAAGGTATTATGAAATCTGTTTAATGTCTTATGTGAACTCAGTTATTTTGGTTAGTAGACTTTGGTTTATAATTTAAGCATGTTTTACAAACTCATCCAATTGTGATTATTCAGTAAAATTGTATTAAGCCATATTATTAGTGAGAAATGTTGAACTGATCACACTGTTGAAAGACCAGATTTGTAGTGCATATTGTAATTATATTCAATAATCTTTGGAATTATTTTTCATGTCCATGTAGGCTCATAGTATAATCTATTTCTAGAAGTACATGCATCCTCACTATAATGTAGTAAACTTTTGAGAGCTAAAAATCCAGGAGTATCACTGGGATAATGACAGCATAACATGGCTATTTAAAGGAAAGAACATAACATTTATAAAATCTTCCACTATATTAATTTAGCTAAATAGTAGTCTTAGTGTTTACATTGTCTGCAGGCAGTGCTCAAAATATGGTAGCATTTTTTCTTAATCTTTGTGACAGTTTATGATTTATGTTCATTTCAACTACTGATATTTAATTACCAGTCATGAATCTTATTTACTAATGTCTCTTTTTCTGAAAAAAAATTTCAAGTTGAGCAATGAGCTTCTATTCAGAATCAGGTATCGGCGAAATGCTCAAATCAAACGAGGAAAGAAAGGCATTCTGAAACATGGTCTATAAAAGTACTTCATAAAGAGAATAGTGGAAATCTATTAGAAATCTTGTTGTGGGCAGTGTACAATGGAACAAGCTGGTGGAAAATTGTTATATAGGTACAGTATGTTTACCTGCACTTGCACAAAGAACCTAAGTCATTATTAAGTAACGATAGTTTACTTAATAATTTATAATGGCTTGTGTAAAATATCTGCATAGGTAAAAGGGGTTAGGCAAATTAATTCATTTCATGAAGATACTCTGAGAGTCTTATCTTAGATGTTTGTTTGTTTATTTGTTAAATAGATTTCTATGGCTGCCCAAGTCACACATGGTGATTCTGAACAGCATTAAGAAAATAATAATTCATACACTGTGTGCAGTGCTGAATTTGAATGTTCCTAGTAGACTTTCTCTGTCACATTGAGGGAGTTACCATGATGCTAATAGGTTGTAGAAAGGTAGCATGATCGTATATTGCTTTTGAAGGAGTATTTATGGGACAGAATCGGTAAAAGACCAAGAAGGATGATCGTATATGTAGAAGCAAATTTATAAATACAATAAGTGTAACTTGTCATTATTATATCTGAACATCTCACTGTGTGTGTTCCTTTAATTATGAATTTTTTCTTGACCCTTTTCTTAAACTGAAGATTTTTTTTTAAAAAAACTAATCCACAAAGAAAAACATGTAAAGAAAAACATGATAGGAGGAAATAATTAGAAATATATAGCAGGTTCCATGTTTTTCAGAGGCAGGTCTGTAATGAAATGATAATAATTGATATCACTGGTTATTTTTTGTCTAATTACATACTATTTTTGAATCTAAAATTTCAATAGAATGGCAACATGTTACAGCAATTATTAATCTTTTCTGTCTTTGAGCGGCTCAGATATCACTATATAAACATTATTACTGTCAGCTATTTAAAATGTATTTTCCTTTTCACTGTATATTATAATATGGAGATAGCAGTTTTTCAGAGAATGAGAACAATGCGACATTAGGTCTCTTTGTGTTTATATGGATCCAAAATGATTGCAAAACACTGCTGATATGTATGTTGGATTCATATAAAAATGGTAGATTCCTAGTGCTGTACTTCGTAGTATAACTATTGTCTAGTCATGAAGATTACAATGTTATTATAAGTATATTTGTTTCTTTTATCATTGTTTCATTATGATTTAATAATATTTCCCCTGGATAATCCAATTTTACATAATTATTTAGGTGGGGAATCATGAGCTAGTCACTCAGAAGAAATGAGAACTAATTTTCTTTCGTGATATTTTTAAACAGTGGCATATTTAGCACATTTGAAACAAAGCTGTTTATTGTTATTCATGTATATATATATATATATATATATATATATATATATATATATATATATATATATATATATATTTGCAAGGTATGCAAACAGCATTTTGTTTAATCATGGGATTTCACATGATAATCTTCTATAAATTATTTATAGTTGTCTAACTTCAGTCTTGTTCTAGTTTCAATACTATACATACTTGTTTGGAAATAAGTTCCATTGGGAAAGCTTCTGAATATTGCTGAGGTGTAATACTCATTTCCATTCAACTAAAATCTCTTTTTCTCCTTTTAAAGAATAAAGGATCACTTCAGTTTGAAGACAAATGGGACTTTATGCGCCCAATTGTTCTGAAGCTTTTACGCCAGGAATCTGTTACTAAACAGCAGTGGTTTGATCTATTTTCGTAAGTAACTTCTGAAATGTCTATTCCTTGGAATAGAAAAATATTTATTTTTTGTTCTGCAGTGTCTTATCAGAGCAGTTGTTCAAAGGAAGACTCTGTGATAGATTTCTCATGGGAATTTGTTTTAAATACTTCTGTGCTGACTGTTAAGGGCTGTTGAAGATCTTACATTTACAACCAAAGCAATTAAGATGAGGCATCATGTACTAAAAGGGATAATCTAGGGGGGGAAAAACAGCCTATTAACATATAGGATATTAACTTTCGTATCTTTAGCTTCAATTGTCATAAAAACTATGCTTGGGTTTTTATCTGCAAATGAAAAATATGAGAATCTGATTACTTCTTTAATTGACCATTCAAGCATTAATAGTGAATTTACATATTCATTTCTTCTAAGATGTGTATTAAATTTCAGGAAGATAATATTGTTTTCTCCTTTCCCCCACCTCTAGTTACGATCAGCACAGTATTGTTGACATTTTATTTAGTTAGGTTTTGGGGATTGTGCATTTTTGATGCACAATCAAGCAAGCAATTTATTATAAAACATGTAAAATAAACTCAGAAGTTATTTTAACTTGATTTGAATGTGCATCTTTTCTAGAGATGTCCATGGAGTTTGTCTGTGGGATGACAAAGGCCCAGCAAAAATACATCAGGCCTTGAAAGAAGATATCCTTGATTTTATTAAGCAAGCACAAGCTGTAAGTTAAACATAATTAGCAAATATTTTTAACAATATTTTTTTAGATTTTACATCCACATTTAAGAACTCCCAACACATTCAGATGCCTCTTGATAGAATACTGTGTATTATGCACAAAAAATACTCAGTATTGTAACAAGTACAACTATAGATAACTCAAACCAAATTAGTCACTGTAAAATCAGTATAGATGTTTGTCTTAATCTGGGCTCAATTAACAGGAGTTAGGTATGGCTAGTTTAGTCCATATATATTTCATATATATCAATATCAAACAAATTATACTGCTATCACCGTATACATGTTTGCTTGAGTTTAAGCCTCCAAAATACAATTAAGACTAACCTTTCAACTGAACATTCTGATTGTGCTGTATGTGTGTTTTGCCTGGGAAATTGTGTGCCTTTATTTTCTGAATAACTCTTGATAATGCTTCTATGTCAATAACATCTCATTTTAAAACTCAAATATTACAGAACCACATTTTTATATTGTTAATTCTTCATTTATATTCAGTAGCTTTTTACACATTTTGATACCCCTTCTCAATTCATTTATGTTATCTGTTTAGAAAGCAGTCTGTGAAAACATTAAATGCCTGCATTTTGATTGGTTAAAACTATAATTTTCTATTCAGATGCACTGGGACTAAATACAGCTAAGCATCAAAAATTCTCAGAACATGCTTCCAAGTAAGCATGCCTACTATCGTGCCATACAGCTAAATTCACAGTTTTGAATACTTTTCAGATTATTGCTTCAGTGGCTTGATAACTTCTAAGACTTACACATAAGAAGCTGGCATCTTAAGCTCTCTTTCATGTTCTTGATATATTTTTTTAGTAATTGTTTCTTTAATTTCAGGCACATTTTCTAAAAATATGTCATATTAATATGTTTGTGTTTATGTATGTGTGTGTATACGTATGTATATGTGTACACACACACACACACACACACACACACACACACAAGTTAAACCTCAATATCCAAAATGAAATGGTGGGGGAGCGTAATGTCTATTTGTTCACAAAGTGGAAATTCTTTGTAAATGTATTCATATTTGCCCTTCTCTTGCTTTCAGAGAGTGCTGAGCCACCAAGATGATACTGCATTACTGAAAGCCTATATTGTAGAATGGCGTAAATTCTTCACACAATGTGATATCTTACCCAAGCCATTTTGTCAGTTAGAGATTACTCTCATGGGTAAACAAGGCAGCAATAAAAAATCCAATGTAGAAGACAGTATTGTACGGAAGGTAAGTGCTGGGTTTCGTTGTAGCCTTGTTTCATGATGAAGCAGAAAAACGAAATGCTGTACCCCCTCAGTCAGTAGGGGGAACTGATGAGATAGGACTAAAGAGTATGCAGGGTTTGATTCATCCAGAATTCTTCTTCATGCAGATTTTTTTTTTTTAAAAAAGAAAAAGTAAATAGTAGGAGATGGGAAAAGTTAAGTCAGATGTAACAACCCTGAGGTTGCTGCTGTTGGCTGACATAAAGACTGCGACTTATTTTTAGTGCTTTTGAATTTTATCTATGGCAAGGACAAATTACAAACTTGCAGCTGTTTTCTTTTCAGAAATGAGTAATTTCAACGAGAGTCTTCACCTCCAGGGTAATTAAATACTAATTGTGCCCTCTACTTATAAATGCAGACTCAATTTTGAATTATTGAACCATAGACCTCATAGCCATGGCACACTTTTTTACAAAAATTATATCATTTTTTATCTCTTAGGAAGACATACATATCTTGAATGCATGTTTTCTGCCATTTTGATTAATTCCAGTAATTATTCAGCTATAGCATTTATTTTCTGAAGAGTCCAGATAGCTCTAGTGATACTGCCATCTTTTAAAGTGTGGTCACAGTGATTACCATTCTACTTTTCTTTCCACTGTCAAACATAGTTATTATTTCAGCATTTACTGTACGTAGTATTGAATATTTTGTATGCTTGTTTGCATGTGGTTATGAGTGATACGTACATACAAGTTGGTGACTGATAAAAATATATTGTAACGAAACATAAAGAATGAGGAAAATCCTTTGGTAGAAAGGTCTTTATGTAGTTTTATGCTGAGTTTCTTAAAATACATTTTTACTACCAGACTATTTTAATCATCAAAATAAACATTACTTTAATATGCTGATGTCAATATTTGTTACTGGTTGAGAGAGAAACCAAATTTATTTTAAATCTGCCAGATCTTTTAAACCTAAAAATAAAATAAAAGTTATGTTTTGTGTTTTAAAAATTGGTCCATCATGTTTGCTGTTTAATTATTATTGTATTTTTAGCTCATGCTAGATACCTGGAATGAGTCCATATTTTCAAACATAAAAACTCGCCTTCAAGACAGTGCAATGAAGTTGGTCCATGCTGAACGTTTAGGAGAAGCATTTGACTCTCAACTTGTCATTGGTGTTAGAGAATCTTATGGTATGTCTTGTTATTGTATATGAATATTATAGCATTCTTCAGGTAGGCTTACACTAGTAAAAAGATTGCTGACAAGTATACTTAATAGGCAAATAAGTATCTTTAATTTTATTAGAAATGCTTAGGAGTAATACATATGTACAAACATACATATATATGTGTGACTGTGTATAATGATTTAAGTCATTGCAATAAAAACCTCAGTAAATTCTTAAATTTCTTAAAACTGCCATGCCAAGTTAGAACTAAGTCTCTGTGTAAGTTTAAATTTCCAGGAAACTTCAGGGTTTTTCACATGCTTCAACTTTGTCTTTTCTCATCTGGTAAATAAGGTTTTACATCAAGCACTTCAGTGGAAAATTTTTTAAAAATTACATTATTGCTTTTTGCATAGGAAAAAAGTTACAAAATGGATGTAAAAATAAATTAAACCCCATGGTCTGGGAATATGAATTAATTTAAGGTAGTAGTTATGAATGTAATGTAGTCAGTCCAAAAATCTTCAGTTTACCTTCTAACTTTAAAACATCAAGAACAGCATCTTCAAAATAGATTTTATTATTTCCCAAATTGCTTGAGAGCCATTTTGACAAGTAGTAATTTTATATTCAAATTATTGTAGTTTATACCACTCCTGTTGTCATTGTCTTAAGAAGATTAAATATATTTCTTATATTCATAAGAATTGACTTAGCAATTACTTTAAGTTGATATTTCTTGTTACAGTTAATCTGTGTTCCAATCCTGATGATAAACTCCAGATTTATCGGGATAATTTTGAAAAAGCATACCTAGATTCAACAGAGAGATTTTACAGAACTCAAGCCCCTTCGTATTTACAACAAAATGGTGTACAAAATTATATGAAATATGTAAGTGAGAAGGTGTTCTTTTGAAGAGGTCTATTTGTTAAATATTAATATTTTAAGAGATGATGTTCTGTTTCTGCACAGGCAGATGCTAAATTAAAGGAAGAAGAAAAAAGAGCACTACGGTATTTAGAAACAAGGCGTGAATGTAACTCTGTAGAAGCAGTAAGTACTCTTTTAATAGTACCAAGAATTAATATGCTAAAAGGTTTAGAATATTACACTATTTATACAAATCTGAAAATATTTAACCTTGTTTTTTAAATATCTGATTGAATTAACATAGTAACATATATTGTATGCAATTAAAAGCAGAAATTCTATAAGGTGAGAGATAATTCTCTGTTGCAGAAGTTGACACAAGATAACTATTGCTATTTCCAAGTAGATTTTTCTGTTTCTGAAAGTGTAAACATATAGTTGCTCTTTCATAACCATGAGCAAATTTGTGTTTGTGGTTCTTTGTTGAAAGGTAACCGTGTTCTTTTAAGAAAACAATGCTATGCATTGATTGATTTGTAAATTTGAAAAAGTGTGACCATCACAATAAAGACGAATATACTACTAGTAAAATCTCGATACTCTCATGTTACACCTCTCCTGCGCGAGCTGCATTGGCTTCCGGTTGCCCTCCAGGTGCGATTCAAGGTGCTGGTAATTACCTTTAAAGCCCTACATGGCTTAGGCCCGGGGTACTTGTGAGACCACCTGCTGCCAATGTCAACCTCCCATCGCCTGGTTCACTCCCACAGAGTCGGCCTCATCAGGGTGCCGTCGGCCAGGTAGTGCCGGCTTGTGACCCCCAGGGGAAGAGCCTTCTCTGTGGGCGCGCCGACCCTCTGGAATGATTTGCCCCTGGAGCTGCGGACGGCCCCTAACCTTTGATCCTTCTGCCGCGACCTGAAGACATGGTTGTTCCAACAAGCGGGCCTGGACTGATCATGGTTTTTTAAATTTGGGTTTTATCGGCTTAAATTGTCCTTTATTTCTTGTTTAATTCTTTTTTAAATTTTTGTATTCGATGGTTTTAAATTTTTTTATTGTGAGCCGCCCTGAATCCTTAGGGAGAAGGGCGGCATATAAATTTAATAAATAATAATAATAATTGATAATTGTTACCTAGTTGGGTAATGAAACATCTGCAAGTAAATATTCAGAGAGCACTAAGAATTCTGTGGTATACTAAAGACTTTTATACATGCATTTTGGAATATGGTGTCCTCTCTCAGCCTGGTGCATTATAGGACATATGGGATATTAAATATGTTAGGAAACTGCCTGTCCTGGAAAAATCAGAAAGTATATTGTTCTGCTTGGTAGATCTGCTGACTTAGATACCAGAATTTTGATGCCACTTGTGTTATCTTGGCAGCTAAGGCTTTCATAGTCTCCTTCAGATCTTGGAAACTTAAGAATCACTATTTTATTTACCTATGCAGATGTGTTCTTAATATTGTAATACTTCTCCATGGTCCTTGCCATTCTCCTCTTTAGATATTGTATACATCTTGGGTGGGAGAGGTTAGACTCATTGTTTTGTAGTACAGCATGAATTTTCCCTTTCCATGCAAATGTATTGAAACAGTAGTATTTGACCACTAACTTTTTCCCCCCAGCTCATGGAGTGCTGTGTGAATGCTTTGGTGACCTCCTTTAAAGAGACAATTTTAGCTGAATGCCAAGGCATGATCAAACGCAATGAAATGGAAAGTAAGTGAAGCTTGAAAGTAAGAGAAATGGGTTCCCTATAGATAGTTGGAGTAAAAATGGATTACTATTCTTTTGTTATAAGAGACATAAGGAGAAAATACTACAGTACACTTAAAAGTTACTCTCTGCCCTATTACATTTTGGTTACATATGTTAATTTATAATGCAGTCTCATTTTCATTTTTGCCATTACTTATAATCTGCCCTTCTTGGAAGATGTTAGAGCAGTTGGTCTTTAAAACTGGTAGGTAAAATAGATAGGTCTGGTCTCATTAATGAAATAAGGATTCAGTTGACTTGTTCCTAGTCCAAATCATCTCTTGTATCACATATATCCATTTAATGCAATTCTTGTCTAGCCTTGTTCTTGAACATGAGTTAATCTAGTAACATCTGGGAACACAGTTCCCTTCTATACTACTCTATTATGTATTTTCTCTCTTTATTTAAATATATTGGTTTCCTATCTTGAGCACATGGTAGATCCAGTGGCCTAAATGGCCTCTTCCAACTCTATAATTTTAATCAGCCTTTCAGGATTACAAAGAATTTGCTGTTTAAATATACAAGTATGTCTTTAAGCCCTAGGAATCCTATTAAGCTATGCATCTTTTTGTCCAGGGCTTGTCTTGAGGCCGTTTTCTCTATATTATTTTCCTTTTTTTAATATGAAATTTGGGAAAAGTGAATTAGAGAAACTAAATGTTTATGTTACAGTTCATAAATATACCCTATGATTACACCATGCATTCTAGGTAATAAGAAAATTGAAAGGTGTTCCTGATTTGAAACAGTTACTATTACTTCAAAGTGCATTTCTAGTTTCCAGAGTGTAAGCATCTGACCTTAAAAATAAGTCTGGCTCCCTATCCTGACAGCAGTTGTTTGGCATTCATCCAGGGCTGAATATAGTAAGATATTCTACCTTATGCAAATATATTGCTTTCAGCTCTCAAGGGGAATGCAATTTTATGGAAAGTGGCAACAAGACAGCTTGGTGACCCAAATAGTCTTCATTGCATAGCTTTATAAAAGGCAACGTGAAGTTGGTGCATAAAGCAGCATTTCCCACATAGTGTCTTCTCCGAAGCTTGTCTTGAATAGTAAGCCATTAAACATTCCTGTGAAGGTAATTGGATATAATAAACAGGGCTGTGCAAAGCAGTTGCACTAATGCTTTTCAGAGCAGTCCTTGAAGCACTAAAGCAGCCATATTCTTTGGAAGGCTCATGTACCTGCTTTGAAAGCTGTTTGTCCTGTCTGCATGTGTAGCTCTAACAACAAAGCATCATGTGAATGCACAAACTGCCAGGACAGACTTCAAAGCAGCTTGGAGAGGGTCTAGTCCATTCTTTAAAATTCTTTGCATAGCCCCAAATTATGAGCATTGTGTCTGCTTCCTAATCCAAATGGTTTAATCATGATTTGTCTTACATTTACCTAGCAGAAATACATATCAATCTGCCACAAATTTGTTGAAAAAGCCAGCTCTTTGGTATCCTGTGAAGGACTTTTTTAGGATGGGCCAGCAGCTGTGTTTCTGGTTCCTGTCACTGACTCTCATACTAATTATTATATTGTTGGAATTAAACTGATTTATCTTTGAGCAACAATGCTGACTCCCAGTTTAATTATTTGTACTAAATCCTGGGTGACTTCAAGGACGTATATAGTTTTCTTGGTACAGAAGTAGTTTGCTGCTGTGTTTTTCTGGGCTTATTGCCTCCTTTCCCAAATATTAACTAGAACTGATTTTGCTTAGCTTTTCAACATAAAAAAATGGATATACATTCCTGAAAAATGGATATACATTCAGTTATGTTGAATTGATTATTACAGAGATGGTGTTTAATAAAAAAAAAAAACCTTGGTCGTCTTAATTCCTGAAAAACTGAGTTATGTCTGCTAAGCAGTCCATTTCTCAGAAATTAGCTGAATACCAAATTTTCTTAGCATGTAATACAAGAATGTCTATATAACTTCTAACCCCTGTTAATGATCACTGTATCTTTGCTGTTTTGATTCCTTTTATAATTTCTCACCTTCCATTTACTATTTGGGTTCATGTGAGTTTATTTGTATTATTTCTTCAGGCCTATATTCAGATGAATGTAGTTTATAAATCTTGATATAGTAACAAATACAAGTATCATTAAAGTGCTAGAAGACAGAGTAAAAATAGTCCTTGAGAAACTGGAATTTCTTAGTGTGTGTGTGTGTGTGTATGTATATGTATAAAAAGGTAAAGGTTCCCCCGCACATGCGTGCTAGTCGTTTCCAACTCTAGGGGCCAGTGCTCATCTCCATTTCAAAGCCAAAGAGCCAGCGCTTGTCTAAGGATGTCTCCGTGGTGATGTGGCTGGCATGACTAGACGCCAAAGGCGCATGGAACTCTGAAGTGTGTGTGTGTGTGTGTGTGTGTGTGTGTGTGTATAGAATCACTAGTTTCTGAGGATTGTGGTCTGTATTGTTTTATATGTATTGCAGTAATGAAAGTGTTACCCTGGGGGCGGAGAGAGGAAATTGGTTCAAGGACAAGAGCATGATTTTCAAACCAAGCTCTTAAGTTTGGTAGTTAGGAATTTCAGGAACCAGAAGCTTGTAACAGGCTTGTTATTTAATTTCAGATCAGACTTCCTAGAATTTCTTTCAGTAGTTTGTCAAGCTCATTAGAAAGTTAGGATAACATGAAATTAACATTCTTAAAAGAGAAAGTGTTCTTTAAGTCAAATTCATTGCTAGGGACTTTTTATGTAGTATTTTTGTCAACAGTGAACACTTTTACAAATCTCCTTGAATTGCTCATATTTGACAGTAAACCAGAATAGTACATAAAGAAAAGATTGGTGGACAGATGAATTATTGCTATGGATTGACCTGTGACTCTTCAATATGTTTTGTCTTCAGAATTACATTTAATGTTTTCTTTGATGGATAAAGTTCCTAATGGAATAGAGCCTATGTTAAAAGATTTAGAAGAGCATATTGTTAATGCTGGATTAGCAGATATGGTGGCAGCTGCTGAAACTATTACTACTGTAAGTGAGCACTTTCTATTTTTATCCCTTATCTCCTAATAGAATGTTTGCTAGAAATACCAAGAATATTTGGCAAAATAAAATCTTACATTGCTGAAATTAATATGAAAAAATGAACGTTAAAGGTCCACTAAATTAAGTAGGAAAGTATTACAACTTTAAAAATTAGACTGCAAAATCACAAAGGACTCTTCATTCAGGGTTTGGAAGCTAGACTATCTGAACAAGACACTCTTGCTTTTACCTCATACTGGAAAGCAGTATTTTATTTCTCTGGCTTGTTCTGAGAGCAACAAGGAAGAATCCTGGCTTGAAACATTTTGAAACATCCTTGCTTGCAGAAGTAGCCAAGCTATCAATTGGAACATAGTCATTGAAGTGAAGATTGGACGTAATGTAATGCCTTATATTGCTCTCCGTTCCTTTGCTTAGATATTCCTACTGTGAAGCCAGTAAGTTGGTAGCTTCATCCAGTGATTCAACCAACATCAGAGTGTTGCCATCCATAAAGAGGGAGCAACCTCGTGATTTTTTACTGTTTGTTATAAAACAATTATTATATCTGAATTAGCTGCCGAAATAGAACAACAGATAGCTGAAATAGATAAATGTGGATTTATCTAATCAGGATATGAAACAGGTCATTTCTCCAAGAAATATATTTTTGTGGCAACTTCATATGATTTTTTTCTATTGATTAAAAGAGACAGGTCAAAAAGCCAGTGAAGTAATCTAAGACCATTTATTCTATGTATCAAGATTAAACATTTTTATTTTTAATTTGCCATCATAGTTGCTCTATTCTGACAGAGCAGTTTAGCCAGAAATCTTCGCAGCTAGTGCAGCTAATTTAATGAAATTAAAAGTCTTCTGTGCTTCTCTCTATCCCCACAAATTTTGCTTAACATTTAGGCTGTCAAAGAGTCAATAAAAACTCTTAACACTACCATGGTATCTTATAACATCCTATGACTTTTAAATAAGTTTGGGTGTTCTGTTCTAAATCTGAATAGGTGGCAATTTGAATTGGGTAATCTGGTAGAGTTCATGCTGATGCCATGTGGAATCATGGTTAATGAAAACAAGAAAGTTGAAAACAAGTGGGAGAATGTCCCTATTGGGCTGGCAGCTGGTAACTTTTCTGGAGGCTAACTTTCACAAAGTGTGATTTTCTGGAACATAAACTACACCTTATTGTAATATTCATGGGCTCATGACTACTGTACCAGAAATGCAATTGAAAGAGGGTAGGAGTGGAAGGGAAAGAGGGAGGAGATTTCAGTTGATTATGATTGTTTGTTATTTTTTTTTCTCACAGGCTTGGCATTTTATTCTTTGTTTTGGTTTTCAATTTTAGGATTCTGAAAAATATGTAGAACAATTGCTTACACTGTTTAATAGATTTAGCAAATTAGTTAAAGAAGCTTTTCAAGATGATCCAAGATTTCTTACTGCCAGAGATAAAGTAAGTTACTAGTTGATTTTTGTTTCACTTTTTGATAATACGTGTTTACGTGTATTTGGTTTTTTAAAAGTGACATACAAATATTTTAAATAGTAGTCAAGATGTTTATGAAAATCGCGTCATGCTAGTAAATTACTAGAAATTGGGCTTTCTGTAGAGATTTAAGTGTTATAAGATAACTGCAAGTTTTTATTTATATATTTGCATTGCTGTACTTGTAATCTTGCTTTAATAATAAGATTCATCAGTATCTTCGTGTAAATCATTATTAATTAGAGAGTTCTCAATCACAGGGTTAAATATTATAACACTTCAAATTTCACAAACAATAAGCAAATGCCTCTAGTATGACATAATACCTTACATCTGGAAGCAGTGGTGGGATTCAAATATGTGAACAACCGGTTCTCTGCGTGGATGCCACTTCCGGAAGTCCATTCTGGGCCTGGGCAACAAAAAATTAGCTACCGGTTCTGCCGAAGTGGTGCGAACCGGCTGAATCCCATCATTGCCCGGAAGTAATATTTTAAAAGATCTTGATAGAGAAAATGTCTCAAATTAATAATGAAATGTAATGCCTCCTAATCTGGCAACAATAGTTACAAAAATTATTTTGGAACATTAGTTCATTACAAACTAAATAAAAGTAGTGATACCTTCCAGGGATAAGACATGGCCAACCTTCCCCCAGCTGGGAAGTTAAGTAGAAACAGACCTTGTTAGTAAGTGGATGAGACACCATCAGGGAGTCCCACTGAGATGTTTTTACAAGGGATCACAGAAATAATAGTTCTATTTTATACTTTATTTCACCTCGAAGATCTAGAAATATAAACAGATTCCAGCAGAGTAACAAGATACAGAAAAATATCTGAACTTGTCGGCTAATTTGGTGTAGGAACATACTGCAGGCTTACACCCGTGTCCCCTTCCTTTCTTTTGTATCCTTTTCCCCTTTCTCATGAGCAAAGGTTTGAAGCAGCAGTAACCTTCAAACGTCCCCAAAAGTTGTGAATCTTAGGGACATTTTCTGTGCTTTGCCTATTTTCCCAATGTGATACGGGAATTTTGTTCTTGAGTGATTGTTTTAAAATTACATATTTTTGTTTTTAAGAACGTACTTTGGTATGAAAAAAGTAAATTGAATGCCTTATTTTTATTTTAGGCATATAAAGCAGTTGTTAATGATGCTACAATATTTAAACTTGAACTACCATTGAAACAGAAGGGGTAAGTAATCTGAGTACTTGATAATAACAGAATTTAATTTTTGTTTATATTTTGAGTGAATAGTATTTTTCTTGTTTTTTTTTGTATTGCTTAAACATATTTATTTTTAATCTAGGCAATCTCCAAACTTTGAAATAAAGTGCACAGAAGCATGCACGTAGTACTAAACCGTAGATACCACTATTGAATAGGCATACCTATCTGCTCCTAAAACAGCCAAAATCCATTATTGTTCTAGTTCAATGCCTTTCCAAACTCCATTAGTGATAATTTTGGTGATAACAATTCTTTTAAGATTGTTCAAAAAAGAAATGTTTCTAGATATTTTTGCTTATTCACCTAGAACTATGATTGTGTTTTTGAAGCACATTAAATTGGCAATAATGTAGAAAATGTCTTGACAATTCTTTCAGGATCTTACAAAATTTTAAGTTTTCATTTCTCATGCATATTGAAGTGCTTTTCTGTAGCTTCTCATATATATTTTATTTTATATTTTTAATTATATGTAAAAATTAATATAGTCACTTTGAAATAAATGTAAAATGTGTGAAAATATTGATTATTACATAAGGCATTTCCCCTTACTTGTTCCTAAAAGTATGAGTTTATATAATGGCATGAAACCACACTGGTGATTCTGTATAACTTTTGGCTACTTTTTTTCCCCTTAGTGTTGGATTGAAAACTCAACCAGAGTCAAAGTGCCCAGAGTTACTTGCAAATTATTGTGATATGTTATTAAGAAAAACACCACTAAGCAAAAAATTAACCTCTGAAGAAATTGAAGCAAAGCTTAAAGAAGTGGTATGTTCTTTTTCTGTTTCTTTTTATTATTATTTGAGAGAAACAAATGTGAAGATTAGGTAATTTCTCCTCAATGCCTTTCTGCTCTCAGAACATTGCTCTGTTTCTTTAAATCTGAATTAATAGTAATGAGAGGTCAGTCACGATTAGAATGCAGTAACAGGTTGATTTAGTCCTTAAAATAATTGCTGATGAGAGCAAGGTGTCATCCATAATATAGCTAATGGCTATACATCATTAATAATGCAGTCCTGTTCTTGAACATTCAAAGGTTCTACTGAGTGTATGATATTCCCCTATGAAGTAACTTTATTTTTTTTAATCTTCACTGGATTTAAAGGAAACTTTCAATCCATTAGTTGTTGCCGAAGTTTAGTTCAAAAGTAAATTTCTAAAGAAGTAATTTTTCCTTGTTCTTAATATTGTTAACATTCTGTTCCTCCCTGAAGAAAGAGAAAAAGGAAGAGAGGAAGTCTGCTATATCTAAAATTAAATTTTATCTTAGAATATTGCATGCTCCAGGTTGGAAAGATGCTTTAGCGAATGGCCATCTTTCAAAATTGCTTTTTTAGAGAAACTATTTCAATAGATTTTATTTAAAGCTATGTTTTTTTTAAAAAAAATGTGATATAATAAAGTTTGTTATATTTGAATTTTTTGGAAATCAGATATTTTGATTTTTAATTAAAGGCGACTATCTGATCTTAATAGGAGATTGGTACTATGAAATTAGCGGAATTTCAGTATATTAATGTAAACTAATTTGCTCCTCAGAACATTTCCTATCACTAGTGATCACAATCCTTATTGGGGGAAAGGATTAGCAACTGTGTTTCATTTTGGTACTGTTCATATTCAAACATTTTAAGCCGTGGATATTGTATATTGCCTTTTGAACACAAACATATTTTTGCAATTTAAAATATCTTTGTGATCAAAAGACAGTAATATGGATGTATCATTGTAAATGAAGTGATGATATATTTTGTTCCATGGTAATCAAATAAATGTGTTGATACATGTAGAAATTTTTGAAGGGTGGGGTTAATACAGGAATACAGGAATATACTATTCCTGATAAAATGTATTCTGGAAATGCTGTTCTGCAATAGGAGTAAATACTAATGGCAATTATAAAAATATGTCTAATCCTTTTTAAAACAGCTATTGGTACTCAAGTATGTACAGAACAAAGATGTTTTTATGAGATACCACAAAGCTCATTTAACAAGGCGTCTTATATTGGATATATCAGCAGACAGCGAAATAGAAGAGAACATGGTTGAATGGCTGCGAGTAAGTTTATCAATCCTGCTGTCTACCCTTTTCTTTAGAAAGCATAGCTTTTAATTTAAAATCATACATACTATGAATTACTGAATTTTAAATTATCTTTGACCTAGTCTTTAGGTTCATGTTAGCAAGTAGTTTATTAAAAAAAATGGTAAAATAAGAATTGATCTTAGAACTTTGTATGTTAAGGTCCTAACGATGATTTAACAAAGATTTATATAGACAAAATAGCTTCGTTGGTCCGTGGTTTGAATCCAGCCTCTGTTGCTTTTCTCTGATGCATGAATGTAGTGAAGCACCAAATAATTTCTTTTCCAGTTTGGTACATTTTATGTGGGAAATGAATTGTTCTTATGTTAGTATGTGGATATTGCTAGTTGTAATACTAACTCAGAGCTGTACAAAACCACGCAGAGGGGCTTTTTAATGGTTCAAGTGGCGGGATTGAAGGGACACTTCACTTGCTTCGCAAAGTGTTTTTGCATGTTAACTAGTAGTTAATTAAAAGGTCACTAGTAAGTATTTGCTATATTTAAATTATATAATTATTGATTCAATCCTCTCTCTATGCAGGAAGTAGGTATGCCAGCAGATTATGTAAATAAATTGGCAAGGATGTTTCAGGATATTAAGGTGTCTGAAGATCTTAACCAGGCCTTCAAGGAAATGCACAAAAATAATAAATTGGCCCTCCCAGGTACTTTTATACTTGTCTCTTTTTAAAATTCTCAGTGTTATAGCAATCCAATATTATTTATAATTGTTTATCCTTTTTATCATTAATAAATCCAAATTGAATAACTATAATACAAATATGTGCATTCAGTTTCTTTGATTCTGTTCATATATTGATAGTTTTAGTGTTACTTGGCTGAGCTTTCTGTTTGTTTTGTGTACAGCTGATTCTGTGAATATTAAAATTTTAAATGCTGGGGCTTGGTCCAGAAGTTCTGAAAAAGTTTTTGTATCGCTGCCAACGGAATTAGAAGACCTTATCCCTGAGGTTGAAGAATTTTACAAAAAGAACCACAGTGGCAGGAAGCTTCATTGGCATCATTTAATGTCCAATGGAATTGTAAGCATGCATGCGTCACTTGCTTCCATTTTGTATTTCTGTTTGGTTTCGGCACACTGAAAGCATGAGTGTATTTAAGCTTACTTGGTATTGTTTGGTCATTGTCAGATAACTTTCAAAAATGAAGTTGGCCAGTATGACTTGGAGGTTACTACGTTTCAATTGGCTGTGCTTTTTGCATGGAATCAAAGACCCCGAGAAAAAATTAGCTTTGAAAACCTCAAACTAGCGACGGAACTTCCAGATGCTGAGCTTAGGAGAACTTTGTGGGTAAGTCTTCAGCTCTTCAATCATATTATAACAGCATTACATGCATATTAATGTGGGAAACAAAACACAAGTCTTAATCTTTTCTACTTTTTAAATAAAATCTATCTCTGAAATATGAATCATAGGAAGGAAAGATGGGAAGTTCATTACCTGTTATATAAATTATTGTATTCTTAACTCAATTTATAATTTACATTTTTCAAAGAAGCTACTATTTTGCTTGCTTCAGTTTGTTAATGCATGACAATCGTGCTCAGAACTACTGCATTGCTCTAAATGGGGCCTGACCAGAAAAGCAATATTAACTTCCTTTGATCTGAACTCGTATGATTCTGTTGTGCAGTCATGTTTAAACTTTAAGAATACTTAGGTTCTTTTTACATGCTATTAAATCAGTTTCTCTCATCTTATATATGCCCTTTCATTTTTCTATCTAAATGAAGAACTTTATAATTTCTGCCTGTTAAATTCCATTCTGTACATTTAAGCCCATTGCACAAGCTTGGCTAGATGTTTTTTAATCTTTACTCTGTCCTGCAAAGCATTAGCCCTCCTCTCCAGCTTTGCATTGTCTATAAAAATGTTAGCCCAAGGCCCAGAACAAAGCTTCTTCTCAAAGCTTCTCTCCAAACTGAAGTTAATAAACATTCCTGGCATGGAATTACCGTATATACTTGAGTATAAGCTGAATTTTTCAGCCCACTTTTTGGGCTGAAAAATTCCACTTCGGCTTATACTCCAGTCAACAAAAAAAACTTACCGAGGACTTGTGCGCGGCCGAGGCTTTGGTGCTTCCGGGATTGCGCGCACCTCTCCCAAGCCACTGCCGTCCGGAGACCTGCCGAGGTTTGGGGAGGTGCGCGCGCACCTCCCCAAACCTCCCCAAACGTCGGCAGGTCTCCGGATCTCCGTGCCTTGCCTGCCTGCTTCTTTCCGCTGCGGAAAGAAGCAGGCAGGCAGGTCACGGAGATCCGGAGACCTGCTGACGTTTGGGGAGGTTTGGGCACTGCTATGCTGGCTCGGGAATTCTGGGAGTTGAAGTCCACGAGTCATAAAAGACCCAAGGTTGCCTACCCCTGCACTACACCAAACTGGCTCTCAGCCCAAACTACCATTTCTGTGTTGTTACTTTCTGGTTGCTTATGTAGAAGCAATTGATAAATCCTTAAAAAGAAAAACCTGAGTACAGTGTGTGCTGTTTTATTGCATTAGACAGTCTAAAGTACAAAAGAGTGCAAAACCTAATCTAGTATCATATCTTTAAAAGACTGCATGAGTAACTTAATGTAACAATCTTTTTAAAGCATATTTAACAAGCTGATAAATAATTGAAACATTCTACCAAAATGCTTTTAAAGTATCTATTTTGTCAGCATATGCTCTATGAACAGTAGTTTTCCATATATTTTCACTATATTTTTTCTCTAGACCAGACATGTCAAACACAAGGCCCGGGGGCCGGATCCGGCCCGCAAAGTGGTTTCATGTGGCCCGCAAAGCCATCCTGGAAACTGAGGGAACGGCCCCCACTGCATTGGCCCTGGTGCAGAGACCCTCCTTCTGCCAGAGACCCTCAGATCTGTCCCACTCCTACCCAGGCCCTCATAGGCACCCTTGATGCAAACGATGTAGAGCTGGCCACGCCCACCCAGTAGGCCATATGCACTCTAGCCACACCCACCAAGTAGGCCACGCCCACCCTGGCCATACCCACCCGGCCCCTTGAGGGCAACCGCAATGATGATGCGGCCCTCAATGAAATTGAGTTTGACACCCCTGCTCTAGACGTATCTGGAATTGAAATGGGATGTTTTGAATAAATAAAATATATGTTCTGCCTTATTTAACATTTCTTTGCGTTCTTATTCTTTAAAAAGCACTGACTATTGCACTGATTCTGCATTCAGTTCAGATAGGTTATTCAGAATTATTTTCTTAAAGCTTGGATAAATGCATCTGTCACAAAATAGTTTCTCTAAAGTTTTTTTCATTTATATGTGAATAAAATAATATTTTGCTGATTCATTGCAGTAATTAAATTATAGAACAATTCTTAAGATGCTATATTTATTCATATTCATATTGATAGACCAATATTTTTTCATTTCAGTTATAGCTTTGTGAAATATATTTCAAGAAGTTATATGTTTTGTTGTCTTTTTGCTAATATATGCAATTTTACATTTATATTTTTGATGTAGTCCAAATTGGCTTGCTGATATCAGGTTATTATCAGGTTACATTTCAGAATAATCAAATGTAATATGTAAGGCTTTTCTTTAACATCTAATTAAGATAACTAAAATTAGTAGCTTTTGTTTATGAAATTAAAAGAATTTTGTCAATGAAGGCATGACAAAGTAACAATAGTTTCTCTATATTTGATCTGATTTTTATGGCCTTTTTCTCTCTCTCCTAATTTACAGTCTCTTGTAGCATTTCCAAAGTTGAAACGTCAGGTTTTGCTGTATGAACCTCAAGTCAATTCACCCAAAGACTTTACAGAGGGAACTCTCTTTTCAGTGAACCAGGAGTTCAGCTTAATGTAAGAAGTGATAATTGGCTTACTCCCAAATGTTTTATAGATACCCAAGATAACTTTCAATGGTTCAACTGCTCTTAAAGTTGAATTGTGAGATAATGTCATATTAGAATTAAACTACAATTTTTTACAGTTTGAAATTGTAAAATGTTTTGCTATGTCCGTACTCAGCTTTAGAAATACAAATCTTTCCTTTCCTGAAATTTTAGTTTGTTAAAAGAATTATATTGACTGGAGACTGGAATTTAAATATTTTTTGAATTCTTTTAAATCAAGCAGATTTAAATTATTTACAAGTTTTATTGAAATAAATTGCAACTATTTTCATTTATATATCTCTTGCTAATGAAGGATCTTTGCAAATACATTTCTTTAGTAAAATGACTGAACATCTGTAAAGCAGAACTGTAAAACATATGGTTGTATAGTGTAAGTAACTCCATCTCCCTTGTAGTCATCACTTAAGTACTCCAGTAATGCACTATTATCCTATGGATTGCCTTCCCTGGACCATAATCTTCTGCTTCTGAGAAAGTTATTCTTAATCTGCTAGAATTTTTAAAATAGTACTGTAGATAAAAATTATTAGTGATCGCAACTGGTCTCAATTGCAAGCTGGTTGTCAAGCACTTGAATTGTGTTCCTATGACTGCAGGGCTGCTGCAATGGCCAAAACTTCGAGGAAAAGTTATAAATCCCTTGCTTCAGTGCCATCATAACTTCAGACAATCTCTTTATGGCTTATTGTAAAAATATGAATGCCCAAAGAGATGAAATACTGTGCACAGTATAGTTTATATTAAATGGCCATTCATGTAGCAGCAGCGTTTTTTATGTTTCTAAGGTAGAATAATAGGACTCCTGAGTTCAGTTTGAATTCTGAAATTACATGGGCATAACCATGCAGTAAGGGACGCGGTGGCTCAGTGGGTTAGGACGCTGAGCTTGTCGATCAGAAGGTTGGCAGTTTGGCGGGTCGAATCCCAAGTGCCGCATAGCAGAGTGAGCGCCTGTTACTCGTCCCAGCTTCTGCCAACCTAGCAGTTCGAAAGCACGTCAAAATGCAAGTAGAAAAATAGGGACCACTACGGTGGGAAGGTAACAGCATTCCGTGCGCCTTTGGCGTCTAGTCATGCCGGCCACATGACCACAGAGACGTCCTCGGACACGTGCTGGCTCTTCGGCTTTGAAACGGAGATGAGCATCGGCCCCTAGAGTCGGAAACGACTAGCACACACGTGCGGGGGAACCTTTACCTTTACCTTTTTTTTTAACCATGCAGTATTCTTGGTAATAATACAGAGCAATTCTTTTTGATATGTTCTTACTTTTCAGTCTTTCCCTCCGCTCTGGTATTTTCTGATAGTCTTATATCCAGTTACTAACCTGGCTTGGCTCTCTTAACTGCCAAGTTAAATAGATTGTGCAGAGAAGAGACAGGCTCAGTAAACAGGCTTAGTTGTTTCCATGCACTTGCCACATTCTCTGCTGACACTAAGGACAATGTAGTCATTTGTGCAACCAAAATCATTTTGTTTGAAGTTTGCTCATAAATTGTTGCTTATATTGTCTTGTGGAGACAGCCCTGTGCCTAGTTAGAGTTCTCACTAAAGATAGGCCAGATGGCATGGAATAATAAAATTAAAGTACTAAGTACTAAATCCAGCAGTTCTCAGCTTGAAGTTTATTTTTGCAATGAACTGTTTTTCAATTTTACTTCTCTTTCATATATTCTGTTGAGATTGTGTTGTAACAAAAGTTTTGTAGGCAATATGCAATATTTGCAATTAATTATAGCGTTATGAAGAATACTGGAGAAGAGCCTAATGCTGGGAAAGATTGAGGGCAATAGAAGAAGGGGACGACAGAGAATGAGGTGGCTGGATGGAGTCACTGAAGCAGTAGGCGTGAGCTTAAATGGACTCCAGAAGATGGTAGAGGACAGGAAGGCCTGGAGGAACGTTGTCCATGGGATCGCGATGGGTCGGACACGACTTCGCAACTTAACAACAACAACGACGATATTGGTTATAGTATTAGAACACATTATTTTGTTAGTAAATATTAATTTTCTGTTAGTCTTCAGAGTGCTTTCATCCATAATAATACGTATAAATATAAAACAGTTAAATCTTTGTAAGCAAAATATTAACAAATCATGAAAAAGCCATTAAGTATTCAAATAAATAGAAAAAACAGGATTACTTTCCTAAAAATCATTGGAAATTGTATATAGATATAATTCTTAATGTCTATTCAGTTTCCATTTTCTGTAGTCCAATAGCTATGTCTCTCAAATCTTCAAGAACTTCCCCCCATTAAGATTAACCTATGTGCGTTTATTCTTGTTTTTTTATTTTCCCTTTGTTGTTTTTTTTCCAGAAAAAATGCTAAAGTTCAAAAAAGAGGTAAAATAAATCTTATTGGTAGACTGCAGTTAACAACAGAGAGAATGCGAGAAGAAGAGAATGAAGGGATAGTCCAGTTAAGAATATTACGTACCCAGGTATGTTAACTGATTCTAGGTTGTTGCTTTGTGTAATTCTGGAACCTGAGAGAGATGATTTGCAATTACAGTATGCTGTTCAAGAAATGGTATTTTGAAGCTTGACAACCCCCCCCCCTTCCTTCACAGCATATAAGTAGATGAAAAGTAGAATTGACACTATAGGCCAGGCATGTCAAACTCATGATGTCATGTGATGTATTTTTCCCCATTGCCGGCAATGGGGTGGGCGTGGTTTCAGCATGACACATCTGGCCTGTGGGCCAGCAGTTTGATATGCCTGCTATAAGCTGTGGAGATTGATACAATAACTGTCTCACTTTGTCATCAGAAGGGCTCCACAAAGCAGGCAGGTGGAAAATAGTCTTTCTGCTAAGTTACAAGACACAAGCTTAAAACAGGCAATCTCAAGGAGAGAGTTTGTGCAGATTTCACTATATACAGTGCAGGAAAGAAAGAGTAGCAAGAAATCCCGGTTTATTTTTTAGTACTTCCACTTAAAAGTTCTTAGTTGATAGGTTCAACAATGAAGATGCCAGAGAACCATTTTCAAGATGCAATGCATGTCAAAATTTTACCAAGTTCTAGCAAATGTGCTCCATCATTACTAGGCACATACTATATGGATGACATTATAAAGGCATTACTAACAGGTGCCTATTATAGAATCTGGTGTGTGGGGGGAACAGAGTGTAAGATATAAAGAAATATAAATTTGTAAATTGAAAAAAACCTAAAATACAAGTTTCTTGGCTTTGAGGGGTATGTTTGTATGTAGGTCTAGGAGAGGAATATATTGGCCATTTAGCAGATAGTCATTAGCCTGTAACTGGTAGCATTTCGCTCTGCAGTGCCATATTGATATTCTAGATACCTTTGTATGTTGCAAACTATAACTTAGGAAATGTTTGCCTTCAGCTGTCCAAATGACAATTCTGAGTGCTTCTTTCTGCAACCCTTCTATCCCATTTTGCCCATATGCTGGATATAAATAATGCCAGTGCTTTTTTTGTAAAAGAAAAAGGTGCCGGAACTCACACGTCATACAACCCGCTTTGCCTACCCTACAAGGTTCCATCCAAAAAAGGTGCCAGAACTCCGTTCTGAGCATTCTATGAGAAAAAAAGCCCTGAATAATGCTATCCCTACTTAGCAGAGATTAACTAAACCTTCCCTCAGGCTGGCACCTTCTGGTTGTGTTGACATTGCAGCCACCAGAATTCCAAGACCACATGGCTTAGTGAGTGCCAGATTGAAGAAGATGTAGAGAGGACAAGGAAAATGACCTTAACGGAAATATGCAGGCTGTGTTGCCTAATCCAAAGTGTCTACATGTATCTTTAACAAGGTCAATTCTTTATTTTCTGCATTGGAATAGCTAGTAAGACCAAACAAAAATTGTCTTCTATATTCGCTCACAAGAATCCAGTGTTATACAAGCAATAGACTTGTATGATATAAGGTTGCATTTTTTGGGTTATGCCATATCCTTGTAGCTTTTTCCTGCATGACTGATAACCGTAATGCTAAAAAATAACCATATGCAACCAGGCTGGTAAGTATGTATATAAATGGGTTCCTTTATCTAAGCTGGTCAGACTTTTTCAGTTATTAAAACAAACTATTCTAGTTTACAGAAGATTAAGACAGTGAGCTAAACAGACGCTTGTGCAATTGTATATATGGTATCTCTTTCAACTTGTTTGCTGGATCTATTTTGCTTGTTTTGGACAAATACATCCACAGTGCAATTTTCCCTTTTTCTCCCCCTTCTTTAGGAGGCTATCATCCAAATAATGAAAATGCGGAAGAAAATTACTAATGCTCAGCTTCAGACTGAATTAGTAGAGATATTAAAAAATATGTTCTTGCCACAGAAGAAAATGATAAAAGAGCAAATTGAATGGCTTATAGAACACAAATACATCAGAAGAGATGAATCTGATATCAATACGTTTATATACATGGCATAGCCTAAGGATTTACTGGAAAATGCCAAGAAATGTGCATTGGGAGTGGTTTGGGCAGAAAAAAAAATACAAGAAGACTGTGCTGTAAAAGGACTTCACCTGCATTACTTAAATTCCTGCCTTACCTTACCAGAGGACTTTATTTTGTCAGTCTCTCTTTTTTTTTCAGTTAGCATGATGGTGTTCCCCTCATCTTGTGCACATTTTTAACAGCATGTTGGTTTTGTGAGGAAACCACATTCATGGAGAGCCCGTTGTGAGAATGTTAGGATTTAATTTGCACCTGGAAGAGAACAGATCTGGGATTTTTATGTTACAGAACTTGCACAAAGAAATTTTTTCAGATATTCATGCACTGAAAAATTTGTTAGTTTTCATTTTCACATAAAAAAGAGAGAAGCAAATAGATCAGATGTAGCACTTCATACTTTGTTTTTTGGAACAATTGCCTAAATATATTATCCTCCTTTTGATCTCTTCCCCATGTATAATAGTTGAACCACACACAAATGTATCACATCTGTAGATACATATTTATCTGTTAGCTTAAACGTTTCAGTATGAAAATTGGATTGGAATACTGGGATACTAGTAATCCTAACAGGATATATTACATGTGTCACACAGTTTGCTTCATTCTCCCCCTCCCCCTTTATTTTTTTTTAAATATTCACTTTATTCATGGAAAGATCTGTTTGTGGTGGAAAAATATTAAATGTATTTGTTTATACATTTAATACTGGCATTCACTATTTTAGTATGCTTGCAGAAATGCAATGCATTAAACATAACCAGTACACAGTTCCCTCAAAATAGTAACATTTTGACAATCCTTTTATATACCTTTCATTATTTATTTGAAAATAACTAAACTTATGTTTTACATGTAATTATACTCTGGGGGGAAAAAGTGGAAGAAGGCTTTTTTTTGTCCAATTTGACCAGATGACAGATTGATCAATAGCATAGGCTGTTGACTTACTCTACCAACAACAGTTATACAATAGCCCCATAAGCTTAGTGGGATGTATCAAATCCACCACTAGTTGAAGGCCCTTTTCTCTTTTCCTTGAAAAAAAAATCTGCCTCAGATTTGAAGTGAAGAAACACATACTAAGGCTGTGAAAAAAACTACTATATAGAGAGGGCAAAAAGAATACAGAATTTCAGATTAAAATAAATGCTAGTAAAGGACTCCGAGTTTTTAGCTTCTCCAAATGATTTCCTATTGTGCCATATTGCTTGCACCTCTTTGCAAAACCATGTTTGACATTTTAGCAATGCATATGAGTTTTCTTATCTTTTAGTTGTTACATTGGACTATGGCTGATGATTGGTAGAAAAGTAAAATCCAGGCAGACTGTCATTGTGGGCCAAGGATTTAGCAGGCTGTATTTTACATAACAGACAGTACCAGAAGTATAATCCAGTGGAAATGGATATCAGTTCAAGCTGTAAGATTTTCTTTTTCTGATTTCTCGTCTGTACTCCCTTGTATGTCCCCTCCCCCAAATTGGAAACTGATCTTTGAATTCTGCCTCAAAACCTTGCACTGATGCACACATGCAGATTATAACTACCAACTGCAATGAATGTCCCAGGGCTAGGTTGAGAGAACCCGAACATGATACAGTGGAGAATTGCAGACATTCATGGTTAAAAAAAAAAGTAAGTAAACGAAGACAGGGTGCTGGCCTGAAGTTTCAACTTGTGTACTTATGTGCATTTTTTATTACTTGTAGAACAGAGATTAATATTTTTTAAAGTGTTCACTGCAAACTTAACATAGGATTGTTAAAATTTCAATTTGAAAATGTGAATAAAAGTCAGAAAAAAATTGTACATATTATCCAACTTTCAATATATGTTAAAGGAAAGAGAAGTAAAATTGATTTACCAGAAGTCTTTTGTACACGCTACAGGATTTCTAAAACTCCGCATTTGATTTGGAAATAAAGTTAGAAATGGGTAGAAAAAGACAAACTTTTTTTTAGAAAGTATGTACATATTTCTAAAATTCTTTGGTAGAGTCTATTTGACTTTGTTTCCTGTTACTTTGTCTTGAATGAAGCAGGCATGCGGCATTGAATATCCAACCAGCCCTAAACGTCATATTTGATGATGTCCAAATGCTAGCAATCTGAATTCCAGAATGATTTCATTTCTTAGCAGGACAAATCTTTTAAAAGTTAAATTTTGTGTCTGACTTCTAACTTCCTTTAGGCTTAATGAATAGCTCTTCAGAATTACATCTCTCTGCACTTCCTTCTGCCTCTTGAAAACAGATAACATGCAATGTAAGAGATCATTTTTTGAAGGGAAAATTGCTAGATACCCCAGGTATACATGGAATCATTTTAAGAATACTCATGTGCCTGGATGTTGCTAATGGAAGACTGTCCTTATTTACATTAAAAAAAATTGAGTATTCCTGTCTCACCTTTTATACCCATTTCATTCATAATTTAAGTGGGTTTAAGGCCAGAAAATAGAATGAACAATACGCTATAAACATTGTTCAATAATACTTATGCACATTGGAATACTTGCCATGTGAAACATGATTCAAAACGCACACCAGCAATTTTCTTAACAGCTGCAGCATCACATTTAGCATTTCTGCTTGGACATTTTCAACAAGGCTAACTTTGTTATGAAGGTAGATATATATGGCTTAAAAATATATGCAGAAGTGTGAAAACTTTCACATCTAAAAGTAAATGAATCAGTCATTGCAATATGGCACTTTTCAAGCTGATTTTTTTAGCTTTGGTATTTTTTTTGTTCCCTCCAAAGACCTAGAATAAAGAGGTGCTGCTTCTAGGGGAAAAAATGTCGCCACAAGCATTGCCACTGTGGTTTGTATTAGGTTATATTCTAAATGTGAAAAAATATTCTATGAAAAATAATGTGAGTTGCATTGATTTTCACTATACTTAGAAAATGTTTTGTCACAACTAATGAGATTCATACTCTATTTTGAAGTCTTCCATTTTTTCTTAATCCCACTGATGTCTTTGTGTACTATCTATTCATTTATTGTTTTTCTTGGAGCATAGTGTAGTTAAATTTAAGTTTTAGGGGTGGTTCTTTCCCATTTTCCCGTTTTTAAAAAAAAGTTAACATGACCTGAGTAATCATAAACTTTGGATTTTATTTGCATTACGGTATCAGTTGTGAAAGGTACACATATAAAAATACAGAGGGAAAATTTTAATAAGTTCATGGACAAATTTTGGTATCTTGAGTGCAAAATTATTTTCATGGAACTAGTTGGAATGCTGTGTTTGTAAATTCAAGGTTCTATGTGTGAAATAAAACAGTACTCAAGAACATTTTTGTTAATAGACTATATGTAGCCTGGAGTGCAGAACAAACTTGAGTTTCCAAGGTTGTAATATCTATCTACATATGGTAATTTACAGTTTGAATGTATGCCACTACATATGAGATAATGCTGTACAATTTTGACTGGTAGCAGTTTCTTCTTGTATGGCAGTCTGGCTGAACTATTTTGATGTACTGCTTAATTTTTGGATTTTATTTTTTAAGTTGTATAATTTATTTTCATGCAAATAAAATGTAATATAAAATATTCTAAAAACAATATCATGACTTTTTTGTTCTAAGGATTTCTTTCATTTATAATTCTACCCCACATCAGTAACTATTATTAACCAAGATCTGAAAATTTCCATGTTTTGTAGGATTAGGACCTACTTGATTAATGCTTTAGTAACAGTTTTGTTCACATGACATGCTAAACCATGATTAAGTAAGCTGATTAACTTAACCTAATTTTCTAGGTTCACACTGAACCATAAATTAAGCAGATGTCCTGGATTTGTAAATGACTTTAGATTACAGTATGGTTACCTAGTTTTTCTTTTAACAGTTCTTGAAAAGCAACCGACATATAGAATAACTTGAGTTTACTAGAAATAGGTGGAATACAAAATGTAGATTTTGAATCCCAGAAAGGGGACTATATCCTCAACAGACTTTCTTAAAATGTGCCTTTTCAGATGTGATATAACAGCTCTTCGTGAGAATTCAAGCATCAGCTTCTTCCCAAGCTAATAGTAAACTTCTAAAATGGAAGATAATTTTCAGGGTATTTTGTAACATGGTGCCCAGCTAGACAGCTAAGCAGGTCAGCCCTACTTATTACTTGGGTGGGATCCAAGTGGCAAATCCCTTTAATATTATAACTCAAGGCTTTTCAACCTTTTCACCCATTGTACCACTTTTAGGATATGGCAACATTCGAGTACCACCAGTTGCCTAGCATCAAAAACGTGATGACCAAAAAAAAAAAAGGAAAAAAGTGATGAAGTACAGGTAGTCCTCGACTTACAACAGTTCGCTTAGTGACTGTTCGAAGTTACAATGGCACTGAAAAAGTGCCCCCCAAGCCACAGCCGAGCAAGACACCTGCCTGCCTACTCGGCGGCGCTCTTCCTTCTGTCCGAGGTTTTCATTGTGAGCATTTCTGTTGAGGATTAGCAGCGGAGGTGGGGGTGTTTAGTTTTTATTTTCCCCCCCCTCTGCTGGGTAGTTGCAGCAGGTTTTGGTCACTTCACATGACCCTGGGACACTGACCGTCATAAATATGAATCAGTTGCCAAGCATCTGAATGTAAATCACAAGACCCTGGAGATTCTGCAACATACCAGCTGATCGGCGCTTCTTCTGGGCTCAGCAGAAGCGCCAGGATCAGCACCGAACTCCAGCTGGAGCCTGGCGCTGATCCTGGCGCTTCCACTGAGCCCTGCAGCTCCAGCCGTCTGTCATTCAGGCTTGTGCGGTGCTGCCACCGGTTCAGCTCATTCCCCTCCCCCGCTACCACTTTTCTAAGATGGTCGCGTACCACCTGCCAGGTGCCAATGTACCACAGGTGGTACCCGTACTACTGGTTGAAAAGCCCTGTTATAGCTAACAACAAAAAAAAGAGCATGGATGGATAGTCAGCAAAGTTTCGTTAAGGGTTACTAAAGATAGCAACATATCTATTTTAACCTGATTCTAAACTAAATTTATAATCCTTCCCTTTTAACAATCTTGGTCTTTAAGTCCTTAAAATAATGTTCTAGAGAATTTTATTTCATTTTTCCTTCATTCCTTCTCACAAGATCTTTCATAACTTTAACAGATCTCTTATAAATCCCAATTATTAAGACAACTGGTTTCATTTCTATATCCAGTATATCATCTTCTTTCTTAGCATTCTTGTAACCTTTTATTTTTAAATTCACTTTCAGATTAGTCATATTCTTCCATGTATTCATACATTATTTAAAATGGCAAACATTTTAAAAAGTAACTTCCGAGTCCATTGTTCACAAATATCCTTCAATACATCCAATGTTAAAGAATTTTGCTACATTCTGTGTTAGCAAGTAGGATTTAATTGTTCTTCTCATTTAACTGTAATATTTAGTTACTTCCAGTGCCCTCTGATGTCCAACCTTCAAAATAGTTTCCTTTTTTTTAAAGAATTCAAAATAACATCATTTTTCCACAGGAAGAATTCTTATAATTAATTTCAAAACTTTATTTCAAATCCAGCTGGACGCTTAGTTCATTTATAACTTTCTAAAATGAACACTCCAATCACCTTTTTACTGTTTATTCAAAAAAAATTCTAAGTCCTTGCCTTAAACTCATATTTAAAAAATTACTTAACTGAGGATTGAAAGAACCAGTGAATGTCATAAAATTTACCATTAATATTTGAAAAGTAGTAAAAAAAGTAATTCCAAAAGCGATTAAGAATTTTTTATTTTATTTTAATTCCATTTATATCCCGCCCTTCTCCGAAGACTCAGGGCGGCTTACAAGCTTAGCAGTAATGAAGTTCAATGAAATTTTATCTCTATATAGGCCAGAGGTTCCCAACCTTTTCTACACCCTGCACCCCTAGAATGCTTCTGATATATTCGCACACCCCTTACAAAAGTAATATCTGGTTATGCATATACACTATAATTTTGAAACTTCTAAACTCAAGTTTTCATACCCCCTGGAATATTGTCTTGCACCCCCAGGGGGTGCAAGCAACTCCAGTTGGGAACCCGAGATATAGGCTATGTTACAAGTTGCAGTCTCTCAATTCCCAGCTATTTGATTCACAAACATACCATAAAAACCTCAGATCCTACAGTATATTCATGAGGAGGAGCTATCCAGAGGACTACCCACAGAGAGCAGTCTCACCATTTATGGTGAGTTTTTGATGGCAAGGATCCACCTTCTGGTCCCTTATCTCAGCCATAATGCTCCTTCAGGGATGTCTACTTTGCCATATCCTCACTAGAATTCATTGAATCTTTTTACAGTTGGATAGTTACCTTGAGTGCTCATCATATTGGAAAGTCACGGAGTAAATCAAGTAGACACACACACACACACACACACGGGAGGGGGGAAGGAGAGCATTTACTGAATACATTCATAACTGGAACCCACTCTGCTCCTTTTTCAAAGGCCCTAAATATATGGCTTTGTCAGCAGGCCTTGGGATCACAAATGGAAATGGAGCCTATCAAGTGGCTAATCTAGGGGGTGGAAAAAGTTTTTTTTTTAACACTGTTAGTATATGGTGGAATTTTCCATCGTATTTTCCAATTTTTAAATGATGTAAGCTGTCTGGGGTCCCTTATGTGTGAGCTGGTGGCTATATAAATTTGTTTAAATAAGGAAAAGGTGGAAGAGATAGGATCAGAAAAAGGAAAGGAGGTGAGTTGTCGTGCAGGAATACAAGCTAATTTGAGGGCTAATCCACATGGAGCTCTGTTTCCATCTGTCCTGTTTGCCATCGTTCGCTCCCTAAAGACTCAAATGGAAGATCTGTAACTTGAGCTAGCCACGAACAAGGAGTGTATATGGGAGTTGGTGACCCTTTTGAGAGCTGTATGCAACGAAATTTCATTTTGATGTATGCCGATTGGTGTACATTCAAGGTGACAATAAAGTTGTATTATTATTATTATTATTATTATTATTATTATTATTATTATTATTATTATTATTGTTATATGTAAAATAAAGCTGCCATCCCAACAAAGTTTCCTGCCCAGCATTCTTCTAATATCTAAGGGGCTGCCACAAAGAAGGAAATCAACCTATTCTCCAAAGCACTTGAAGGCAGGACAAGACGGATGGAAACTTACCAAATAGAGAGCCTTCAGAAGTTTATTTATTTATTTATTAATTCAATTTGTATACCGCCCTATTCCCGAAGGACTCAGGGTGGTTTACAGGGCAAAATTTTAAAACAATACAGTATAAAATTAAGTTAAAATTAAATTAAATTAAATATGGCCCCGAGAATTAAAATCTCAATTTAAAATCGTTGCCAGTTGTGCTCCATCAGTGGAGATTTTTAAGAATAGTTTGGACAACCATTTGTCCAGAATAGTAAGGTCTCCTGCTTGAGCAGAGGGCTGAACTAGAAGACTTCCAAGGTCTCTTCCAACTGTGTTATTCTAGCAGAGGCTAAAAAAAAGCTGAACTGTTTTGTCAGACTCTTGGACTTGAGTGAGGGAATTGTACTATGCTGAACGACTGATTTATGTTTGATCACGATTTGAATCATCTTTGTTTTTATAGTTTTTATTGTCTTTTTCTAATTTGGCTAAAATAATATTGATGCAGGTTCAAACACTTTGTAAGTAATTCTTACATGAAGCATTGTGCTTTTATTACCCAATCCTCTTTTTATAACCTGTAATATGCTCCTCTGCTATCAGTGTGCAATCAAGTTTAAAACTGTGGTGAATTATGTACTAGAATGTAATTTGATAAAAACATGTAGAAAAAGAATGAACCTAGGGAAGTTTCCCTAACTGTTATCTCATTATTCTTTTGTTTCTAAAATCTGCTGTGATATCCAGGCTACTGTAAACATACTTGGTGAAGAGACCATGAGTAAATGATTAAAGCTGGAGCTCATTGTTTTAAGTGAAAGAACAGGGAATAATATAGATCCTCTACTAATTTCAGATTATGTGATTTTTATTAAACATACATGTGTGTGTGTGTGTGTGTGTGTGAGAGAGAGAGAGAGAGATCTGTATATATGTGTGTGAGAGACAGTATGTTAAATCACTTGAGGAATCAAAATGAAACTGCAGATTACATCACACTGTCTTATGTCTGCACAGCCCACTGATTGACCATGTTTCCTCATTTATTACATTTCCTGCATGATTTAATAGCCTCTATGTAGCTTCAGAATATGATGTAAGCTTCAGTGCTGCTGTTTTTATACATATCCACTGGGTTTCTGTATTTCCTTTAGACTTGAAAGATGTCAAATTTGGAGGGAGGAGGACAAGCAGACAAGCCATCTAGAGAAGAAAAGCCGTTAAGACCACCACTGTCTCTGGTTGATGCTTATTCTGCTGCATAAAAAGTCAGAGGAGAAACACCTTGCATTTAATAAATGTACATTCACAAATGTGCATTCACAAAACGGACAACACCAATCAGCTTGTCAGCTCAAGATAGGCTAGTAAGGAAACAGACTCCTCAAGAATAATGGAAACACTACTTTTTGGATGTTGTCCAGTGTGTTGGCAGTTTTAAGATTTCAGATTCCAATACCCAGAATTCTCCAGCCAGCACTGATGCGTACTGGCTCAAGAATTCTTGGAGTTAAAGACATCTTAAAGTTGCCAAGTCTGGAAAACACTGATCTAGGCTATAGTAACAGAATCTTGGAAGTCTGACTCAGTTTTCCCTTTCTTCCTTTTTATATCCCAGGAGGTTAAGGCAATGGTAGTCAGGATTTTTTCCTAATGTTTTACTTTCCAGGCTTAAAACATGTTTTTACATCTGTTACTGCATAATTTCTTCACCCTTTGACTGCTACACGGTGTGGGAACTCAGCCCCCAGAGAAGGAAATATTAAAAGGGCAGAATATTGTATTTCCTCAAAGGATCTTAAAGAGGCAGCAAAGCATGCCCAGTTTTTCTTAATACCCACAAGTCTCCCTCCCACAAGCAGAAACCAGCTCTGTAGAAATGTAGATTTAATAATCCATTCAGGAAGGTTGGGGCCCTCCAGCTAGAAGCTTAGGAAGACAAAAACACCTAAAATCTACATATGCCACCCAAACTCTAAGACAGTACATAATAGGATTAACCCACAGATGCCAAAGGGGTACACTCAGGTCAAAGTATATGACAAACAGGAATAGGAAACAACTCCAAACAAAAGCCCAAGAGATTATAAAACCCACTCCCTACTATATGTGCTCACTCTTTTTTTCTTCCAGAGCCATCTTTCTGTCTGGCTCTCCTCTTCAATAAACTGCAACCTTCTTTCTAAAGCAGTCGCCATGTTGTTTATTCCCAGCTTGGACTGAACCACGATGAAGATTTTTCTTCAGTGGCGTAGCGTGGGTTGTCAGCACCCGGGGCAAGGCAAGTAATTTGCGCCCCCTAACCCGTGGATTTTAGCACTCGAGTCTCTTCCACTAGCTCAGGAATTCTGGGAGTTGAAGTCCATGAGTCATAAAAGAGCCAAGGTTGCCTACCCCTGAGTTAGGTTCAAGGCAAAAAAGGGTCTCTGGAGAAGAGGGAAAATGCTAGTTTAAAACTGAAACAAGGCAACTTTAAAGTGCCTCAGCTGTGATTTAGGATGAGACAAAGAGAGGACATGGCGTTGAAAATGGTTAATGGGGCATGTTTGTTCCACTCTTAGTGGACGTCAAGATAAACCCCACGAGAGAATGACCTTACAACAGATGTGAATAGGCTTGGACTACGTTTGTAGATTGAGTGCATACATCACATGGAGCGCTGATGGGCTTCATCAAGATTTATGATCCCACAATTGGCTAGTTTTCTCCATCTTGTCCTAAACCCTGGATACCAACCACGGTTTATGGCTTAGCATGTGGCGTGGGGTTGACCCAACATGTTAGGCGACAAACAATGACTTTCAACTTACAATGCCTCAGCTTCCCAAGGTTATTCCAAAGCCGGAAAAGCCAACCAACCCACCCTGCAGCTTTGCCTGCTTAGGCTGAACCCCAGGAGTTCATACTTGCTGCGGCGCCCGACCTATTTTCTGCCCAGACGCTGCTTATCCAAGCCAAGCCGCCTCCTTCTCTTTGGCACCTCACCCCAAAGATTCGCCGGCCTAGCTGGAAACTCTCGCTGCTGGCGACGTGTGTCGGGGGGGCAGTCCCGATCGCCTCCTGCAGGGGGAACCGAGTGGCCACAGAGAGTCAATACGGCAGGAGGAGGAGGAGGAGGAGGAGCAGCAGCAAGCAGCCGCAGGTGCGGCAGCTGCAGTTGTTACCTTTACCTCCGGGAAAGGAGACGGGGGCGGGAGCTGGGTCGGGGGGGGCCGGGCTTGCAGGTTGAGAGCCAAGCAGAGGAGAGCCGCGGCAGGAGAAAGAGAGGGAGGCGAGACGCCGCCAAGCCTCCCCACCCCCACCCGAGAAAGGAAGCAATCCGCAGCCGCGAGAGGACGGGATCCCACTCTGGCTGGGCGCAGCGAATGCGGTTGCTTTCTACGCTCCGCTCGCTCGCTCGCTCCTCCGACCCTCGGTGAAGCAGAATCGTCCCCCTCCGGCGAGCTTAATGGGCGCCCCCCCCAGATGTTGCGGCCGGCCCCCCCTGCACCCCCCACGCTACGCCACTGTTTTTCTTTCAATAACAGCAAGGACTGAAACAAATGCCACAGACTCAGATTGGCAATCAGAATCCATATTGTTGGTTTCTGTTGAGTTTTCTGGCTGGGGGAAGGGCGGGAAGACATTTCTGCCTTTTTAAAGATCTTCTCCATTATTCCTTTGGAGAAATATATTCTGCCTTTTTAATATTCCCCCAAATATTTCTTTCTCTGGATTCTTCCCACAATATGTTATGCTGACAGGTTTGTGCTAATCTAAGAAGAGGCACAGAATATTTTTACTTGCGCGTGGGTACCTGCCTTTACATCAGAGTTGACTCCTGTGACTGCTTGGACAAGTCTCTGCAGTTTCTTTGGCAAAGTTTTTTGGGGGGGAAGTGATTTGCCAGTTTCCCACGACTCAAGAGAGAGGAACAAGCTCAAGGTCACGCAACTGGATTTATGTCTAAGGCAGGACTAGAGGCAGAGCTTTTACTTAGCAATAGGGACAAGATGTGAGATGCGGAGATCATCCCCGTTCTATTCAGCATTGACCTACACCTGGATCCTTCAGAATCTGTTAAGACTGGTGATTTTCACATTTGGCATACTGGCTGGGCAATTCTGGGAGTTGATGAACATAAGGTCACCACGTTTGAAAGAAACGGTGTTAGGTTTACACCAGGGGTCTTCAAACTTGGCCCTTTTATGACTTGTGGACTTCAACTCCCAGAATTCCTCAGCCAGCAAAGCTGGCTGAGGAATTCTGGGAGTTGAAGTCCACAAGTCATAAAAGGGCCAAGTTTGAAGACCCCTGGTTTACACAATCCACGTAGTCCAGCCACATTGTCTCTTGTAATCATAGCAACTTTAATCTTTTTTTTTTGTTTTAATCCTGCACGGCTTTCTTCAATTTCCTACTTCTACAGTGGTCTGACGTCACTAGCTCCCGCCGCTTTCCACAGGCTGGCTCTCTTCTACCGCCCGCCCTTTTCTCGCGCGCCTCCAATGATGACGCCTCAGGATCGTGGCTTCGAAGGGAGGGCGATTGGACGGAGACGGCCGTCCTCTCCGCCTTCCCGTTGGCCGGGCTAGGAGGCGTGGCGGTCGTGCCTGGTGAAGGTGACGGCGGAGCTTCTCCCTTCGGGTTCCAGTTGGTGAGGTGGTTGAAGTCGGCGCCGGGATGCAGTGCGGCCGGCAGGTAGCGAAGCCCCTTCTGGTGAGTAGCGGCCCGTGACGTAGCGAGGAGACCCGGATACTTGGAGTCTTTCCCCCCGAGAAGCCTGTTTGGGTCGTGACAGGTTTGGGGCGGCCCCTCCCTCCCTCGTCGTTGACCGCCACGCCATCCTGCCTCTAACTCAGGGGTCTTCAAACTTGGCCCTTTTTAATGACTTGTGGACTTCAACTCCCAGAATTCCTCAGCCAGTCACGCTGGCAGAAGAATTCTGGGAAATTTAATTTAATTTAATTTAATTTAATTTAATTTAATTTAATTTAATTTAATTTAATTTAATTTAATTTAATAATTTAATTTGTATACCGCCCTTCTCCCGAAGGACTCAGGACGGTGAACAGGGCAATACATAATAAAAAACCGGATACAAAAATTAAAAAGTAATTAAACAACAATGCCCGTAATAAATTAATACATATTGAAGTTAAAACCGATTATAAAAACCCAACCCCAACCCATCAGACCAGGCCAGCTTGTTCAAAAAGAAAGGTTTTGAGATCGCGCCGGAAGGAGCGAAGGTCGGGGGCCGTCTGGAGCCCAGCCGGCAAGCGGTTCCATAGGTCTGGCGCGCCCACAGAGAACGCTCTCCCCCTGGGGGCCACCAATCGACATTCCTTGATCGGAGGCACCCTGAGGAGGCCCTCTCTGTGGGAGCGCACTGGACGGAGGGAACATAAAAAGGGCCAAGTTTGAAGACCCCTGCAAGTCTGTCTAAAACCCTGCTGGCCGGAGGAAGAAGAGGTGTGGGGTGGGTTCCTTACTGGACGCCTCCCTGCGCGGTATGTAAGGTGTGCAACCTCTGGACTCGTTTGTCTGCCGGAGGGATGGAAGCGGGTCTCTTGCATTTAAGGAGCAGGGAATCTGCCCGCTTTCACGTTGATGGGAGAGCAAAGCAAAGCGTGACTTGCTTTGACAACGACAACGAAATAAATTTCTTGGACGGGGGGGGGCTTGGGACAAGGCGCGTGTCCAAACCTGATGTCTCTGCTGAACTTGGTTGGCTGGTTGATTGATTAATGTGCCACCAAAATGTTTTCAACACCTAGCGAATCAGATAGATCGATTTTGCTCCATGAGGATCTATCCCTCGCCCATACTTTCTAGCAAAGGGCCACTCTCCAGTTCGACCACCTTGCTGTGGTCATCCTCTTCTCTTTCCTTCCACCTTTCCCAGCCTCTTCCAGAGAAAGAAGGGGTTTGCATAATGGATCCAAAGTAAGATAACTTGAGCCTGCAAATTTGGGTCTCAGGCAAAAACTTTGGGTTGATTTGTTCAATGATACATTGGTTTATTTATATATATATATATATATATATATATATATATATATATATATATATATATATATATATATATATATATATATATATATATATATATATATATATATATATCCCCAACCACACACACACATATATATGTGTGTGTGTGTGTGTGTGTGTGTGTGTGTGGTTGGGGATGCAGTGGCTCAGTGGGTTGGGACGCTGAGCTTGTTGATCAGATGGTCGGCAGTTTGTCGGGTCGAATTCTGAGTGCCGCGTAGCAGAGTGAGCGCCTGTTACTCGTCCCAGCTTCTGCCAACCTAGCAGTTCCAAAGCACGTAAAAATGCAAGTAGAAAAATAGGGACCACTACGGTGGGAAGGTAACAGCGTTCCGTGCGCCTTTGGCGTCTAGTCATGCCGGCCACATGACCACGGAGACGTCCTCGGACAAGTGCTGGCTCTTCGGCTTTGAAACGGAGATGAGCACCGGCCCCTAGAGTTGGAAACGACTAGCACACATGTGCGGGGGAACCTTTACCTTTACCTTTATATTTGGTAGTCCACAGTATTCTCAGAAGTCTTTTCCAGCACCAAAGTTCAAATGCATCAATGCTTTTGCTGAAGTGATTTATAAATTCAGATTTCAGGAGGAGGAGAAAATGTCTTTCACAAAGCAATTGGAATCCAAGACTGGTGATATATTATTGGAAAAATATAAATGTTCCACAAAGTGACTGGTGGAAATAAGGAGGAAGAGAAGAGAACAAAGGGGCAATCTTTTGCTTCTTCCACAGTCTGTTTGGATTGACTGTGATGTTAGAGAGCACATATTTAGCATGCTTTATTTTTTTTTAAATGGAACAAGTTCTGTTTGAGGAAAGTGTGTGCAGCATATAGTATTTATGTTAGGAGAAGACTGAACTTGTTTCTTAGCTTCTGATTCAGCTGTTTAAAGAAAAATAAGATTGGCTTGAGGTGCTTTCTTAAATGACAAGTATATAGTGCTCATTGCTTCCACTCTTGTAATAAAAAAGGCAGTAATCTCATATGGTGGTCCCATGTGCACGGTATATTAATGAGACATGACACCTCCCCTTTTTGGTAAGAGGTGTTCTCTATTTCTTGTCTTGGTAGTTCTCAAAATTGCTGCTGTTGTGGTTCTGTTTCTATATCTGGGATCATTTATGAATAGGACTCTTGTGTTTATCATTTCTATGCAAACAGATAAAAAATTAATCAGTAAACCCTTGGTGCTGAAATGTTTGCTATGGCAAAACAGTTCAAATAAACTAAGACACAGAACAAGCCTCTAAGTTTTAAATAACAGAGTGACAATAGGATAAATAAGCAGCATTCATCCATCTAGGCAACACTCAAGGACATTTTTGCCATTTTACAGCAATGGTTGCTTAGCTGATAAGAATCTAAGATTTGTATTTATGTGGCAATCCTACAGGTATCTGTTTTAATATGTGAATAGGTTGAAAACTTTTGGAATTTGTGATGCAGGGTTAGGAAAGATCACACAGAACCACGGAAGCTCGCACACAAAAAGAACCTGTAAATAACAAGATTTGATCAATGGACAAGTACAAAATAAGTGCTAAGTCCAGACAAAGGTATCAAGTTGGAAGAAATGGGTGAAAGGTCAACAAGAACAGATAGTGTATCAGGATATTGTAAGGAAAATAACAAAAACAGCATTCTTCCATTAAGGTCAAGTTGAGAAATCAAGCTGCTGTGCAAGGTCTAATGAAACACACTGGATTCCTGACAATTAGCTGTGTAGCTCACAGGCCAAAAGAACCAACCAGAACTAAGAGGGCCTGCGTGGACATAGTGTGACATACCTAGAATTAGATACAACCCTAGGGGATGGCAAAGCAGAGGTCAATAAAAATTCTAGCCTTACAGAGGGTGAGGGCGGGGAAAATGAGCATCAGTAGCTGTGGGACAAATAGTGTATATGTTCATCCTCTGCTTTACTGTCATTTTGGGCTACTTTACCCAAGTGTAGGAAATTTTAATGTATTAATGAATGACTTTCATTGTAACAACTTTGTTCATGTTTCCTACTCTATATCCCCTGCCTCTTTGATGCCTGCTTATGGATTTCTATGCATTTTATATTACAAAGCATTATATATCTTAACAACAACTGTGTAACAGTTTACGTATCACTGATTCAGTAGCCCAATATCTTTCTGGATGCTCTTTAGTCCAAAAAAGGCTGACAGTAGTATAGACTTAATCTTTTTGTTCTGCAAGTTATGCCATGTTACAATAAATGCTGTAATCTCTTTTGCAGGCATTAAGATTTTCAAGCCGAAGCTACTCAGCACAACGTGGTTTAAATGTGAGTATTGCTAAAATAATATCATGGAATAGTGGCTCCAAACTATACTTATTTTATAAAGACATAATGTTACAGATGCTTTTGCTACTACAGGAAGTCTAGACTACTTATAATTTGACCCACATATATTGTCATAAAAAGTTTGCTTTTTTTAATCCTTCAAGCTATTAATACATTTAAATTATTATGCTTTTTGACCTTCTCGCAAAAGAGCAAAAGTATCAGACCCTCAATGTATTTCTTTCTTATGCTTTTATTTTTGGGTTCTGCCATTCTATTGGGGAGGACCGACCTAGGGGTCTTCTGTATTTCCTCTGCTTTGTTCTATCCTCTTTGAAGTATCTTACTTTGGGGTGTGAAAGGAATGTGCCTCCAGCCATCTACCTTATCTCCAGTCGAATGGGGAGAAGCCACAGAGAAACCTGACAGCCTTGAGAACAGCGCCTTATTGGTTCTTTCCCACAACAACTTAACACCTATGCATTGGTTCAGTTCAAGCTGGCTGGATGGACATTTGTGGTGGGGTTTGAAAGAGTTCATTTAATGTAACGTTTCATGCGGGAAATCCTCAGATCCTGCCTTACTCTCCTGCTATCAGTACCTTCCACTAACAGTTCCTGTTGAGACAATGTAAGTTTCAAGAGTTCTGCTTTCTTGGGAGAATTAATTGAGGCAGACTTACAAAAAGGGAAGCTTTCTATTCTAGGGTTTAGGTTGTTTAACAGCTATAATTTTGCTGAGAAGTTAATGTTTGCATTTGAATACATAGAGTTGTATTGCTTCTGTAACCAACAGTATGCACTGAATATTCTTAGAATCTAAAGCATTATTCTGAAATCACTTTTTTAGTTAAACTGATGTAGTGCTTTTGCTTATCAGGAGGTAGTTATTGTAAGTGCTGTCCGGACACCAATAGGATCTTTCCAAGGTTCCCTTTTCCCACTGCCAGCCACTAGCCTTGGCTCCATTGCAATTAAAGGAGCAATAGAAAAAGCAGGTACGTAAAGAAGCTCTAGTCTTGCTTTATTCCCATTATTTAATCTTCCTGATTTTTACCAGTGAAAATGATGGAGCTAGTTGAGATGGTGAAATGGATAGTTTTGATTAGAGGAAAGACATTAATTAATTTAACATTGATTAGAAACCCATTCTGTACTTATTGTGTGAAACAGAAAAAGTGAAATTATGATAATGGCAGAAACAAAGTTGCAGGTAGTCCTTGACTTATGACCGCAATTGACCCCACAGTTATGATCGTAAGTTATGATGGTAGTTAGTGGGCTATCATGTGACTGTGCCTAATTTTATGACCTTTTTGTGGTGGTGGTTAAGCGATTGTTAGTCAGTAAGCAAACCCATTCTTTACTATGGTACATTTTTTTGCCAGAAGTAAATTCTGGTTTCTGGCAAAATCCGAAATCACAGTCATGTGGCCATTGTTGCAAACAGTCATTAATGCAGGCTGATTGCCAAGCACCCAAAATGCAGTAATGTAACATGCTAGTGGGAGGAGTGGGGCAGCTGTCAAAACTTCAAGTTCGGGTTGCAAGTACCATTTTTGGAGTCCATTGCAATTTTTGACTGGTCACTAAGCGACCAGTGGAAAGTCAAAGACTACCTATAAACTGTAACAGAGTAAGGTCAATTTAAATTTATAATTGTTGTAGAAGAAAGTCAAAAGTAATTTCTTTATATTTCTTTTTGTTTGTTTCTGCATTTTTGACTTTCTTTGCTCTTTGCTTTTCTTTCTCTCTTAATTATTCTTGTTTTTTCTTTAAAAATTCAATACAATTATCCTTAAAAAATCTTATCAATTTTACCGGTAGCAACACCAAAGATAGCAGTTGTAACTGTATATACTTTAGTATGTGCTCCTAGATTCCTTCCTTTTTTCTCACTTTTTTTTCTGGATTATATAAAATAGTTGGTTTACTTGAAGGGGAAGAATCAGTCTTGACCTCCCTGTGTTTATCTGAAAGGTAAGAAAGAAATATGAATGTCAGTGCATTGAATTTTTAGTTTTGAACCAAGCTTTCTTAACAGAGCTTTAGATAGCAGAAGACTCCTCTAGCTGCATTCAGGTGAATGCAGTTGTACAGATGCTTAATATCTTTCAGAGGGAGTTTTTCTGGAAGCTTCTACCCTTGAATAGCTGAATTTTGCATATCCTGTTTCCTGAGGAAACACAGGTTACAGGTGTAGAGAATTAATTTTGAATCTTTATTGGATTTATGTTACAAGGCTATCCCTTTCATAATTATAAATATTTCTCTGATTGTTATTAGGTATCCCTTCTCAAGAAGTGAAGGAAGTATACATGGGAAATGTTATCCAAGCCGGAGAAGGACAGGCTCCTGCAAGACAAGCGACCCTTGGTGCCGGTACTAATTTTTTTTTTATTATTTGATATATATATCAGATTTATTTCAAGAATTAAAAACTTTTTAGATGAAGTTAAGTAGTTTTCCAATGTCCATTTGTATATGCTAAAAAAGGAGACATTCTCGTGATATATTTGCATTTTGCTTGCAGTTCTTTTTATTATTGTCTTCTTTATTTTTATTTAACACAGGCTTACCAGTTTCTACTCCTTGCACAACTGTCAACAAAGTTTGTGCTTCTGGAATGAAATCTATTATGATGTCAGCCCAGAGTTTGATGTGTGGGAGTCAGGTAGGATATTGTATACTTTCAGGATTTGTGGATATACGAGGGCAATTTGAAAATAAACCTCCATTTGGTTATCAATGACAGACACTCGCAGATACGGAACTTTTAATTAACATTACATTACTTTTCAACATAATTGCCATTCAAATTGAGGCACTTGTCATAATGTCTTACAAGATTTGAAATTTATTTTATTTATTTATTTATTAATTTAATTTATATAATTTAATTTATTCCTTAGGAGTAGTTGCTCGGCACCAAATCTGGGCTATGGGGGAGGGGGGTGGGTGATCAAAAACATCCCAACGGAACTGCTTCAAAAGTTCTTGGGTGCGTCTAGCAGTGTGTGGGTGAGCATTATTGTGAACCAACACCACACCGGAAGTAGTGCCATAGAAAATCCCACCAAATGTATGTGAAGACACCAAAGGAGTACTGCTAGTGAAGTTCATAGAGCATGGTTTGACCATCAATTCAGAAGTCTACTGTGAAACATTACAAAAACTCAGACGAGCCATCCATAACAAGTGTTGTGGCACGCTGACTTCCAGTGTGGTGTTGGGAATAGTGCTTCTACACCATATGTTGGTGACTGAATTTTTAAAAATGTGTAATTTATCCTTTTTTGGAAAGGCTATTTTTATAACTAATCAAATAATGAAAAATATTTTGGCATTTCAGAATTTACAAGAACTGACAACATTTTATGTACAATTTGATACTTTGTTGATAAATTACCATTTTATATGTTTAAGTGATTTTTAGATTTTTTTTCTGTTCATTTGGTACTTCTGTTTTTTATTTTGCTACACTGTTTTTGTGTATTGTTTTATTGTTTTTTCAAAGTGTTGCAGTAAAATAAAATAAGTCTTAACATTTGTTTACATGTATACATGCATGCACACTGATAATTTTAATATATGTCTTCCAGTTTTTGCCCGCAAGGAGATATAAAACTTAAATCCTTCCTTGCACTCGTAGACTTCTGTTAGTGCAGTGGGCTCTTTATTTAGGTCCTTTTCAATTTCAGCATCCTCAAAATCTTCTGCATAAGGTTGAGGGATCTCTGGAGTAATCTGGAAGTGGTGTGTTTCCCCTTTCTGCTGTGTATTGGAAACATTTCTGGTGGTGGAAGTGTACCACTGGATTCAGTTCCAAGTATCTTTTTTCACATTGTTACACCCGTGCGTGTGTGTGTGTGTGTGTGTGTGTGTGTGTATGTGTATGCATGTATGCGTAGTAAGCAACTGTAAAATTTTCTGAACAGGATGTGATGGTAGCTGGTGGGATGGAAAGCATGTCAAATGTCCCCTACACAATGACCAGAGGAACAACCCCTTATGGAGGAGTAAAGCTTGAAGATTTGATTGTCAAAGATGGCTTGACGGATGTTTACAACAAGATCCACATGGTAAGAGCTAATGTCTTGCGGCTATATTTCATTTTAAACTTTTAAATACTTTTGAATCTTTTTTGAATAAAAAGAAGTTACTATACTTTATCTGCAGTGGTTTTTCCCAATCCTGCTGGCCCAGAGTATGGTTGGGCAGAACTGCATCTTATAGAACGGTACCTTGCCCAGAAAGCAACATGCACTATAAAAGTGATTTATATGAAGCATGGGATATATAAATGATCTCTACAAAGTGTATCTTTCCTACTTTTTTCATTGTCCCCAGGGTAATTGTGCTGAGAATACTGCTAAGAAATTTTCTATCTCACGGGAAGATCAAGATACTTACGCTATAAAGTCCTATACCCAAAGCAAGGAAGGTTGGAATTCTGGCATATTTGCAAAGGAAATTGTGCCTGTTACTGTTTCTCAGAAAGGTAGTATGGATTAATATGCAATACCTTCTCCACTTTAAATTGTTTTGACACGTGGCATGCTTCATTTTCCGAATGTGAAATCCAGTAGAGTAGAGAGGTAGAATGGATAAGAGGACTTTAATTGTTTTTCTTAACTGTTTTTTAAATTATCTTCAATGCAGTTAATTGACTTATTTGACTGATCTCCAGCATTAATAAATATTTGAAGAATTATAAGTAAAACGTAATTTAAATCAGAATTTTCTATGGATGATTTCAGTGCCTTGATCTAAATCAATCCACTCATGCTAGCTCAGGGGTAGGCAACCTCGGCTCTTTTATGACTCATGGACTTCAACTCCCAGAATTCCTGAGCCACCTGGCTCAGGAATTCTGGGAGTTGAAGTCCATGAGTCATAAAAGAGCCGAGGTTGCCTTACCCCTGTGCTAGCTAGAGCAATGGAACATGAAATGGAAAGTGCAAGAAACGAGATGGCGCAAAAGATCCTTGTATGTTCAGCTGTCCTTTGGAAAAATAAGAAAATTTTAAAACCCAGCAGCTCACTGACAGCACTTTGCAGTGCTGGATTGGACTTTTGAGGTCAACATTTCAAATCTTTTTTTTACTAATCAGAATCTTACTTTAGGAAAACCAGACACAGAGGTTAAAGAAGATGAGGAATATAAGCGTGTTGACTTTAGTAAAGTTCCAAAATTGAAGGCGGTTTTCCAAAAAGAAAATGGTAAGATTTGATGTCCATTTTTAATGTGCTAAAATTTATTTCAGATTTGATTAATTGCATTTTAATTTTATATACCTGCATTTCTGATTGATTAAGTATGTGGCGTCAGATCATTTTCCATTCAAAGTGAGCATAGAGATTGGGGTGGGCAATTAATTTTTCCCAAGTGGCCACAGGAGAGAATGGGATTGTTGGGAGGGCTACTGCCCTGCCCTTTGCCGCCACTGCCCTGCCGGCCCACTGCCACTCCTGCACTGCTGCCCTGCTCTCCATTCATGTGGCTCCTAATCCTTGCCCCCAACACTGGGCCAGACCAGGACTGTCTGCGGGCTGCAAAATGCCCAGGTCTGATATTGATAAATCTTCTCCATGATGCTCTATCCCTAACCAAGTCTCTCAATGGTGCACTCATCACAACTTAAATTGAGTCCATATGAGGGTTCTTTGTTCTCCAAGGACTGGATACGCCACAATGTAGCAAATAAAGCAGAATATTTTACTGCAACACACGCCTTCCTCAAATCTGCGTGCAAAGGGGCACGAGGGCAGTCTTTTCCCCGCTGCCCAGATGCCATGTCCTTGGCTGTGCTGCTCCACGTGGGCTGTGCTCAGGGCGAGACTTCTCCGGGGGGCTGCTAGTGAGGAGGAGGCTGCAGGAGGGGGGGAGGCGGGTCGGGCGATGGTGCGCGTGCCCACAGAGAGGCCTCTGAATGCCGTCTCTGGCACACATGCCATAGGTTCGCCACCGCTGCTCTAGGTCAACACCACCCTTCTAGGCTTTGGACGGTGCCATGTCTTTAATAGTTAGTCCTTTAATGCTATTTTTTTAATAGTTTAAGCTAAAGTCTCAAAATCTATGAAGTAGCAGTATTAACATTCACGCAATATTTCGGATGAGGTGCTGCTTCAGTGTGGTTGTTCCTTTTTCTAGTTGCTACTAAACTCTTGGCAAAGCTGCAAGCTCAACTCTCTTCAGGATATGCTGCTCCCCATAGCTTGTGGTCCTGGCAGTTGAATGAAAGTTCTCTCGTTTGCTTGTGATAGCTGCCAATATCCAGATGTTGCCTCTGCTTCCTTGTCTGTGGGATGTTTGCTTTCATCAATCTCAGTTTGTCTTAGCTTTTGCTTTTCCGAGATCAAAAGATTAGGTGAGATGAGGTTGCCTCTGGATGTTAGCACATCCTTGGTCAGGCAGCTGGGATGCCCTCTTGAATGTCTATGGGTACAGTTCTGAGGAAGTGGATGATTGCCTGAGGGAGGTGGTGTGAAATTTGTTTGCAGGACCACAGCTACTTTTGAAAATCTGACTGCTTCTATCCCTCACAATCCGTCCACCTTGTTGTTGATTATTCTCTTCCTCCTCTTTCCTTACAAGACCTTCCATCTTTCCCAGCATTAGCATCTTCAAGAGAGAGCTGGGTCTTTACATAATGTGTCCAAAGTACCGTATTTTCTGGCGTATAAGACGACTGGGCGTATAAGACGACCCCCTACATTTCCTGTTAAATTATAGGGTTTGGGCTATACTCACCGTATAAGACTACCCCTCTTCCAACGCACACCAAATAAAAATTTAAAAACATCAGATTTGATTTTAATATGGTAATTTTAATTCAAATGTTTATGACATGCAGGTACTTAGTAGGAAAACTGTCACTTATAAACATAAGGCTGTTTGTCATCAAACATGTAAACATAAAACAGTGCAAGTGGATTAAACTTTTCCTAATTCACTCTAAAGCTTTCCCAAATGGGAGATCCGCTCCAGGTTTTTCAGCCAGCCCGCCCAGTTCCTGAGTCAAATGTGTCCTTAGAGCTAAGCAGCTGCTCTGGCTGCTGCATTCCCCACCTGCCTTTCAAGTTGGGATAGACTGCAGCTGCTCTTCAGCTTTAGAAGGAAAGACGCCCAGACCCCAGCCTGTAAAAAAATCACAGACTGCAGCTTCTTCTCCAATTGGTCCCGCTTTCCCTGCGCAGACCAAATGGGAGATCCGCTCCAGGTTTTCCAACCAGCCCTGTCCCTAAAGTTTCAGCACCCGGCTTATAAGATGACCCCTGACTTTTGAGAAGATTTTCATGGGTTAAAAAGTCGTCTTATACGCCAGAAAATACGGTAGGATAATTTGCGTATGATCATTTGTATCCCAAGTGAGAACTCTGGGTTGATTTGTTCAATGATTGATCAGGGTTTTTTTTCTTGGCTGTTCATGGTATTTTCAAGAGTCTTTTCCAATACCAAATTTCAGTTGTATCAATATCTTCCTATCTTGCTTCTTCAAAGCTTCCATAGAGTGCCACAGATTCCAGTATTTGAATATCTTTTGCAAAGCCTTCATGGCTATTCTGCAGAGTGCTAGTTTGTAGCGTATTTCTTGATTGCTTGTTTAAGATTAAGCCAAGCTATGTTGGATTTAGGCTGCTGTAGATTTTATGACCATCATTGGACACCGGTTAACATAGGAATCAATAACACTATTAATTCTTCTCAATTTTTTCCTTTATTACTCAAAGCCAGTTAACAGAAGGCCCTTATTTATACACCCCTGCTGTGATTGGATAATGGGTTTGTGTGTCGCTACCCAAAGAAAAACCACTTTTACCCAATTTTGGTTACAGGATCCAATCTGGATCGGTCATCGGGACTAGAAGTTTTTTCTTCCAAGCTTTCGGACTTGTGCTGGAGCCCCCATCCTCTGGGAACTTCTCTCTAGCCAATTTTGTTTAATTTACCCAGATTTGGGAAGCACCATCGTAGAAGAATGCATTGTGCTTAAATTCTTCTTCCTAGTAAATTGTTTTTCCCTAATGAATTTTTTTCAGGAACAGTCACAGCTGCCAATGCTAGTACGCTGAACGATGGAGCAGCTGCTTTGGTACTGATGACTTCAGAAGCAGCCAAAAGGCTGAATGTGAAGCCACTGGCAAGAATAGTAGGTGAGGATTGCCTTTCCCTTTGGTGAAATTGTCGTATGTATATATTTCCCTGAGTAAGACTGGTGGTGGATGACAGACTTCTTCTCATTTTGTTTTCTCTGTAGATTAGGTAGGACCCATTTTTGATCAAGCAGTTTCAACAAACTGGAATTTTGCCAAAAGCCAAAGTTTAAAAAAAAAAGAGGAGGCTTTCAGTGCATTTTTCTTGCATGGACTTTTTAAAGTACCTTTTAAGGCAGAGTTCTCCAACCTTTCCGGGCTTGTGACCTGGAGAGGAGAGCAGCTTCCAAATTACTGCATGCGCATGCACGCATGCAAACGGGGCCACGCCCACTGGCGCAGGACTAGCAGCCGTGGTTGCACATGTGCTGGTGCCATGTGCATGCACAGCCACGCACCCCCGTGGTGGCTAGCACCCGTTCACGCATGCGCAAATGGGCCGCGCACCCCCCCAGCACTAGTGTTCCTGTTCGAGCCCGCACATATGAGCCAACGGCCGTGAGTGCTAGCGCGAGTGGGGAGGGTGGTAATGTGCACCCACACGTGTGTGCCCTGGCTAGCCATTTCTGCGGCCTACTGGCCAAGAGCCTGCAGGCTGGTACTGGCCTGCGGCCCATAGGTTGGGGACCCGTTTTAAGGAATGAACTGTGAAATTGTGCTCGATAGAGAAATTGTTGCCAGAATAAAATTCAATATTAAAGTAATCAAAGCACATTTGACCAAATATTTCTTTTCTAATTCATGTTTCTGTTCTTGCAGGTTTTGCAGATGCTGCTGTTGATCCTATTGATTTTCCCATTGCACCAGCACATGCTATTCCTAAGGTGACATTCTCAACCATTGTTCTACCTTCATTTAGTTGCTCATTTAATTCTGCATTTAGTCTTCAGTAGAAGTGTAATGTAATGTAATTTAAAATTAATTTCTCAAGTAGATTATCTGCTTAAGTTTAAAAACAAAACTAAAAAGTTACAAAAATGTAGAATTAACTACTTTGTGTTGGTGGTTTGGAATTGAGTGAGCCATTGCATTTTAGTTCTGGTTAAGTTTTGGAGAAAATAATGGCAGACTGTATTTGAACAACTGGAATAAATAATAATAAAATAATAAAGTTTCCATTGTTAAGTGAATCCTACACTGTTGTTATTCAAGACATCTTGTGCTCACCATTTTTGACCTGCTGGCTTCCCCATTGACTTTGCTTGTTGGAAGTCAGCAGTGAAGGTCACAAATGTAGAGATCATGGGGACTGCGGGATGCTGCCAAGTTGTAATGGCAAGCTGGTCACTGGCCCCTTGACTGTGATCAGATGACCACTGGGACACTTTGAGGACTGGTCATAAATGCCACTTGTTCAGTGCCATTGTAAGTTTGAATAGTTGCCAAATGAGCAATTTTTAAGTGAGGGCCACCTGAATTCCCTTGTAATTGAACCATATCCTCATAGATTTTGGCTTTACAATTTTGCAAGGGTGAGGATATCTTCTGACTGCCTAGTTTTAAAAAGTAATGGATTTCCGCTTAGATAGATGGTATAGATAGTTCTATAGCTCAGAGCTATTCTATTTTTCCCCTTGTAATTATGTTTCAGAATCTGTGTTTTTAGCTTTGAGGTTGTGTTTGTTTTGTCTTTTCTGCTTTTTACTTCTGTGTGGGTATGTCATGATCTGCTCATAAAATTCTGGTACTACAGCAAATAATATAAATGTTATCTGTACATACATACCATTTTTTAAATAATGGCATTTTTCCTTTCAGGTACTTGCTCAGGCAGGACTCAAAAAGGAAGATATTAATATGTGGGAAATCAATGAAGCATTCAGTGTTGTTGTCCTAGCTAACATTAAAATGCTAGACATTGATCCACAGAAGGTAAATGTTCACGGAGGAGCAGTTTCTTTGGGACATCCAATTGGGTAAGTTAAAAAAAACACACAACATTAACTGGTGGTGGGAAATAACCGATCCCTGTATAAGTAGACCTTGTAACATATGACTGTAATTGACCTGTCATAAGTCATGCTAGTTTTTAAGTGGTTAACCACGTGAATGCATCTAATTTTACAACCTTTTTTGTGGTGGTTTTTTAGCCAATGAGTGCTTTTTGAAAAAAAAAACAACTGGAAGGAAATGCCAGTTTCCAGCAAAAAACTTCATAAATTATAGTCAAGTGCCCAAAATATAATCACATGATCTATTTCACATTTTTTAACTGCCCATCTCCCTGAAGTCCCCTGCCTCTCTCAAAAGCTCCCTGACTCTTTAATACAAGAGACCCACACTGGGTTTGTATTGGGAGCCTTGCAGTGTATTTATGTAAGTGACAATTAGCATGTCTTATACTGAATTTATCTCTGAGCAACATTTGAAGTACAACTCGTATTACGTACTTGTTCTTAGCATATTGTAAAATGCTACACAGAAAATATTCACAAACTATTACTCAGATTTAAAAATCTTTTTAGAGATTAGGCAACCTGGTGCCTCCAAATGTTTCTACCACAAAATTGCATTTGCCCCCATCAGTAGTGACAACTAAGTAGTAATTATGGGAGATGTAGTCCCAAAAGATTGGACAGTAGCAGGCTGCATATATCCTAAGATATTTCAAGGTGTATTGGAAAATAAAGTTCCCAGTTGGGAAAACTAGTAGAATATTAAGAACATTGACCATTACTTGCTAGACTTTGTCTTTGAACTCAAAAGCAGTTGAATGATCTTTGTAGGAGAGCTATGACCTTCCAGACATTTTTAGACTGCATCTTTGATCTTAAAAGTCTTTGAACTTGCCACTTGAGATGATAATAAGAATCTAGTAGTTGTAGGTTCTTCACCCCCACTCTAGTGTATCTCGGCTGGGAACATGGTTGCAGTATACATGAATTATCTTAGAATCATTGTTTTTCAGACTATTCAGTTCTGCATTAGATAAAGCAGTAATCTCACCCAGTACAAAGCAGTTTTATTTCAGGGCTCCTATGCCCTGTCATTCTACAACTTTGACTTAATAGCTTTAGCATAGTAATCTTTATTTCCCCCCCTCTATCTTTCCTTTTGACATACCTGCATCTCATCTTTTCCTCCTGGTGCCCAAGACACACTGTTAACACCCTTGTGAGAGAAAGGAGGTTGAACTAACTGAATTAAACTCTTTGTGGGAAATATGTACTTAAACTGAATAACAGCACCTGTTTACACAGCATAAGCTGAAAAAGCTAAGCAAAGACTGTATTCCAACTTGAAACTCTTTTCTTTTCTCTATTTCAGGATGTCTGGTGCAAGAATAGTTGTTCACATGGTTCATGCCTTGAAGCAAGGAGAACATGGCCTTGCGGGGATTTGCAATGGGGGTGGCGGGGCATCTGCAATACTGATCCAAAAGTTATAGGTTCTGATCTCAAGCTCAAGGCCCAACTTATTCATAGCTGTTACAACCATGATTGGAACTGCAGTACAGAGGATCATTTCAGTCTGCCATTGTTAAATGAAATTATGTCTTTTTATTATGTTTTAATGCAAAGTGGTTTTTTTATATCTTGGACAGTAAAATATGTTCACCCAACGCTGCAGATATCGTAACTACTTTAGATACTTATACTTTATATTGTCCTGCTCTCATCACTGAATTGTAGGCATTCTTTTGCTCTTCTCCCTTAGCCTCCTAAAATGAGGGCAGTGGGTACCATGTGTATTTTTGCCCAGAAAACTACTGCTTGTTTGGAGGAAGATAGTATAAAAGTAATACTGGATTATGTTTCCACAATTGGCAGAAACAAAACAAAAAGGGCTACTGAATAAATATTTACCATACAACAATAATGAATTGGTTTCTTTTTCTGGCTCAGGGACTTAAGCCAATCACAGCTTGTGTTATTTAAGTATCAAGTTTTTAAAAATTAGCATTTTCAAGTTAGAGTATAACTGAAAAATTGAAAAACAATCTTTGCCACTCTTAAGTATTGCAGCTCTTCTGAAAGTTTACCTGTATGTACTTGCTTATAGTCGAAACTGAGGAAAGTGTAAAGGAAAACTTTTCAACTTGTAATAGCAAAGCACATTCTAGAAAAATAATTCAATAGTTGGATGGCAATTGAACTATAAACGAGTTAAAAGAGCAATTAAGATTTTATATCCAGAGATGTTTTCTGTGCAGCACAGTTCCAATCTGATTTATATAGGATTGCCCATAAAAAAATAGCGATGAACTGTTACCTAGCTACTTTGGTCGTTCATCCTCATATACGTTTCAGTATAGCAAAAGAAAGCAGAAGCAGGGTTTCAATTTTTAACAGGTACAACAATATTCTTTTGGTTAAGCAAACTTTGATAAGAGTCTTTTGGTGAAAGATTAAAATTGGGTTCAAGACAGCATGCTGTCCACTGTGAGATATGAAACAGGGTCTTTGTATTGCTACTCTACAACCTCTTGAAAAATATTTTCATGGGTGAAAGTACACAGATTGAATTGTTAAACAGCTGGAACACTATTTTTGAATTCTTGGTAGAGTCACTTTTAAATATCTGGTAGATGTTGATTATAAATAGCCAAGATTCAAGGTGCTGGTGATGACCTATAAAGCCCTAAATGGCTTGGGTCCGGGATATTTGAGGGAACACCTGCCAGCATCAAACTCCCTTCGTCCAGTGCGCTCACACAGGGAGGGTCTTCTCAGGGTGCCGCCGGTAAAAGATTGCCGGCGGATAACACCCAGGGGGAGGGCCTTCTCTGTGGGTGCACCTGCCCTTTGGAACCAGCTGCCCATGGAGCTTAGGACCGCCCCTGACCTTCGTTCATTCTGCCGGGACCTGAAGACCTGGCTCTTTCAGCTCTCCGGCCCAGGCTGAGAATTTTTAACTGAGGTTTTTAGTTAAGGGATAATTTAATCTTTTTAAATTGTTTTTTAACTTTTGTATTTTGTACTGTTTGATTTTAAATACCCTGTAAACCACCCTGAGTCCTTCGGGAAAGGGCGGTATATAAATTTAATAAAATTAAATTAAATTAACTATAAGGCAAAATGAACCTGATCTATATTTAAAATATCCTTGTAGTTTTAACTGAATGCAAAGGCGTCACTGCTATTACCTTTGAGGCTAAAAAAGAGAGAGAACCTTACTCTAGCTGTATATACATGCCTGACAATTTAGAACCAGGGAAATGAGGATTTTACATTATATGAGAGACTGAGTAGAAAGATTCGTAAAATTTTCCTCAGATTCCTAAGGATTCCTTCTCCTGCAAGGACATAGGTGGAGGGTTGTGCAGCATGCACCAAGAACTATACTTTGAGCCAGTTCTGCTTTTCCATGCCGTTCTAATTGTGTGGGATGCCCACTACTGCAAATGGTGTCACATCCTCAGGATGTGTATTTAAACGCTCACTTGCTTAAACAAGTTAAGCAAGGTTTTATCAGAATTCAATCTGTTTTCCTAAAGGCAAAAAAACATATCACTAAATAAAATTCTATTGTGTAAATGAGAAGTCTGTTAAAATATCTATGTATAGTAAAGAGAGTTGAAAACTATTTATTATGATAGATTACAACTAAAGGGGAAAAAACAGACAAAAGGAAACAGGAAAGAGTTTTCAATACAAAATCAGCTAAGGCTTTCTGATACAGACCAAGCATTACAGTATATACTCGTGGATAAGCTGAACCCAATTTTGGGGGTGCTTTTTTGGCACCTACTGTAAATTCTCAGATTATCTGCAAGTATATATAGTAAGTCTATTCATCCAAATCCAATTATATGAAGTTTGCTTTGATTAAACCATGGGGTCCAATCCTAGGCACACCATCTAAAAATACTCCACAATTCAGCGGACCTGGTTCTAGGCATCTTTAAGATAAGAGGTGTTTGACACCATGAAAACCTGCTAAAACAATTCTAGAAAAACACAGTCAACACCTGGTGTTAATAAAAGTAGCATTTTGTTCTTTTGCAACTTGAAAATCTGTACAATAATTACATGACAAAATAAACTACAAATTTAACATAGAATCCTCACTCAGAAGAAATCCATTAAGTTCTTTAGATCTAGGGTGATTTCCGTTTCAGAAGTTGAATTTTAATGGATTATGTAATATAATCCTAAACTTGTTCTCTTTCCTCCTTCATCGTGCTGAAGAACATCTGTGCTTGGATACAGCTGGCATTTATTCATCATAATGCAATGATAATAAAAATTTATCCACATCCATTTCTGCAGGAAAGGCAATTGGTAATTTCTTCTGCTGAAAAATAAAATATTTTATGGCCAATGAAGGTTCTTTAGTCTCTAGTTCTGCAGGACTTGACTCAGTATTAATTTATGGCTAAAATCTCCATAGAACAGATCATTTAAGCTCCCAGCTCCAATCTCGACTGTATGCAAGAGTATCAAACTTTTTTTCTTCTGATAGTAAAACTGCCTCATGCCCCAATCTGTAAGATGTTTGCCAGGTAACACAGGGAACCATTCTTCATAGGAGATAAACAGCAGGTTCCCTTACAGACACTAAACTGGTTGCAGATTTAAGATTTTAAGAATTAAGGTTTAGCCTTAAGCACTATTATAAATATCATAAGCAGTAAGCCAGTTTAGTGAACAGCTGCTTCATACCAAAGGGGAGTGATATAGAATATTATCACTATAAGTAAACACACTATCAAAAGTATCATTTTTTTATTATTTTACTTCTTTTGGGAAGGAGTTACTTTTAGTCCCATCTTGGTCAAATCCTTATCCTGAAAATGGCCTATCTTAATGGATAGAAAACAGAAAGGATGTATGCCATAAACAGTGACAAAGTCAAGAGGAGGATTTTCTTCCCCAAAGTACATGAATACAAGTAGGATTTACAGGGGAAATGTTTCTTGTCCACATGGCAGAATACACTGGGAAGGGATGGCCCTCAATATTGGCTGTTCAGGGATTAATTGAGCCAATTTGGTACAATGGTTAAGGCACTGGGCTAGAAAGCAGAACCCCTGAGTTTTAATCCTGCCTTAAGCACGAAGCCAACTGGATGATCTTGGTCCAGTCCCGCTCTCTCAGCCCTAGGAAGAAAACAAGGGCAAACCACTTCTAAAATCTTGCGGAGAAAACTATGACTCACAAGGCACTCAAGGACAAAATGAGGGATTCATTTGCTATTCTTCTATACATAATTCTCTGCCGGTATAGCAATAATGTCACGCTGTTAAATAAATTTTTTAAAAAAAACCTGCTTACCTTTATCTTCTTTTTTTTAATTGGCAATGCAAAGTTCTGAATATCCTTTTTACTGGGAGTCCTGGAATTCTTTTCACAATCAACGGAGTCTTCCTGCTTTCTTTTTTTAGCTGCACTTCTTAAAGACTTAAACTGTTGAGTATTGTCCTTCAGTGGAGTAGTGGCATTAGTCCTTGCGATAGCAGCACGTGAAAGTATCATCAAAGTGTGGGCAGCCATGCTAACACTGTTTTCGCTACCCGTTTCGCTTGCTGGGCTACAAGCCGGCAGATCAGGAGTAGCTGGAGGAACCATGATCCTTGGTGTTGTACTATCCTCGCTATACCTTTTACAGGTTGGGGTCCTTATATCAAAGGTATCGTCTGATTGTCTGTCACTAGTACCTGAAGGCGTCCGGGGTACTGGAAGTTCCCCATTTTCAGGTAGTTTACTAGTGGGACTATGCCTTTGAATATCATACAGCATTTCCACAGCTTGCTTAGTTAAAGGACTGGTCAAGCTGTTGACTTGACCGGGAGACTTTGTTTGTTCTTTTTTAGGATCCTTTGAGGGTAAAATGCCTGCATTTTTATTGTTGGCATTTGGTTGGAGCCCCTGCTTTTTAGTTACTTCCTGAGTTGAGGAACAATTCTTCTCATGATGAAGACTTTGTTGGCTGTTGGATAAGGCTGCCACCTCCTGAGTTTGGGGCACAATATTCCTTTCTAATTCATTCTCTTTATTTGCCGTCTGCTTTCTTAATATATCCGACGCTAGTCCCGGACCCGAACCTTTTTTCTCCAGCTGGCTTTCCTTTACAGCCAAATTTTTGCTACTTATATCTGGCTTACATAAAATTCTTGGCAGAGTTCTTTCACGTTCCCTCTTGCCAGGCTGAGTTTTTGTTGACGAAAGCACAGGATTAGAAGAGCTTTGACAGAGCTTAGAATTCTCAGTCTTTTCTCTTTGTGATGCTTGGGCGGTATCAAAGCAAAGCACTCTTCGGTGACTGCCATTTTGTTTGAAACTTGGGCTTGTAGTATCAGCTGGCACAGTTTCTAGTTTCTTTTTCAAATCCACACAAATATTTTTGTCTGAGTTTCCAATTCTGAAAGAAAAAAAAATAGTATTTGACAATTTCTATTTTAATTATTTTTAGTATCTAAAACTACTACTCAGTGCTTAAATTTTTTGGTAATGGTTTTCAAGGCCCTACATGGCATGGGTCCGGAGTACCTCGGGGATCACCTGCTGCCAGCGTCAACTTCCCTCCGCCCTGTGCGCTCCCACAGAGAGGGTCTCCTCAGGGTGCCACCGGTCACAGAATGTCGTCTGGTGGCCCCCAGGGGGAGGGCCTTCTCTGTGGGCGCCCCGGACTTATGGAATCAGTTGCCGGTTGAGCTCCGGATGGCGCCTGACCTTCGCTCCTTCCGACGCGATCTGAAGACCTATTTATTTGAACAAGCCGGCCTGGCCTGATGGGGGATGTGTTGGGTTTTTTTTATTGTGGTTTTACATTATTATTTATTGTTTTAGCTCGGGCTTGTATTTAATTCTCTTTTTAATTTTTGTACTTTGTATTTTATATGTGCCCTGTTCACCGCCCTGAGTCCTTCGGGAGAAGGGCGGTATACAAATATAATAAACTAAATTGGTTTGATCTTAATCACCTCTAATAAATAGATTTAAGGACAATATAAAAAACATTTTAAAACTGATTATTTTGCCGTACTGAAATGAAGAGAAGGATCCATAACAACATATTTTGTTTAGATTTCTATGGAGATTCTCAATCATCCAGGTTATGGTTGTCCCAAGGGTTACATTCTGCAATTTTGTAAACTGAAATAATGGCTGCTGGTTATAATGATACATTTCTCCATGTCCAGCAGTAATACAAACAGAATAACTGACCTTTGAATTCGAGAACCAGGATGATGTACAGGTTCTGATCCGCTGAGCACTGGCTTTCCTAAACGATTAAGGGAAAATAAATAATTTTCATTAATAGCATTCAAGAAGGAGTTAGTTTTACACTAAGTCATAAAATACTTTAGGATGCCTTTTTTGAGTACAGAACCCACTTTTTATTTCTCAAGGCTTTTAAAAAAATTGAAGTGCACATAAAAAAAATCACCTGAGGGAATAAATGAGACCTTACAGCCTTCCTAAATGATTCCCTCCTACTCTCCAACCTGACTGCTCTGAGGTAGTAAGAGAGAAGAGCCTCTTGCAGATATGAAGATGTGGATGAAACTGCACGGGTTTCAAATAAGTTAATGCCGAACTAAAATAAGTACTTGGGAATATAGTTGCGAATAATCTGTGTGGCATGGTATAAATACTCTCAAGTCAATCATATAATTCTCAACATTTGGGCAGCCATATTTCAGCACCCAGGGAATTTTGTCCTGGCACACACCGGTCATCACTGGCTGCCTTGAATGCTTTCTTGGTACAAAAACAGGAAACACATGAATGTTAAGTCATATGCAGCACTTTTCTATGCTTTCGATAGTCAATCTTATAAATCCCAAACTGCCTTAAAGCATTGATTCAAGACTCCCTTGGACAGAGACGATAAACAGAGAAACAATATAGAACCGAGCATTAACTGCATTAACCCAAACCCTTTGACAGCTTACTTCAGTAATAGTAAAGAGCCTGAAAAGGACAGAAGACAAGGTAAAAATTTCATAAATGGTCCAATGACTACAGGATGGAACACAAGCTCCCCAGAACTGCCACCTGAGACCTCACCTTCAGCAAATACTTGAGCTAGTATAACCTTGTGCTGCCTATGCCCTCTGCTTACCTCCATTGGATTTACTTCTTGGTATCCTATGAGATTTTGGAGGAAGAGGAAGCTTAGGAGCACCTCCACTGCTCAATGAAGTCTGGAATGGCATATGCAGAATCTTTAAAAAGTGAAAGGAATAGAAATTAGTCTTCTGAAAGCTTCTTTAGCTCAAAATAAATAAATAAAAACAATATTTTCCAAAGACAGCATTTACCTGTCGGGAAGGATCTGAGATAGCATTTCCATTTTGCCCCATTATAGATATAGGAATCATTCCTACCATTCCTTGCAGTACAGGCTGTACTGGAGAAGCAATTATAATTGCGGACCCTAAAAAATTAAGGTATCCGTGTGAACTATACAATTTTACATTCCTCTGACTCTTTCTCTCTTCTGTGTAAGTCAGTGAAAATACTGAAGACAAATATTTATAATTGAAGTTAAGTAAATTTAACCTAGTAATCTTAGAAGTTATATCTAAATAGGCTTTAAGCAGTCCAAAGAACTATGAGCAGCAAAAAAATGTAATGACAACTAAATAAACTAATTTCAGTTTTGATGCTACAGTGAAAGGTACAGCTTTTCAAAAAAATAAATGAACAAGTACGTTTTTAATTCACTACATTGGGTTTTCTTTAGTTTTAGGATTTGTGTGGAAATTGTTTTAGGTCATATTTATGCAGAAATATCAAACTTTCAAATGAGTCCACAAACTTTAAGAACTACTGTATTTATACCTCAGTTATATTATATGCTTCTTAGTCAAAATATTGCATATTTAAATCTAGGATCTATTAGAATTCTTAAAAATATTGGAAGAATGCTGAAGAAAACTATCAATTTGAAAACAACTGAGCATTAGCTACCAATAGTAGAGATTAAAGGATTAGGCAATCATTTACATATTGTTATTGTACCTTATTCTATTAAATCAGGATATGACTTTCAGCTTAAGTTTAGTGGCTGTGAAAACAAAAAAAGTGAAGCCTTAGTGCTTGAATAGACTTCTCTTCTATATGAATCTTTCTATGTGAACATATTACTGAGTCTTCATGGTCCTTGATTTTGACCAAGTAAGAATCTTAATTTACTCACCAAACTTTGATTTTTTTTTATTAAAAATCTAATGGACACTGGTGTCATCATGCTAAAAATTCCAGTTCAGCAATTGCCAATAAAAGCCAATTCGCTTACAGCAATTGGTTGCAACTCATCTACGATTCAATCACCATCATATAAATTTTGCCCATATGATTTATTTTTATTATCAGTCTCTATAGTTGTACTTGACTGTTATAAAGTACCTTCAACCAACACATTAAAATCCAACTGTTTTAAAACCCAAACATTTAGTTGCCCACAAATAATTACCCTGTGAAAAGTTTGGAGACATTGGTGGGTTTATGGCAAACAAACCGTTTGTCCTAGGAGGTGTCCGTAACTGTGGTGTCATTGGAACCTGTGATGCAAGAGAAGTTGAACTGCCAGGAAACACGACTAAATTTGATGGAGTAACGTTAGTACTCAAGGCTGTTGGCTCAGATATACAGGAGGTAATATAAACACTGTTGGAGCTGCCAAAAGATGTGCTTGTGGCTGGCATCAGTTGAATAAATTCTCCATTCTTGGAAACATTACTTGTGCCAGCAACTGAAAATACTGCACAGTCTTCGTTCTGTATGTTGAGTGAACTCACAACAGCATCTTGAGATCTGAGAACCAAAAGATTCTGTTCTATCAAAGCTGAATCTCCAGGCCTTTCAGACTCTTCGGCTGTTATAGACTTAGATGTTCCTGTCATCTTGGATGATGATTTAGCTGGAGAAGATAATATTATAGTTGGTACATTCTCTCCAGTGATGCTGGAAACAGCATTGTTTAGTTCAGTGTCTGATGAAATGAATGGATCATCGCTAATAATAATATTTAAGGAAACAATATTAGAAGGATCTACACCAGTGCCTTGATTACTAGATGAAACACTCCCAGCAACTTTGTTTCCTGGACTCGATTCACCTGCTGGATCTGAAAGTGGAGAATGACACTCACTAGATGTAGTGGGATTGGCCTCAGTAGTTGTTTCTGTAGGCCTCTCATCGTCAGGAGTTAAAAATAAGCACTCGGCATCTGCTTTTGTAGAAGATGATGGCTCTTGCAATTCTACCTGTGTTATTTCAGACTCCTCCAATTTCTGGTTTCCATATCTTAAGCAAGGCTTTGGGTCTGTAGCTGGATCATCCAAATTAAGACTATTGGAAGTACCAACAACTTCAAGCTGGAGCTCTACTACATTTGGATTGGATGCTTCAACCACAAGTGTTGCAGCAGGTTCTGATTCCAGTTTATCTGAGCCTTGACAATCAGAAGAACTAGGGCTGTTTCGGTTTTGCTGGACAGATACAGGAAACACCGATGACTGGTCTGTTATCTGCTGTAAATTTTCAGCAATTTCGTGTGAATGGCTGCAATTCTCATTAAGTTTGTTCACAGCTTCACTTTCATCAGATTTCAAGGGAGCAAGCACTTTTGCACTTGTTTTTTCGGCTAGCATATAATTTGGCAAAGAACAACATTCAGTTCTATCAGATAAAGCTGTTTGTGAGGTATCCAACTGACTATATGGCAAATCAGGTAAGTTCTGAACACCTTGACATAATACATCCTTATCAGTTCTATAATTCCTCGTAGCAGTTCCTTGTTTGTTGTAAGAATCTACATTGTGCTCAGTACTAGGAAACTGAGTTTGCCCAGATTCAAAGGTAGATTTCTGCTTGATTCTTTGGTCAGGTGTCTCCATTTCAATTGATTCACTTTGATTTCTCACTTCAGAGCCTGAAGGAAATTCTCCAGACACTATAGTTTGTATCTTTAGATGCTGTTCTAAAGTCAAATCATTTTCACTGCAATCAGTCTTTAGGATACACGCTTCTTTTGAATGATCATCTGTGTATGATAGACTCTCATGGGAATTATCATCTACAATATAAAAATACAACAAATTTAGGACAGATCTTCTGTATGTTTTTGTCAGGATAATGTTTCTTGACAGTTATTTTCAGCCTTCTGTGTTCTGATTTTTAATGAAAGCTTGAACTAGAATCTCTAAAGGATAAGATGAATAATATGAGAAGGATAAAAAAAATATTCCTGACTATCTTTTTCAAAGAATATATGACAGTGTACAGAATAAATCTGCACTGCTCATTCACTGAATGTATTTGAAACGTTGTGTGCAGTTATGTCACTACATCTTAAAAGAAGGATATAGTGGAGCTGAAGACTTTCTGTAAGAAAGTCCAAGAATTGGTAACAAATAATCGAGGCTACATATACATGCATACAGTAACTAGATATAATGCATACAAAACTATACATATGAAGCAAACAAGAACTCTCCTTTCTTTTGCCTTAATCAGAAACGGATTTCTTTCTTTCTCCAATTATGGAAACACTGATATATTATCACTAAAGTCAACATTTTAAGCAATGACAGGCATTCTAAGCTGATTTATGGAAAAGAAAAAAGGTATTAAAGAGAAGTTATCAGGCTGTATAAAACAATCCTTGTGTTTTTAAAAGGACGATAGAAACTTAATTGTAACTCAAATTTCAATTCATCAGTTTGCAGCCTGACTTTATGTGGATTTGCAAAAAGGTAATTCTATGTATTTCAAAAGGAATTACTATCCTTTACATAGTAAAGACAAATTCAGCATATTATAGCCATTATGAAATCTTCTGAACCCACAGATAGCATTCAATTTTATAACAGCCATTACTCCAAACATCCACAATAGTAAGTCTTGAAATCAATAATAGTCTTATATGTCAAGGAAACCAGATACTGGATTTTAGAAGTGCTTACCAAGTTCCTTAGTGCCAATATAACTTTCAAGCACTTCTAGGTTTTCTTCGTCCACCAACATTGAATTATCTGTTCCATTCTGTGTAGGAATACCCTGAGAAACATTTCTACAATTCTTGGTTTTACCTATTTAAAATAAGAAAAAAGTCTTAATTTCAACATGAGGTGGAAGAATCCAAATCAATTCCGGTTTTTGTCATCAACATCACAGTTCAAACCATTCTTTAGGAATTATGTCAGGCCCAAAATAACGATATTTGTAGATGGTCCAATATAATCTATTTGATATCCTAAAATCTCTAAATTAATATGAACTGAAATCCTAATACAACTGTTTTGATGGGATGGAAACTCCTTGTTTGTATGACAGAAATGTCTGACCAACAATAAAAAATATCTTTTCAAGTCTCCCCCAGTTATGTAATTTCGAGCAACATATGTTGGAATTCTAGAATTTGCAGTCAAAATATATTTGGAAAATGCAGGATAGGAAAAACTGATAAAGTATGAGAATCTGCACTGGAACTGGGAAAACTTGTCATTCATAATCATATGTCAGGAAAACTATAGTATCTTTTTAATGGAAGAGTTCAATCAGACTAGAAAGCTAAAGTTCTTGAGAGTATCTGTTTATCTTTTCTGTTAAAATATATGGACACAAAGGGCTGATTTAGTCAAAGTGCAAATCTTTCATACACTCTTAATACTTTCCCTCTCAGTCCCACTGAGTTCAATGCAGTTGACTGGAAATAACTCACCACTGTAAAAATTCATAATATTTAAAGTGAGGAATAATCCATACCAAAATCAAATATATCAAAGAGTCCTTGAAATGCTGGATCTGATTCTGTTTGCTCTAGAATCTCCTGGATGGCTTCTTCCGTCATGTGAATTTCACCTTGCTGGTGTGTAAAAATAATCAGATATCAGTTAAAACATATTCATTTTCTCTATGTGAACAAAAAATATCCAGAAAGCTAGATAGGTTATCAATCAAATTTTCAGATCCACAGGAGTACTGCTCTTTGCGGGCCTATCTTAATCAGAACAAGAGAAAAGAAGAAAAAGTAGGCAGACAAATGCACAACTTGAAGACTAGCAATTTATGTAGTTCTTTGAGCAAAGCCTTAATTTATCCATTATAAGACCTAAATATTGTATGTATTAAAATCAGGCTCTTACCTGAAGACCAAGAAATTCATCAATCGAAGACTCTTGTATTGTTGGACCACTTTCTGTCTGTTTTACTGTCTGAGCCATATTGCCATCACTGGGAAAAATGTGTAAATATTTAGTATGATTCAGGAATAATCTAAGACTGAATATTTTTTTAAAAAATGAGATCTATTACCTGCCCAAGAACTTGTTAATATTTTCAGCTAGCTTCTCCTGAAGACATTTGTTGCTCAAAATTTTCTCTCTGGCATTTTCAATAATCATTTGCTAGGAAATAAATTTGAAGTAGTCCAAGTTTGTGTTTTCATAAGTTTACAATGTTTACAAAAGAAACATTAACCCCACCAGCACTCTTAACAATCTCTCCCCTCTGGTGGATTTATATTCCCATACACTGTACAATTTCTTAATTGGGGCATCAAATATGGCATTTGTGCAATGATCAGCTAAATCTTAAAAAGTTAGAAATTGGTCCCCATTTTCTTAATTTTTCTATATACCTCTAAACTGCAGATGGGGTTCCTTAAAAAGGAAAAGACCCAAGACCATATTTGTACCACGCATGTACCTATGTAGCAATTTGGATGATGAAAGCAATCTTGAAAACTCTCAACCATCTTCTGCCATAATTTTTTTGCCATATAGCTAATGGGGATTTATTCACTTTGGCCACAGCCTTACATTTAAACGCTTAAGGATTAAAAATATTTGCACGAAATGCTTTAGAAATCCCATCCCCAAAGAAAGGAATAGTAATTCACGGAAATATGGAAAGTTTTTAAAGGAGAGAAATCCCTGCACTCCAAGACATATCCAAAACTGGGATAATCACACCAAAAAGGGGGAGAGGGTGAAAAAAGAGAAATATGAAGTTTGTTTTTTAAAAAATATGTCTTACAGGAAGGTCACCATCAATAATTTCTAGTTTCTCACTTTCTTCTTCCATGGGAGAGCTTTCTTTTTCCACTACAGGAGACTCTCGTAAGCTACAATTAGACAACTGTGGTCCTGATGATGCGCTACTTCTTTTCTTCTGTGAGTCACTGAAATATTTTAAATACGAGATGGGAAGAACACGCAATTAAGGCTAGGAACTTCATGGCTCCTGCATTGTCTTATCTATTCATGCTTCATGTTTAGTTCAACATTAACATGTTTAAAAGGAATCAATGAATCCAGTGGAACTGTAATGGAATTAGATGCATAATTTGCAGTCCAAGAGGACAATGAAAGAAAGCAAAAGTGAGATGTAATGACTTGATCCAAATTCATAAACATGTCAGTGGAAATGTAAAACGAGATTAACATGAACCGAGAACCACATACCTTTTCTCTGCTTCTCATTTTTCACACCTTTCCTTATGCACAAGATCTAAAATCTGAATATGCAAGAGATACATACACTACAAGTACTTAAGCTGGGAACTGTTACCTTTTTCTTTTTCCTGGAGACAATACACTTGAGTTAAGCTTTCGCTCTTGGAGTGCAGAAACCAAAATGAGGGAATCACCTGCTTTAAAAAATGCAGTTAAGAACAAAATTATATTAAGCTTTGATTTCTTCAAGATGTTTAGGGTATCAATAATGAATTGTCATTGTCAGTACTAAGAAAATGAGTGTGACACTGATTGGAAAAAATATAGCACTCTCTTTTTGAATTTAATTCAAAGATGGGACTGTGAAAAACCTAAATAAGAAGAAAACAACTATTTTGTGCCAGCTGAGAATGCAGCAGTTTAATTTTCCATTGGAGAATGTAGGGCTAGGAGCTGGTATTACAGGTCGAAGCTGTAGGAAAGAGGATAAAGAGAATGGAATTGTAAAGCCTAGCTGGTAAGATAAAGCTAGACAAATCTAGTTGCTGAAGATTATTAGCACGGTAGCATATAGGCCAGTAATCCTAAAACGGACTCTCTCTATATATTTCCTGGGATGGTGGCAATTATCTGAAACAGATGTGGGCCCAATGCAGAAAAGGAAAATGCAGTAAAAGACCAAATGCTGATGACCTGTAGGAACTAAAGATGACAAAAAAGGTGCAATTTTCACACAGAAAAATACAATTGACTGAGTAAAGGAAATGTTGACTAGTTTCTTTAGGCTTTTCCTTAATTTTATATAGCAATATTTAGATATTTAGAAACAGAGGGGAACATGTATAGTAAGCTAAAATATGTCTACAATATGAACCCACAGGAAGCCCTGGTACACGAGAATGAACATATGATGTTATTTTCAATGGAAACAGTTTTTATACTACCTATATTTAGTGGCAGAAAGGAAATTCTATACTGTAATGGTCATATCACTTCCTCAACAGTTTACTTATAGTTTGTGTCCACTATTCGAGAAATGGTTCATTAAACTTACTGTTAATTTGGCTTTCCTGAATTTGGCCCTGATATGTAGAAGAAGGGTTCAATCTTGTCTGAGCCAGACTTGAAGATATAATTGGTTTAAGAACAATCTGTGTGGCGCTCATTGCAGTGGATGTTAGTTGTTCTGGCTGATAAACTGCAGGTGATGATCCTAAATTAGAAGAGGCTGACTGTTGAAGGCACTTCTGCTTTTTCATATCTGCAATTGCACTTCTAGTGCGACCTTGAAGTAAATATTTTAAAAAGGACAAGGAACCTTTCATTACTTATTTGGTAAATTTATATGACTTATGTACATGACTCTGAGCAAAGTACAAAGTTTAAAAATGCATAAAAGAAACAAAAATAATTAGATGCATCTAAATTAGATGCATGATAATTTCAGGGGTCAACTAAGTTTTAGAGAGTTGGCTTTGGCATTGAAATAAAGGCCATTGTTTTTTGTTCCTTCTCTCATGTCTAATTTTGAGCCAGAAAGCATTAATTCTTCTGTTGGCAAATATAACTGGCATCAATGAATGCTATGCTGTTTTGATACTCAGGTTCAGGAATGTGTGCCACATTCTAGAATAATATAATCTAAAACTAGTGAAAATATACTGAATTAGTACATGGCATTTTTCTGTATCACTTCTAGATGTGAGTCACAGGTATATCTCCTGCTCCCACACCTTCTGATTATTATTGTGGCAAGAAGTGAAGAAAGTATGTTTGCTTGCTTATTTATTCATTAAATTTGTATGTCAACACAATTTCCAAGGACTGCCTGTAGTAAACAGCAATAAAATATCTAAATATACAATATTTAAATATCCACAGTAAGAAAATGATACAGTAATGATATGGAGTCATAAAGACCTCAGATACCTTTATCATGTCATTTAAATAGCTTAGATCAGGTATGTCAAACTGCTGGCCCGCAGGCTGGAGGCGTCATGCCAAAACCATGCCCACCCCATTGCCGGCAATGGGGAAAAAGTCATGATATGTCGCTGACATCATGAGTTTGACATGCCTGGCTTAGATCATGTCAATTATCTCCAAATACTCTCAGGAAAAGCTGTTTTAATCAAATTTTGGAAAGTTTATAAGAGGGAGCTTTATCTAACTTCCAGAGGGAGGGTGTAGATACTATTATTGAAAAAAAAGCATTTTCAGGTCTTAGCATTCCTCACCTCATGGATGTAGAAAACTAAAAAGCTTTTCACAGAGAAATGGGAAAATACTGCATACAGATGATCGAAGAAAAGCTAGGGAAACTGCTGGTAAATAAATGTCTAACATCTGGATCTTGTATCCAATATCTATATCGTATAGTCCAATATAAAGCAGCTGCACTAGCATGCTTTATTAGAACAGTCTTTGTGAAATTAATGAGATTGATTTCTAAGTTAACTATGATTTAAATGTATGAAAGGCTTTTAATAGTAAACTCTAGCCACATAACATAGCTTTGAATACATACTCCGTTGATGAGCAGAAAATCCACCTGAATTCTGCATGCTCCTGCAAAAATGGAATTGTTAAATTTCTGTTAAAATGAAGCATATAAGTATATAAATATTAAATGTAGAATACTTATGTGACAACCACATGTTCAGAAATAAATGCAAAAAAGTTTCAGTTGACAGTTTTCTTATTTGTTTTATGCTGTTTCAATATCATATAACATAGGAGAATCGGTTCCTGACAGCAAGCACAATCCTGTGATCATGCACAATATTGAGATGGGAAAATGCTGAAATTATAATGGACAGAATCCAATTTCATTTTTTTTCTGCTAATGGAGCCACATTTGTTAGTAGTGCTGCAATTTCTCCTGTTCCCCACCACTGCGCTCTTAACAAGAACCACACTGGTTTCGTTCAACAAATTAGGGCTGTCCATGGGACATCAATATGAAACAGACTGCAGTATCAAGAAAGCATGTGAAAATTGAATTCTCAATAACAGGGATCTAAGCAGAGCCAGATTTACAGAGTATTTGCACTAAATTCAAATTACCTGATTTGAGAAAGTGTATAATCTAACTTCTTCCATAAAGATGACATCATTGCTGGAACGTCATTTGTTGCTTCTTTAAAAAAAATTATATATAATTTTGTAAAAAATGTAAAGATATTACAGGTGAAAAATCTGTGAATCAACTGTTAACCAAGAAACTATATGTCTAAAATATCTAATTTATTTGATATTTGATCTTTATTTATTTCAGTATTTTTCATTTAATGATGGCTATTGAGGCTCTTTTCCTTTCTGTTGTTTACAGTTCATCAATGTTAATTTTATTTTTCTAATTGATATGCTTTTTTCTACTCCATAACTACAGATAGTCCTTGACTTACACCCGTTCATTTAACAACTGCCTTGCTTAGTAATGGAAATTTTAGTCCCAACTGTGGTCACAAGTCGAGAGCTACCTATATGTTTAAGTCATATTAAATTTATTTAAAAAGCATAATTTCAATGCTACTTACAATTCAATAAATACATACATTGAATTGTATAAGATCAATATTGTCTCAATATAATCAAAGCAAACCAATTCTAGGAATAAAATGTGGCACATATTTCCCACTCTTTATCCACACCTACCTTTTGATTTCATTGCTATGTACTCATTCAATATGGTAATTAAGTTTTTTCCAAAGAGAGACTGAGAAGAGAAAGAACAATATTAAACTATATCATACAACACTGCAAAAATGTCACTTCCCCAAAGAATTTAAAAACACTGAACACCTACCCTATCTTTATGGCAAACTGTAGTTGAAGTGGTGCCTCTTGGGCAGGGGACTTGGGTCTCTCTGGGATGCGCAGTGTGTCAATGAGGGATCATTGCATTGGGCTGATGTCAGCCACTTGGCCTAACCTTTAACTTTGTGTGTTTTGGACAGGATTTGTCATGTGTGTGAATAATTGTGAGGTATATGTTTATATTACCAAGTTCCCTCTTAACTAGGCCTCTTGACTGCTGACTCCTAAGGGCAGGTGTACTTGGTGGAGGCAGGACTTGAGCATAGGGTGCAGGTGCAAGTTGGAAAAGTCTGATGGCCTTGGGGAATGGAGAGTTTGTTAACAGAAGCTTTGATGGGCAGGTAGCGACAGGCAGACGATATCAACCACACGAAGACGACCAGAAAATCAACTTCATATGAAAACTATAACCTGTTATAACAGAATTTTGCAAATCTGATTATGCTATTTCTCTTCTTCCTATACTCTAAATCAGAGGGGCATTGTGAACTGCTTCTAAATATTATGTGCTTCCCAGGAGTTAAAAGAATGTTTCAGCCCTTTCTGCCTAAGTAATGGTTCTTGCATATTTGTAACAAGGTCATCTCCTTTACTCTCTCTATGTTATGGAAGGAATTTGAGGGAGGGCCACTTTCAGGGTTGGTCGATTCAATGGAAAGATTGCTCCTGTTCGCCAGCCCTCAACGTTTATCTCTGATGCTAAGTCATTGGATCTTCACTGTCAACATACTGGCTTCTTCAAACAGCATCCCCCTAGAGATTTGTACAGCTCCCACCTTGCCCATCTGCAAGCGATCTCTAAAAACTTGATTTTTCCCCTAAGCCTTGGTTTATAGTGTTTGGATGTGCCCCTTTCAATTGGCAATGATGTGGAACAAAATTGCTTTGTTCCATCAGACAAATGTTGTCTTTTATTTCTGTAAAGCCCCTTTGAGTAATTGTGGAGTTGGTTAGGCTAGATATTCAATAAATAAATTACATCAAATATTAATTATTCCAGCAAGATTTAAGATTATAAAGAGAAACAATCTCTTTTAAAAAATGCATGCTACTTACCAGTAAGCAGGCTGGAACAAAGCCTTCTCCTGTACAGTGCTCTGCATATTCTTTTAAATCTGAACTTTCCAATATAAATGCTCTGCATGTGGCTAAAAGCTTTTCTTGTTGTAAATAACCTGAAAAGAGAAGTATTTTTTTCTAATCTGTGCATCACTATGAAAAGATAACAAAGTTTAACATTTGTTAATGTCAAGGTATATGTGTTTGATTGTAAATAAAGATATATGCATCGTATTCCCCATATTACTTCAAACATCTTTCTGTGTATGAATGTTTATCAGTTTTTATTAGTTTTGTCTTTTTCTTTTTTCCCTTCTTTCCAGAATGTATAGGTTTTAATCTACTATTACTGTATTTTATATTTTGTAAATAATTTCATATGCCTTAGTATAGGAAGTGACATTCAATATATTTAATAATTTATGGTATGTTTTCAGAAATACTCTCCCTTTAAATGTAAACAAATCTACTATGCATTATTTAAGGTTGTGTAATTAAACAGAACACCTCACTTGATGTGGATTCTGAATGATTTTGCATTTAACAGACGGTGACAATTATACAAAAAATTATAGTAACATTTAAATAAAGTTATACATGGATTATCTTTCGTACACATGCACAGTGTTATATTTTCTGAAAGATGTGTGTCATAGCATAAATTGTAATCCGTTAAAATATTATTTATAGCCTTTTAAAAATTATGTTTCTGTCGACAGTGGACTGCCAACAGTGACAGAAATACTACAAAAAGAAGCATAGCCCAATAAAACAACAAATGGATTCTACATAATTTAGCCATAAATTCAAAATCTTTGTGGTGGAGATATACTGCCCTAATTAGACAAAAGAAAACAAACAATATTGTACAATGCAAATGTCCCAAAATATAAAAAATTATTTCAGCTATCCAGCTGCCTCTGTTCAATGTGAAAGCTTGCACCTACTATTTTATACACAGGCTAATTCTTCAGACTAATTGCCTGCATATTGATTATTGCATGGTGAAAAATCTTTGACCTTTTATATCATTTTTCCTTCAAATAATAAAGATTTCAAGAGGAGGGATTGAAAGGGATCTCATATCTTATTTTCTTTCCTATAGAAATACAAGAATAGCAACAGAGCTGTGCTCAATTATGCCAAAGCTTTAATTATTCCATGAAGAGCCTATCTCTAAGAGGCTTGCAAACAGGATATGCGTGCAAGAAATACTTTATTTTCACTTTCTGGAAAATGGGGATTTAAAGGCATCCAGTATCTAATACAAGTAGTTGTCAACAGAAAGTTGCAAAAGGTGACCATATGACCCTGGGACACTGCAACTGTCATAAATATGAGCCAGTTGACATCTCTGCATTTTGATCATGTGACCATGATTCTGCAATGGTCATAAGTGTGAAAAACAGTGATACGTCACTTTTTTCAGTTCCATTGTAACTGAAATCGAGAACTACCTGTACTGGAATCTTTTCCACAATACATCCATATACAAATGAACCTGTGAAAGTTAAGCCACAGGGGACTGCACAGCTCTAATATCTCACGATGAAAGTGATTTGGAATGGCATATTACAGGTAGTCCTCAACTTATAACCATAATGGAGTCCACAATGTATGCTGCTAAGCGAGAAATTTGCAAAGTGAGTTTTCCTCATTTTGCAACTTTTCTTGCCACGTTTGTTAAGAGAATCAGTGCAGTTGTTAAGTTAGTAGCGCGGTCGTTAAGAGAATCCGGCTTCCCCATTGACTCTGATCGTCAGAAGGTTGCAAAAGATGATCACGTGACCCCAGGACACTGCAATTGGCATAAACGTGAACCGGCTGTCAAGCATCCGAATGTAAATGACATGACCACGGGGATGCTGCAACGGTCATTAAGTGTGGGGAAAAAATGGTCGTAAGTTAATTTTTTCCCAGTGCCCTCGTAACTTCAAACAGTCACTAAACGAACTGTTTTAAGTCGAGGGCTACCTGTAGGTAAAGAAGAAGAACCAACTGCTCAAACTCAGTACGGTTAGGCACCAAACGAGGCAAAACCACGTCGGGCTTTAAGGACGCGTCAGGCTTGGCAAGGAAAGCAGATCCACAGCCACGCAGGCTACTGGAGGACGGAGCTCCGGGGAGAACAAGTTCGGGAGGGAGAAGAGCGCGAAACGTCAACCACCCTCGGGGCGATTCCCAGCAGACGGGCCGGGCGCCTCGGGAAAGTTCCCCCGTCTTTTCTTTGAAGAAACGGCGGCGGGGTCTCTCTTCCAAACGGCCTGCCACTCCCACACCGGCGCTGCCCGTCTTCCCAGCACACGCTGAACCCCGAATCGGCTCCCTTTTCAGCCTAGAACCAGGGGTCTTCAAACTTGGCCCTTTTATGACTTGTGGACTTCAACTCCCAGAATTCCTCAGCCAGCAAAGCTGGCTGAGGAATTCTGGGAGTTGAAGTCCACAAGTCATAAAAGGGCCAAGTTTGAAGACCCCTGGGCCTAGACTCTCTAGCCCGTTAGGCGAACCCAGGCCGCGGGGTCAGCACTGCGTCCAGCGCGGGTCGTGCGAATCCATAAACCTGGGTCAACTGAATAAATCAAGAAATTCGACTCCCGACGGGCTAGCTAGCCTCCCGGGCGAGCTAAAACGAAAGCCCCCTCTTCTCGCTTACCTAGGACCAGACGGGCCACGTCAGACGGCAGTAACATGGCGAGGAAAACGGGCGCTCCCGTCACCTCACCCGCCGGCGGGGCCGAGAGCGGCCGCGACCCACTCGCAGCAGGGCGACGGCTTCTCTCTCCGCCGTCCCCGATTCCTCAACTCGGAAAGGCGCCCCAAAGCTCCCCTCACGAGAGCCAGCGCCGAAGCCCCAAACCCGCCCCCCTCGCTTCGAGACTTCCCAGCCGAGAGCCACAACAAACGCTTTTCCGCTTCCGGGTGGGGTGAAAGCTTTCCCGCTTCTCGCTCCGCGGCTTTTTTGTTTTTTGTTTTTCCTTTCCCTTTCCCTTTTGTCTTGTAAACCTCCTTCAGGCCACGTGGACGACGGGAGAGTTAAGAAGTAGACGAGCGCGCGCGCGCGCGCCTGATGGCTCGGAGCGATCGGTGGCCGGAGTCGCACGAGACACCCCCCCGAACCCTCGCGGGTGACATTCAGGTCCGGGCTTCGCTTTCCCGCGCGAACCTCCCCGGATAGTTTTCGCCTTCCTCCTTTTGCCGCCCTAGCGTCGGTTTCGTCTTTCTCTTTTCTTCCCCGCCTCCCCCATCTCTCTCTCTCTCTCTCTCTCTCTCTCTCTCTCTCTCAGTTTCTCTTTCTCAGTCTCTCCCTCTCTCTCGTGTCTATCTTTCCCCCCCCCCGCCCCTCAGGAGAATGAAAACAGTTTTTGTTTTCTTCTCTCTCCTCAGACGAAGCAATAGCTCACTCTCTCTTCTCCCAACCTAGCCTTCTCCCCAGCTTGCGGGAGTGCAACTCCCATCATCCCGGCCTGACAGGCACAGTCGTAAAGGGATGATTTGGAATTGTAATTCAAGGTGACGGGTGTAAAATGGTTAAGGCAGGGGTCTTCAAACTTGGCCCTTTTCTGACTTGTGGACTTCAACTCCCAGAATTCCTCAGCCAGCAAAGCTGGCTGAGGAATTCTGGGAGTTGAAGTCCACAAGTCAGAAAAGGGCCAAGTTTGAAGACCCCTGGGTTAAGGCATCAGGCTGGAACTCTGGAGACCGTGAATTCTACTCCAGCCTTAACTTGAGTGACCTTGAGCTCGTCATTTTCTCAGCTTTAGGAAGATGGCAATAATAGCAAAACGCTTCTGAAAAAAAAACTCGCCAAGAAAACTGCAGGGCTTGGAATTCCAACTACTCCTGGCTTGGAGAGCAGGAGAAACGTGGAGATTTTAAATAGCTTTACTTCTGTATAAAGTGCTGAATTCCAGGGATTTAAGGTTTTAAGGATTTAAGATTTAAGGTTTTAAGGATTTAAGATTTAAGCTTGTCGATCAGAAGGTCGGCAGTTTGGCGGGTCGAATCCTGAGTGCCGCGTAGCAGAGTGAGCGCCTGTTACTGGTCCCAGCTTCTGCCAACCTAGCAGTTCGAAAGCACGTAAAAATGCAAGTAGAAAAATAGGGACCACTACGGTGGGAAGGTAACAGCGTTCCGTGCGCCTTTGGCATCTAGTCATGCCGGCCACATGACCACGGAGACGTCCTCGGACAAGCACTGGCTCTTCGGCTTTGAAACGGAGATGAGCACCGGCCCCTAGAGTTGGAAACGACTAGCACGCATGTGCGGGGGAACCTTTACCTTTACCTTTAAGGTTAAATTATATGTAGGGTGGAATGCTACATATTTGCTTAGAATGCTTAGAAAAGAAGCATAAACGGGTGAAAAAACAAGAACGAATGATGAAACGGAAAAATGACACTCAAAATGTTTGATTAATAAAAAGTTTAATTCTTTTTATTGATCAAAGCAATAGGTACATGCTTTTCAGTGCCATCAACTTGTGCAGCCCATTTGTTCAGGTCACTTGGGCCAAAGTTGGCTTCTTCTGACCCTTGTCCATCTCTTTGATCTCAATAATAATTATAACCAAGAGTGACAGATCTGTAATATGACAAACCATGTTCGCTCACATTTATACAAATTGTACCATTATATACAAAAGAGGTTTTAAGAATATATACAAATCTAAGGGTTTGTCTGTTGACCAGAATCTATCAAATAACCAGAAATAATCATTCCTAAGAAACTATGTGTAGTAGATAAAAATACTTTAATTTTTTAAAATTAATTTAATTATTTAACTTACCGGTATGTGAAATAGATTATCATGGTATGGGTGAAAATACTCTCCTATTTGAAGAAAATCAACTTGGTGAAAAGTTAGGTGTACATTTTGGAAGCAATGCTTTTTGCTAGCTCAAATATTTTAAATGGGTTAATTCAGTGAAATTCTTACATTTTGTTGTTAACCTTATTGACATTTTACAAACTTAGGTTCATATTGGATGTGCATTCACAACACGTTGATTGAACCATGAATCTTGCAATTCATAATCTGTTGGCTTGCTGTCATCAGCTTGGAAGTGACAAAGCTATGGAAAGAAAGGTAAGCTTAATTCCTTTTCAAAAATATGACATTGCAGTAAGGGAATATTACATATTTTTTGTCTTTCTGTTCAAATACAGAAGGAAATTGAGAAGTTTAAGCGTCTTATCTGTGATCCAGAAACAGTTCAGCAGCTGGATCGGAATTCTGATTCTAAACACGGAAAACAGATGAACTGGGATGCTGTATTCAGGTAAGGTATTTATTGTATATCAAAACAAGCAGGTTGTCCCCCCCACCCTGCCTCTTATAAAGAAATAATAAAATAATAAGAGTTGGAAGCAATTATTTAGACCACTTCTGCCAGAATTCAAAGATTATTGACAACAATAATAGCTTATCTTGATCCCAAAGAACTGTGTGCAGCATACAATAAAAGACAGAAATAAAACATCAAAATAAAAAGGAATAAAAACCTAAACAAAGTAAAATAAAAAAAAACCAAGAGGGATCCCCTCAGTTGCAGTAGGTGGGTCTAAAAACACATGCACACATTACACATTTCTCATTAAGAGAAATTTCCAACAGTTCCTCCCCAAATGAACAGATTAGGTGATTTAATTCTGTGGTGGAGTGGGAATCAGGTCTAACACCTGTAGGAAGGTGGGAAGGAGGAAAAGGCCTTCAGAGACCCGGTACGGGAGGAGAAGGCCTGTGGGGACTCAATTAGCAGGAAGTGGAGCATAGTGTTTCGGGAGGGCCTTCTCCACCCTGAGACCATCATTCTTCACTTAGTGATCTGCACCTTCATTTAATGGAATAATAGGGAGAGCAGGAAGTGAGGGTTGTTAAGTTAGGCCATTTTGCTTAACCACTCTCAAGACATGCAGTTGTAATGGGCAGGCTCCATTATGGTCATATGTTAAGGACTACCTGTTTTCAGATTACTGGATCGTCTCTCATTTTTCTTAGTCTCATTCCCTGGTTGCCTGAAACTTTATTACCAATGCTTTTTTTTTACCAATTCCATGTATAAAACTATACTTCACCCTGAAAAATGTAGTGCAATGTGAGTAAGACACTTACTTAATTTATGATTAGTTATCAGGTGGATTTGTTATTTTGCCGAAGTGCAGGCAGTGGAGAATTACATGGCACTTTGATAATAAAGGAACTGGCAGTATTGGACAATAATGTATACTGAAATATGTGAGTGAAATTTTAATTTAAATAGCTCATGTATCTATTGACAATACCTTTTTATTTTTGCAGGTTTTTGCAGAAATATATTCAGAAAGAGGTTGAGAGTGCCAGAGTAGCAAAATCAAATGCCTCTGCATCAAGCCAAGCAACGCGTCAAAAAAAGATGAAACAGTTCAGTAGTTTGGTTAAGTATTTCATCATGTGTGCCAATAAAAGTGAGTGTCTTTTCTGTAAAAATACTTAAGACTTTAAAGAGTTGTGATTGAGACAATATCTGTATAATAAATAATTGAGATTGTGTCACTTGTAATAATTTATATTGTTTATATTTTACTTTAGACTTTTAATTGCCTTGTGTATTGTGTTGTTAGTAAGATGATGTATTGAAAATCCTGTGGATAAAAAGCTGGTGTAATAAATAAAAGAAGTATGTTTGCTTTTTTGGGAGTTTGGGAGCTGCTCCACTTTTTTATGCTTGGAAAAATATAGTTTTGCAGGAAGATTGGTGGCAATGGCAGGAATGTAATTTGTGATTATTATTAAAATAAAATTCAATTGGATTTTGCATTCTGTATTTTCAGTTTGGAGAATTGGAATGTCTAGATTGCCGTTTGTTTTTAAGATAAAATATTAAACATTTTAAAAATTCTAATACAGTTAAATTATTAATCCAAAATTATCCTGTATCTTTGCAAAGGTGCAAGAGGTACAAAGGTGGCAAAAACTATTGTTTTTATTTTATTTGGGTAATTTGAATAGATTTTGGACATGATATAGTTCCATTCCATGAAACATTATACACCTATAATTTATAAACCTATCATTATACATCTAAAAAACATGATTCTTTTAAGCTTTGCAGATATAGTGGATCTTTTCACATTTAACTTGTACTATTTCTATTTTGCTAAAAGCTCATATTTATCTTTTGTTTCTACACAGGAGCCCCCAGAATAAAATGTCAGGAGCTTCTGAATTATGTAATAGACACAATCAATGAGTCATCAAGATATGCTATTTATGGGGCCGATTGTAATAGTATATTACTTAAGGACATTCTGAAAGTGAGGAAATATTGGTGTGAAATATCACCACAACAGTGGTCAGGTTAGTAGATGTAACTCCAGCCTGATATTCACTGGACTTGTGCAAATGCTTAGCAGCAAGTGCCCCTGAACTCAAGCAATTCTGACATACAAGAATGAATAACTGAAATGCATGCAAAATTTTTATGTTGCCAATTATTTATAATCTCATTAATGAATTTGATTGCTCCTCTAGATCTCCAAAATCTGTACTTCAATTTATTTCTCAATCCTACTGGAGATGTTAACAAAGTTTTGGTGGCTAGAATAATCTATACATTAACTAGAGGTCTCTGTTTCCAAACTGACAAGTTCAATTCAGATATTTTGAACTTCTTCTCAAAAGTTGTACATCGCGCAAGGTAAATAGCATTTTCTTTTGCTGAGTCAAATTTGAATGTACCTTACAAAACATTTTTTGATTTTAATTTTCCATTAATCTGATAACTGCTGAGTTCATTTTAAGATTTAAATATTTTCTGTATCATACCGATAGGTCAAATGTTTTCAGTTTTGTAACTAGTTTACTTTCATGTTTCTATTGTGGCCAAATTTAAAATTTAGAAATTGGAACTCTACGAAATGAAATGTCTTTAAGGTCTACTTCTTTTCATGAAGAATTGTTGTCTTGAGACCTACTTGGTCTAATGAAGTAGTTTATTAAATGCTTCTGAATTCAGGATGCACTATAGTTTCTGTTTGATCTTTTCTAAAAGATAGAATGTATTACGTTTAGTCAGTTCTGTAATGACAATCTACTGGCACCTTTCTTTTCATGACAATAAAGAGTGACTTTAGATATCTATGGAATTATTTGAAACTGCTGATCTGTCACTAGCAGTTTTCAATAACTAATCTTTTCTAAAATTTTATGATACTTATGACTCCTGGATTCTTTACAGTAATAATTGTCAAGGTGTGGTGTGAGATGTATGCTGCCATAGAGAAAGGGAAACAAATAAAATACATTGTAGTTCCAAGCTTAATCATAGATCCTATGGTTGGATTCTTCAGCATCTGATAAAAATATGCCTTATTTATATTGTAGGCAAGAAAGAAACCTTGCAGGCCTTGACCACATTTTTGCAGCCATTAATGTGTTTTTCCCCATTTATGGAATGAATTACCGCATGCAAGTTTGCAAAATAGGAGAGGAAATTCTGTCAACTGTTTTTTTTATATGGGCTCAGTACAAACCAAAAGATGCTTTAAAGGAACAGATCATTCAGTTCGTTCAGTTTCAGATCCGTGTTCATCATCCAAATGGAGCTAAAACTCAGGAAGAAGGTACATGGAAAGCTTTGAAATAATATGGGTTGAATTCTTCAGGGCCTTGTGTAATTTTTATATGTTGGCATTGGAAAAGTATGGGAGGATTCTGGGTCAACTTGCTGAATTTGTATGGTGGACCTGGTTAATGTTTTGTACAGGAGATCATCAAGAAATCATCAGATTAAAATGGGAAAGTATTCTGGAAGAAGATAATGCAAACCATTTATACAGTGGTGGTCTGTCTGTCTAAGTCCCTGCAATTTTTTTGGGAAGATTTTGGAAGTGGCTTGCCATTGCCTACTTCCTAGGGCTAAGAGATAGTGACTGGCTGAAGGCCACCTGCCTGGCTTCATGCCCAAGGCATGACTAGAACACATGCTCTTCTATTCTTTAGCTTGATGCCTTAACCATTACCCCGAATGGGCTCTCTGTATATCTGATCACCAGGAATACAGCTTGATCCAGAAATGATAGGGACTATATATGTTTTCATATGTCATATTTTTTCACAGTATTGTTTGCTTAAGTGTTTACGTTTTTGTTGATCGTTTTAATGGACATCTATATGTTGCTAATTAATAATGATCTTTTAAATACATATCTTTTACAAAATTATTTTTTCTAATTCTTGCACAAACAGGAGCATACAGTTCAGCAAAATGGCAAAATACTTTATACAACCTCTATGATCTGTTAGCTAATGAGATAACACTTATTAGCAGCCGAGGAAAATATTCTTCAGGCTCACGCTGTATTGTTCTAAATGACAACCTGGTTGAGTTAATGGCTGATTCTTGTCACCAGGTAAACTCTCACTGTATTTTCATATGGTTATTCTAACTTGGGTTTCTGTTTAACCGATCAGTATACCACATCAGGGTAGTACAAGGGAGATCTGTCTGATCTTGCACAATTTGGCAACCTTTTTTCTTAACTGATTAAAAAGAAAAGTCTTCAAGAGTTCCAGGGGGCGTGGTTGATGATACTCTGTTGTTAAATTTGTGGAAGTTTTTAAGAGGCAAAATTGATTTGTTAAGCCTCATGGAAACTTAATAATACACAACTTATCTTTAGTTTACTGCAAAACCTACAGAAAATCATGAGAATTAAATTTGCCAGTATGATCTGAAGATATTCTAGCTATTGTTTTACCGAGTGTCACAGGATAGCCCATTTTGTGATCTTAATATTTTATTTTGTACTGCACATCTGTTGTAAAATATGTAACAGTATTTTTCTTTAATTCTTTACATGCCTTTTTTTTAAACAAGGTGTTTACTGAAGACACCAAAGTCTTGGAAGTAACCCAGTCATATGCAGTTATTACACAAGGAGATGGAGATGGAGAAGGACCATCCAAACGTAGAAGGATTGAATTAGGATGGGAAGTGATTCAAGAACATTTGCAAAAATCACAGAATAGTTTTGACGTCATACCCTGGTAAATAAAAATGAAAGAAAAATAGTTTAGTTTATTTCTGAAACATACTGTATTTCTCCGAAAGTAAGACCTGCCCCATAAATAAGACCTAGTTTGGGGGTGAGGCGCATGCCTAAAAATCAAGGGAGGGTGGGGGGAGCTTACCATTGCAGCCAGGCCTCCCATGGATTGACATTTGCCTCTCCAGCCGAAGGAGCAGCTTCATTCTGCAGCTGAGAATGGAGCTCCAGCCTGCATTTCGCAGTTGGATTCAATCCATAGCTCGGTCCTCGGCTACAGAGGCCTTCTGGAAAGGCCTCTGCAAAATGCCGGCCGGAGCTCCATTCTCAGCTGCAGAATGAAGCTGCTCCTTCAGCCGTGGAAGAAGTGGGCTGGCTGGGCGGGGCTGTTGGTGCTGTTGCCACAAGGTGAGTGGAAAAGACAACCCCCAAAATAAGACCTGGTGCCTCTTTTGGAGGAAAAAAAGACGGACTTATTTTTGGGAAACATACTATCTATTATTCATTTCCTCTTACGATCTTTGGTGTTTTGTTTTCAAGGCTGCAGATTACCACCAGATTAGTATCCAAGTACCCAAGGAGTCTTCCTGATAATGAGTTGACTAATTTACTTAATATACTTTACCAATTATTACTTCAGCAACGTCGAGGAGAACGGACCCCTTATGTATTAAGGTGTCTTAAAGAGGTTGCTCTGTGTCAAAGCCAAAAAATAGATCTCAATGTCACACAGAAGTTTGAACTGCAGCGAACATGGTCCAGAATTTGGTCTCTGGTAGATCGAAGTCTAAACCTTCGACAAACTGAAATGGAAAGCTTTGAATTGCTCGGAGTCCTATTTCAAAGCAATTTAATAACAACGGACAGGGAAATTTGGAGGATATTTGCAGGTTCTATATGCAAACCATCAAGGTAAAGTGAAACTGTTACTCAATTATTAATTGTATGTTAATTGTAAAGGAGTAAACGCATAAGCAACTCATGTCCTCCAGAGCTTTCGACTCTTGTTCTGGCCAATGATGAAACATGAGAGATGTAATTCAAAATATGTAACATTATTAGATGGTCTGCCCTTGCACTACAAGCACTAGAAATTTTGTAAAAATTTCTCAATTTTATATTTAGCAAGTTGTTTTCAATCATTAGTTCTGTTTAGCATTAGTGCTAGAAATGGAGGAGAGTGATTTTAGCATGATTGTAACTTCTACCAGTCAGAATAATAAGCATATGCTTATCTGGTGGAAACCCCTTTTGGATAATTTGGGTATTTAATCATTTACTTACATTAGGTGCCATCTTATAAGCATAAATTACACTTCATGCTACATTATAAAATTTAATTGGATATGACTTTGTGAGCTCTGTGAACTCAGTTTGTTAACCCAAGAATATTGTATAAAATTATTAAGACTTAATAGAACTTTCTGAGTAAACATATCTGTGCTAGCACTGTTTAACTAGGGATTAGAATCTGAGAAGTGCAAGCAGAAAGGGGAATTTCCTACCTGGCTATTTTTTCTTTCAGTCTAAATGTCCTAGAAAACCTGTTCCAAAAGTAGCTAAGTTGGGAAGAGAAAGATTGTAAAAAAAATGGGAAGAGGAGCTTTTTGTGAGTTGGAGTTAATACCTATGCAATTTAGGTTCACCCATTTCCTCCATTGCATAATAAAATAAGATCTGGAAAGTTAGTTTCTGGCCAGTCCTGGATAGGCTTGGATCTTTGATTAATCTATAATTAAGGTCGTATTTTAGGTAAAAATTCTACTAATGTTTTGCTAGAAATTATATAAACCAATTTGTAGGTATTTAAAACTGAGTAAAAAGAAATTATATGAGAATTTATAGATACTTTCATTCTTTTAAAAAATATGTAGATGCAGAGGGCAGAGGAAATAGCCTTGAAGGGCAGGAGGAATTGCTGCTACCAAAGCAATAGTCAGATAAAAGAGGCCTGATCCCCAGCCAAGAATGCAACATGAAAAAATATCTCAGACAAGCCCTTCCTTAGTTCACGTGAAGATAAAGAAAAGAGGGGGTGGGGATATTCAGACTTGTAAGATTCTGTTATTAGAGCTTTACCATATAAGTAATACTGGCCTATATATCAGTGGTATCCTAGTCCGAAATACCCTGAAGGGGTGACAGAACTACAAGAAAGCTATATTTCAAATAATGAATTACTGATTAGATAGGAAGGAACACATCCTGGGCTCACACAGTGTCATAGTATTTTTGGTGTGTTTTTTTAACCATTGTTGACTAAACAAAATGGCTGATTTCACCTATTTTATATAGCTACTAAGACACTACATTTTAATTTGCCATATTCCTGATATCTTAACTATAGTATGGTTTAGATTATATACTTTTTCTCTCCTTTCCAATCTTACATTTATTATCTGTAACCTCTGATTTGATCTCTTCTAGCCTAATTTCACCAGATACATGAACACTGTCTAGACTAGCAGAGTTGATGAGAAGTTTAACTACTATTCTTTATTTATTTATCAAATATTTTAATTAGATTTTACAAACCCATTTAAAATTCTGTTTACCATTCTAATGCTGATTGGTGAAATCTTAATTAAATTTGATGTGTTTTTGGCCATGATGAGAAGAATGTTGGAGCCTGAATTCACACACTGGTGACATTATATGAATATTAAAGCTGTAAATCAAGCGCTTGTACTTACTGTTATTATTTGTTAGTTTTGCTGTAAAGTGTTTAGCATCAGCGATGACAGCTTTGGAAATACCAGAAACTTTGAAAACTGGATCATTTCAAAATGATTGGGAAGGAAATGGAACTTATACACTAAAAGAACGAGTTGTGAAATGGCTTCTCTTCTGCTGTGTGGAGGAAGGTATGGAAGACAGCATGGAACTCCCTCCAGTTTTGTTCAGGTATGCCCATGAAATCAAGCAACCTAAAAAGTATTACTTGTTTATCGGAGGAAATCAAACTTCTCTGTGTTTGTTTGTTTTTAATTTCACTCTGGTAAGTGAGTTTAGAGTATTACTTTGTGGAAATTTCATAGTGGATTAGAATTTAAATCACTTTGCCTTAAAATGCTCTTAGTTTTAACAACTTGTAACAAGTAATTGGTTTGAAGTCAAGTTTACAAAAGTAATATAACAAATCTGCATTTTAGTGTGAACTTTTAGCAGAACAAACTTATCTCACAACAGTTTGCTTTCTGTGTTGTTATGCAGTTGAATGGCATGTAAATACATAGTGTTTTATGAAGAATATAAAATATGTTCCACTTTTAAGGAAATAACTAAACATACCATAGAGGAAAACCTCTATAGGTGCAAAATAAAGGTCCCGGGATTTAGTTTTCTTCTTTAGCTCTTGTGCTGCAAAATGTCACTGGTTCCACCCTACCCTAATCAGGAAAGAGTTGGCTCCTTCTACCTCCTCCCACTGTTTTTACTTTTCTTTTTTTAGTTCCATTTTCTTTTGGTTTAGTGTTTTGTAAACTTTTAGCAATTTGTATCCTTTTTCTTTTCTTCTGTGTAACTGAAAAAGCATACTGTATTGTATCCCAGTCTACACAGATAAAAGGATCTAATGTATTTCAAGTCTCAGGCTCACAATGGTCTGTTGAAATGGTCACACGGACCTTTACTGCTCATAAAAAAAAATGCAAACCTGAAGTCCACATTTGTTGAGTGTAATCTTTTTCTGATTATCCAGGAAAAAAAGGATACTTTTTAATTCAGTCTAACTAACCTAATTGTTCTGTACCAGCCTGCTACCGGCCCTGCAGCAAAAGCAGGGACAACCCCTTTACAAACGGCAAGAGGCTGGAATAAAGCCTGCCAAATTTATTAACATAAAACAGACACCGACCATGAAACAGGAGCTATGAAACAGGAACTATCTAAGCGGTTGCCTTCAGCAAACCAGCCCTCCCACACATTCCCCTTAAATACAGTTCAGGGCGTGGCCTCTCTCTGCCTCCTTCCGAGGTGCCCCATTGCCTTCCTCTGTTTACTCCTGGTTGACTGCCTCCTGCGTCGGGCGTCCTTGAACAGGGCCAGCTGTGGGTCATCTTCATCCACGCTGTCAGGCTCACACAGCTGGGTCTCTGTCGTGACCAAGTGGGAGGGGCCCGGCTGAGGGCTCTGCGGAGCCTCAAGGCCATCATCAGCAAGCTTTTCAACACCCCCCTCCTCCTTCTCTGAGTCGTCCGACCCAACTGCCGAACCCACAGGCTGACCCTGAATCACAACACTAATAGCATCTCATACATGGATATACGTTTGGCCACAGATTGGAATTGGGGAGAATGTTTCAGTCCAGGACCTTGTAAATGGAACTGAATTTCCCCCCCTCAGTTCATCTTTAGTTGTTTTCAGCTTTTCATAATACGATGAACATCATTTACTTAGGATTTTTTTCAATAACTGCTTCCTTGAGTTCTTGCAATTTCCTGCTTCTATCCCCCGTGATCTAGCCACCTTGTCTTCTTTTGACCTCTTTGACGAACTTCCAAACATCATGGGCTTCTTGAATTACTCTTGCCTTCATATAATGTATAAAGCACAGTTAGTGCTTTCAGTGAGCAATTTAAACTCTCTTCCTTCTAATAACAGATGGATTATATGAAAATTTGTTCTATGAAAAATTTAATTGGGAGGTGATGTTCCAAGTACTAGGCGAGAGGTAGCAAACAAGTCAAACAAACAAAACAAATACTTATCACAAATACTTGATGCACATCCTCTATTAATCTATTAACACTGCAGTATTTAAACATACAAAAATACTGGTATATTGCATCATGAAAAATTTGTGTTTTGTTTTTTTTCAGTGATTTTCCTAAGCTAGAATTACAGAAAATCCTTGTAAGTCTGACTATGAAAAATTGTAGAGCAGCAATGGCATTTTTCAACAGTGCACCAAAATGGTATGTTTTTTAAAAATTTATGAAGATATTTTCCATAACTTGAAAATTATTTTAAATCTATGAAGTTACAAAAAATTGAGTACCATTCTAGATTATTTGATAGCATGGGCTTATATGACCATCATATAGTCTGGTTAAAAACATTATGTATGTATATCTTCTAATATCCAAAAGGTATTCACAAAGAGTTTGCATTGTCTTGCTTCATCAGAAGCATTTTATACCACATGGTATTGTAGCTTTTGAAATCAATATTTGAAATGAAATATTTATATGTAATTGTTTATATTAGATGCAGATAGATATAGATGCAGATGCAGACTTGGACAAATACATATATTCTCTCTCTGTGTGTGTACACATATGACTTGATTGAGAACATTTATTTTCTGATACTAATACTTAATGTTTGCTCTGAAAAAGGTGGAATAAAAAGTTTTATCTTTTGTTGGACACTATATTTTTGTCCAAATATATTTGGAAAAGGTAAATTTAGTCATACTTAATATTTGTTTTTTTCTTCTTTTGTTTGGTTCTGTTTTTGACTCTAAAGACATCCTTTTAAGAATGTGGAATCGTTTTATTACATATAATACATGCATGAATACTGTTCTCATACACAAATAGGTATCCCCAAAATGTCGGATATAATATAAATTTTATCTTTAAGTTTTTGCCCTCAAAATTCTGTTCTTCCTTTCCCTTTCAGAGGACAGAGCTGTTTGTCTGTGTGTTTGTTAGAATTATCCTCTGCTTCTTTCCAGGATCTTAAGACAGTATATGGGAATTTCTACTCTATCGCCTGTGAGATAGGTTGGACTGAAAGAGAGAGTGATGTCTTCTAGAGCAGGGCTTTTCAACCTTTTCACCGATTTTACCACTTTTAGGATATGGCAATATTCAAATACCACGTAGCAAGGTGTCAAAAACTTGATGACCAAAAAACCCCAACAACCCTGTTCAAAGTTGCAATTCCACTGAAATGAAATGACTTATGACCATGTGACAGGGTCATGTGATTTATATTTGGATGCTTGGCAACTGATTCATATTTATGATGGTCACAGTGTCCCAGGGTCATGTGATCCCCTTTTGCAACCTTTTGACAAACCAAGTCAATGGCAGGGCTGCTGGTGGCCAAGTGCTAAGGCGGGACTTCCTTCCCTCTCTCCCTCCTTCCCTTCCCTTCCTCCTCCTTTCTAATTCCCATCTCTTTCTGAAGAAAGAATTTGAACACCTCCACCCCCGTATTTTCCCTCTCCCATGTATTCATCAAACAAGGAAAAGCCTCCAGAGACAGAAAAGACAAGCCACTGAGGGAACTAGCTTAGAAAGGTGCATTCCCCTTTAAGAATTAGCTACTGGCTAGAAAGGAAAGTTAAGGAGCCGGCAGCCAGCACTTAAGGAAGAAAAAAATGCAGTAAGTACTGGCTGCCGGCTAAGGCAACCTCCCCAACTGGCTCCATTCATAAGTAAAGGAATACTGCAGGCAAAAATCCATTCAGAAGAAAAATATTTCAAAATCCCTTGCAGCAAAACGTACAGCTAACAATAGCAGAGCAATAGAATCTAACACAAGACATCAGACATCAGCCAAATAGAAATTGCCAAACCCTCCTTAAGAACACAAAGGCCACATTGCACAAATCCCAGAACTTCAAAGTCACAAAAGCACGTAAGAGTCCTTCCACTCTCCATCTCCGTCCCTCCATGCCTCACCTACAGCTGATGCTGCCTTTCTTCATTGCTGCCCTTCTTCATTCCTCCCCCGCTGCATTTCTTGCCTGTTTGTTGTTGCCAGCACGGATGGCTGCCACAGAAGTTGTAGATCGGCTCATTGCCGGCCTGCTTGATCTCCTCTCCTCTCCCCCCACTCTCCTACTTCTTTCCTTTCAGTGCAACTAGAGCTGACTCCGCCTCCTCCCAAGGCTGTCTCTTTTTCCCTCCCTCTCCCACCCAAATTGCCTCCTTTTATAGCCTCTCCTGTCTCTGCCCCCCCCCCCCTTTCTCTTCCGGGTGAGCTGGAAGTGAGCCTGGGGCCTTTGCCTCTCCCCCGCCATTCTGCAGCTCCGGAGGGCTCTCTCACAGTAAGTCCTGCGCTGCGCTGGCTCGTTCCCTCCCCCACTACACTTGGCTGGGCAGGGCCACGTACCACCTGCCACATGCTAATGTACCACAGGTGATATGCGTACCACCGGTTGAAAAGCCCTGTTCTAGAGCCACTTAGTGAATTTCCATGGCTGAACCTGGATTTCCCCAGTCAAACACTATGAACCATGTTTGCCCAAAATGTTGATCTTGCCTGGGCTGCACTGAGTGAAGAGAAATTGTCTTGAGGTGTATAAAAATATAGTTAATTTATATAAATAACAAACTTCCTGTATTTTTTATATTTTTTATTATTTTCTGGGGTCACATTACTAGCTGTTTAGGGCCCTATGTGGTCCGTGGGCCACATGTTGGACACGCCTGCCCTTAGACAGTACCTCACACCGGTTCTCTCCTATTTAACTCCTCTCTGTTCTAGATACGTTGCTGTAAACCAGGATTTTTAAATATAGTGTGTCATACAGGCCATTAAGTTCAGAATTTTGAACCACAAAAGTTATTTTAGATCTAAATATAAAAGCCAGCCAACTATTTTAGGGCTGAACATTATTTTTCACCTTAGTGTCTTCTAAGCCGCTGTTACTCTCTGGCCCTATATTTTTATCTTGGTCGTCTTCTTTGCATATACTTTGCACTCCTTTTCTTATAAAATACATGTAATCCTCAATTTACAACCACAATTGAATTCTAATTTTCCATTGCTAAGCAAGATGGTTGTTAAGTGAGTTTTCCCACAGTTAAGTGAAACACTGCAGTTGTTAAGTTAGTAACACAGTTGCAAAGTGATCTGGTTTCCCCATTAAACTTGCTTGTCAAAGGTTTGGAAATGGTGATCACATGACCCTGGGACACTGCAGCCATCATAAATACACGCCAGTTGCTAAACGACTGAATTTTGATCACGTGACCATGGCAACAGTCGTAAGTGTGAAAAATGGTCACAAGTCACTTTTTTCAGGGCCATTGTAACTTTGGTCATTACATGAATAGTGGTCAGTCATGGACTACCTGTATCTCCACAAACATAGTTTAAAATGAATTATTGAACTCTGATAATAAAGTTTAATGTGATTGAGTCATCCATTCCATAACTTGTTTAGGCCTGAATAAGTATAGTGAGTGCTGAACTCTGCACAAATTTCATGTACCAACTTCAGAAATCATAGAACTCTTGCCTTTCTGGATGGGAGGGGAGTTTAACAATTATTGGATGCTTATTAACAAGTGATAAATAAATGAAAATAAACTTTGTTTTATTAAGCGTGGAACATACCCAAGAAAAAGAAGAAACCAGTCTTTCAGAAATTGAAACTTTTTACCTGCAGACAACCTTCAATGAAATCAATAGTCTTACAAATATGGCAGATGTATCAGAACACAAATCTTCTAGTTCCTGCCTCATTGTCAATCAGAGGCTTGAAGAAACCTTAAAACACGATCTCCTGATGATGTTGGAGCAGCTACTTAGCAACGTTTCTCTTGAGGTAAGCCAGAAATAAAATTGAGCTCTGTGTCCATTGTGATGGGGTTATTAAAGTCTGACTTGTTTCCTATATATTTATGAATAGATTTAGGTGTTGGTAAAAATACTAAAATAGATAATGGATAGACAGCTTTTTAGGCCAGGGATGGGTATGGCAATTTGAGAGCAAATCCACTTACAACTTGCTCTCAAATCAAAATGTTCATGGACAAACCAGTCTCATCCAAATGTGGATGACTGTGACCAGTTGGAAAACTTTAGCTTACCAAAAATGCAAATTAAACTCCAATGTGGGTTTGTTCATTTTTCAGACTATACCTGTGGAAATTCTGATGCGGTTTACCAGCATATTGACTGGTGTTCTTGGCTGCTATTGTTATGCTGGCATTCTTACAGAAGAAGAAGCATGTAAACTGGATTTTTTTCAAAAAGCTAAGGTAGAACGTTTTGATTTAAGCTAAAGTCATTGTTCCTAGTAGATATGAGGAAGCATTTATATGAGGATTAATGTCCAGAATTGATATAATCTCAAGCATCACATGAAGATGTCTATAGTGTATCATCTCCTTCAGTTTTCATCATCTTTTCAATTCATTTTCTGCCTTCATCTTGGATAGTTTTTCTTCTCAGTCCTTTATAGACCTCTGTTGATATGCTTCTTTTCAATTTCCAGTTGGGGTAATGGTGGGAAAAGAAAAAGACAAGGAAGCAATGAATTTGCAAATGAGATCAAGGAATGCTGTGACCTTTGGAGAAGCATTAAGACGGTGTCTGTGTTTTTATTGGCAGTCCTTGCTTAACAATGGTAATTGGGGGTGGAATTTCCATTGCTAAGCGATGCAGTCAAAAGTGCAATGTCACATGACTACATTGCTTAGTGACAACTATCCTGGGAGTCCCCGTTGTTATTATTAAGCAGACCTCCTTGCAACATCCTGTCAACATTCAAAACACATTCAGTGGGGAAGTCGGCAGGAAATTGTAAGTCCCAGGAGGTTTGCCAGCAGTCTGATAAGCAGGAAAGTAGCAGCTGCCAGGTAGGGGCAGGTGCATGGGTGGTCAGTATGGGAGGGGCTACTGCCAGGTCTGGGAAACTTACCAGTGCAACCTGCTGACTTCCCTGCATTGACTACTTGTGGGAAGCCAGCAATGAAGGTTGCAAATGGCATGGGATGCTGCAAATGTGAGCAAATTGCCAAGTGCCCATATGAACATAGGGGTTTGGGGATGGCCAGAACTTTGGGAGGACCAGTTGTAAGATTCATTCATTCATTCATTCATTCATTCATTCATTCATTCATTCATTGCCTTTATAACTTCAAACAGTCATTGAATGAGTAGTCATTTAACTGAGGACTAGTTGTATTGTTTTGCAAAGTAATGGTGACCAAGCAAAAATCAGCTTAACTGCTTATTCGCTGCAATAGTAAAACAATTTGATTTATGTTGTAGAAAAAATACTCAAGAATTCATGTTGTTGCATGTGTATGCTGTATAAAAATTATTCAAGAATAAATATTTACTGCAAAATATAAGCATGAATAAAGTGCCTGTATGAAATACTGTCCCCAAAGTCTTGAGAGCTAAATTGTCTCCAGTCATCCATGAATGGAATTTCATTCTCTTATAAAAGTTCTAACCACTTATCTGAAAGTGTTATGAAGACATGGTGTGAAGAAGAGGAAATTAGGTTTTAGACGCCTTAAGGAAAGAGTGATTGGGTAAACCAGGCCTTTCCATGCATTCTCGGTGGCCTGAAATCTTAATTCCTAACAGAAATCGTACTGCCAATTAATACATCCAGCACTCAGGAACGTAGATGCAAATGCATTGAGTAATTATGCAAAAATCTAGTTCTCTAGAGAAGACTCTCATGTTGGAAAGGGAAGAAGAGGAAGACCAGCTACAAGGTAGATAGATTCAATTGCAGGAGTGATGATCATTTCATGGAGAAAACCCATCTACATGATTGCCCAAAAGTTGACATTGACTTGATGGCACATAATTAAATTAGCAGTGAATAAGAACCTGATTCTTGCATTGTTTTTGCAAAGTGTTCAAAGAACCAGCATTTTAAGAGGTAAAATATAAATTAATTCAGCTTACTCTTCTTTATTATTATTTTTTATTTTAATTCCATTTATATCCCGCCCTTCTCCGAAGACTCAAGGTGGCTTACAAGCTTAGCAGTAGCTAAGAAGAAGCTTCTTGAGTACAAACTGAAAATGCAGTGGCTTTACAGAAACATTGTAGTTTAGCCTTTTAATTTCATATGAAAAGAATTGACACATGAGTAAAGCCTACCTGAAAAAAGCTAAGAAATTTTTAATATTGGAGACATTGAATTTGTTCCTTTGTTCTTTCCTTGACAAATCCTATCTGTAAATCAATGCTTCTGGGGAAAACATTAATTTAGCTTAACAGCATAATATTTAAGTGGTGCTATATCCTTAATGAATCAGAAGAGCAAGGATTAGTAAATATATTATTCTGTCTAAGCCTTTGATAATAGAAGGTTAAAATTAAATATTGTTTAACATTGTTTCTGGGCTTCCACTTCACCTATATATGTGGAAAACAGTTGTCTACAATTTTATACTTGTCACGAATCATTAGTTCTCATTAGCTACGTAGGTAGTGATGATGATTGGTTGCATTTTCCAAGTTAGATGTGGAAATTCAGTTTCTGGAACTGTCTAATGAATATGTTCTAACATAATTTTTTGGCTTGCATAAATTTTATCCTTGTAGACTTTAATTTTTTATTTTGACAGATAATAATTGGACTTAGCACACAAATGTGAATTATAATACTGGCTAAGTAGATAGGCCAACATTTGAGTTCATTGTCAAAATATTCACTAATTGTAGATAAATGCAGTTTGAAGGTTGGACCTTTTCAATCTCTTTTTAGGGATTCTTTTGACAAATTAAGATATCGAGCAAAATATGCCACATCTTAATGCAGTTAATTTATTAACAGTTGTAGTTGGTTCTGTTTGGCAATGGACATACTGAGTAAAGGCAATATACAGAATAACCATATATGTCTATATCTATTTAAAATGAAAACTCTTAAATCATTTCATTTTATTCCTTTACAGCTATGTTTTAATTATGTGGAGGAAAGCATTTCTCAGTCTAAAAACAAGCTAAGTGAAGATTCTAGAATTGTTTCATTGAAGAATTTAATATTGAAGTGCACAAGTTGTTTATGTAACTGTAACCAGGTGAGACTTTTGTTGGTTGTAGGGCAATCTTGAGTGTGAGCAAAATTGAAATCTCTGTATTTAAGCCTAATTACTGACATATGTGGATCACTTATAAAAGAATATCCATATATACATATACACTCCCAGTTATTTTGTAGAAAAATGTGGAGGTATTGTTTGATATAATATTGAAACTGCTTTATTATTTTAGTACGTGCAATGAGATTTTTGCAAGTTATTCCTTCAATTACTGATTATATAAGACCTAAAAAGCCTAGGGATGTTTTTATTTCTTGTGAGGCTGAATCAGTCATATTGACTTCAATGAAATTTAGGCAGTACTGATTTGAAGAAAGGATATTGATTCTGAAATTGATCCTTGCTTCTCAGGTAGCAGTTTATTTCAAGCTTGAAAATTTCTTTTTGATAATACTTTCAGTCTTTCATTTAGTGTAATTTTACTTGGGTTGTTTGCATTTTACCTGAGCTATTTGCTTCTCATTAAAAGCAGTTTAATCAAGTTCTCTAATCTTGTCAGCATGGTACTGACCTTTCAGGAAAATGATGTTCCCCAAGATGCACGGGGAATTGATTACAGGTTACTGTAGATTATTTTACATTGCAAAAAGCCAAATACTTCATTATAATTTTTTACAGTTATTGTATCTTCTGTTTTTATTTGTTTGGGTATTTAAATTTAATGGCTGCCCAACTCCAGCAGATGCAGGACAATGTACAAAACTAAAAAAAGACAAAAACAGATAAAAGTATTAAATCAAATATACAAACTAATAATAGCAAACTCAACAAAATAAGGACCATTGAACAAATAATAAATATCAACCCTAAGTCTTCAAAGCCAGGTTTTCAAAGCTTTCTGGAAGTCTAGGAGAGATGGTGATACTTATCTCTTATTCTTCTTACTCTGTTTTAACAGAATAGTCCTAAAAAGAGTTTGTCTACCATCTTCTTGCATTTGTTAACATCCAAGTTGATGAATGATCTTGCAAGTATCTGCAAACTTCTGGTGAGTAGATATGATGTGAGGTTTGTTTCCCTCCCAGAGACTGTATATGCAATGCAACTTTTATTGTTCTGAACATGTTATTTTTAAGATGAATAATTCATTCTAGTCAGTGTTTGGAATTCATACTGTGATTCCTTCATTTTCTTTAAACAAATGGACAATAATCTTTCTCTGTCCTTTTCCACATCTTTCTCTTTACACTTACATCACTCTATTTGCAGACTTGTATACCTTTAACCGTGGTAGGGAGCAGCGGTACTTCATTGCTATAATTAATCTCTTTCAGTTAGATAAGCATCATGTGAGCAAGCACAGATTTTAAAGTTCATTCTGCTTGATAGAAAAGTACTTAATGAAGAAGAGTTAATGCTGTGGACAGCTTGAATGGCAATATCCAGTGTCTATATTCCTCTTAGGAACTGTACAACTGTGTTTCCTCTACTGCCACTTACTTGCTTTTCAAAATAAAAAAAATAATAATTTATCTCTGGCAAATGGTATATTACCTAAGTACAGTCACAATCTCACCTACGACTATTTTCTCAGTAACAGTAACTGCTATGAAGTAATTGGTTACAAAATGTGCAGCACATCAGGGTTAATAATTTAAATCCTTATAAACAGTTTATTCTACAGTAGTTTTATATAAAGCACAATTAAAAATTCACTAATTTTCATATAATTATAATAAGCTGTAGTCATATTGGTTTTATTGGCTTTAGGTATTAAAAGCAGGAAAACTGAACAGAGATTTTGTTCCTGTGTACATTCCCCAGCCAAGGAAAGTCAACATGAAAAACGTAGCTCTATTGCTTTGCTTAAGTTGCTTAAATTATATTAATTACTAAATTCTAACCTGACTTTCTTTGCAAACACCCCCCTTTTATGGAAACTTTTTTATACAAAGTAGCCAACCGACATTCAAACATTAATGAACATGTGGAAGTGAAGCTTCTACACTGAAGCAAGACTTTAGCAAAAAGATCTTGTCTAGTTTTTATCTACTGGTATTTGTAGGGAAGAGGTAAATGGATGTTATTTGTAAAATTATATTTATTTAAATTTATTACATATTTATTATAATGTATTGCTCTCATAAGAGAGATGGTATAAATAAATATCTTCTATTAGATGTTTTCTGCTGGAAAGTCAAGTGAAGCTGGAGAAGTGGACTTAATGGAAGATCTTCCTGAAGAAAGTAGAATGGAAGAGGGAAACCAAACAGTCTTTGACCTATTTGATGATGAATGTGGTGAGGTGAATGAAGTTGGAGATTTACACACCTTGACAGGTATATTTAGTCTGTTTGATGTATATTTTTGTGTTATTGAATACTTTCAGAAAAAATGTGTTTGGGAAGTGAGGAATTATAATTCAGGTACTTGAAGCAACTTCAAAAAATACACCAGAAATTACTGTGATACAATGATTTGTATGATTTATAAAATTAAGGCTTTTGTAATGCCATATAGCATTCACAGCTGCTTCTTGGACCATGTTACACCCTTAATGACCAAAGAGGAAGTAAGGTCATATAGAAAGTCCAGTTGCACTCACATGATTTTCTGCTTAGTGATTGAGTTGCTGTTCCCAAATGTGGTCACTATGTGAGGAATACCTTAACTTGTGATTACTGTCTCTTTCAGAACTCAGTTTTGTGTGTCCTTAGCTGACACTTCATTACAGAGCTTACTTTTAAAAAAGAGCACATGATCACCATTTTGGAATCTGTTCAGAGTCTTCTATTTTTTCTGTTGGAGATTCTCAGGATGTTTTTTGTGATATGAGCAACCCTATAACTTTCATACATTGAATTATAAGATAGGGCATAATAGGGCAGTGAGAACTATCAAGGCAAGCATCTACATCAGTATCAAACTGCCGGCCCACGGTCCGGATGCATCATAGCGAAACCGCGCCCACCCCATTGCCGGCAATGGCAAAAAAGTCGTGATACGTCACATGACGTTGCAAGTTTGACACCCCTGATCTACATCTTGGGTATGTAGACACAGAAGTGTAATTAGGGTGTGTAGACCAAAGACTTGTTCTGTCATACCATAGCTCAGGGGTGTCAAACTCAATTTCATTGAGGGCCGCATCAGCATTGCGGTTGCCCTCAAGGGGCCGGGTGGGTGTGGCCTGGGTGGGCGTGGCCTACTGGGTGGGCGTGGCTAGAGTGTGTATGGCCTACTGGGTGGGCGTGGCCAGCTCTACATCGTTCGCCTCAAGGTTGCCTATGGGGACCTGGGCAGGAGTGGGACAGATCTGAGGGTCTCTGGCAGAAGGAGGGTCTCTGGGCCAGGGCCAAGGCAGTGGGGGCCGTTCCCTCACTGTTTCCAGGATGGCTTCGCGGGCTGCATGAAACCACTTCGCGGGCCGCATCCGGCCCCCGGGCCTTGTGTTTGACATGTCTGCCATAGCTGAAGACATTGTATATTTCATCCCATGGTCAGTTGTGTTGTTTTGGAGATGCTTAGAAAAATTGCCATGTGGCAGGTTTTGAAAAGAGTGAGGTGATGAGTTTGTTTTCAGTTTTAAAAAACCCTCAAAGCAGGACAATGCTGCCTATCTAAATAAACAAGGTATATTGGTAAACATTAATTCTCTGACTCTTTTAAACTTCTACAGGTTGCTAATTCGCATTATATTTTCCTCATGCCAATGTTATGTTAATACATTTTTGTAGTATTGTTATATTTTTACTTAATTTCATTTATGTAATAGCCAATGTGCTAATTGGTGGAAGGTAAGCAGAAAATAATATGCATTCTGATTAAATGCAATTGGTTATGGCTTCCTGACAGATAATTAAGTATGCATTTTGAGAGCTGTCTTTTCATAGTTTCTATATGTTCATCACACAGGTGCCAAAAGTCCATTATCAGAAGATCATCTGTCTAAGCAGGATTTGCTGCTTCTTGATGTTTTGAAATTCTTATGTATAGCTACCACAGCAACCACAATACAAACAGTTCCCTTTAGATGTTCCGAAATTTGGAGGAAACTCTTAGTGCTAATTGATGGAAATTCATTTGATTTTATTAAACCTTTACATTTACATGTGGTGAGTATAATGAAATAGTATTTTGTTTTGCCTTCTGTTTTTAATGCTGTTGGAGTGTAACTTTTTAACTTATTTTATTTCTATACCAGCCTTTGTTTCAGAGAAATTAAGAGTGACAAAAAGCTCACTAACAATAACATAGTCTTAAACCATCACAATAAAATCAGCTGGGACTACCTTGTAGATGTCTGGGTTCTTAGCTGTTTAGGATTTTATAGACTAATTTCAGCAGTTCAGATTAGGCCTAGTAGTTCATGAGTGATAAGAGCAGCAGATTGAGGACCTGTTTATTTTGAAAATCAAGCAGCTCTGTTCCATTCTAGATGTAATTTCCAGAGGTAGGAGTGTACAGTGCATTGTAGTTATCAAGACGTTATTGGAATACGGATCATTGTACAGGGTTATAGCTGTATACTGCCATATCTGACCATAGGTCTGTTTTGAGAAAACATGTTGACAACTGAAGGATTCTTTTTGGTATACTATCAACCATATTTTTGTGTGAATCATACATTTTTGAATAATAATATACTTAAAAGTATATATAAATAAAAGTATATTTTAAGAAAAGATTGGACATCCATTTGTCTGAAATGGTATAGGGTTTCCTGCTTGAGCAGGGGTTTGGACTAGAAGACCTCCAAGATCCCTTCCAACTCTCTTGTTCTGTTATAAAAAATTATATCTTCAATATATATTTGCTTACATACTAAATATAAATGCAGTATAATTTTGTGCATTCATACAGTTGTACATAAACATTGATATTATGTCTTTAATTGTGGTTTCTACTAGTATTTAGTCTTGTTGAAGGAACTTCCCAGAGGAGAAAACCCCTTGCCAGAAGAATATGTTGCCTCTTTACTCAAGCCTCTACCGTAAGAAAATAATCTTGCTTTAATAAAACTAATTTGCTATATTTATTTTGAGATTCAAATGTTTAGTTATTTCTTGTAGGGAGATATGTTCCTTTTATCGTCGGGATCAAGATGTTTGTGCAGCAGTATTACAGAATCTTCTTCCAATGGTTACTATTTTGGGAACCTTCAATAGAATTTCCGAAGATCTAAGAGAAGCCCGGTGTCAAATCTTAGCTGTTGTTGGAGCATTTTGGTAAGTTAAGTGTAACTTCAGCTCCAGATTACTTGCTATTAGGGAAAGATTGAATGGAAGATCTTCCTGAAGGCTCGGTTTAAAGACACAAAGGTAATTTATTTAATGCAATTCATGCTGTAATACAGTGGTGGAAATAGATACCTTTTAATAAAATTTAACAAATGGCAGTTGAACAAGTAGTCCCTAGGCAAGCCGATGATTAGTACAGTTTAGTTTAACTTTTCTGAAATTTAAAAATCCTTTGAAATGTTAAAAAAACAGTATATTTCAAAAATCCTAAAAACAAATTTGTATCTTTTGACTTTTTTAAAAAAAAGAATAGGTTGTATTTTATTAAATGTTTTCTATTTCAGGCATTTAGCAAATGAAGGGAAATGTTCAGTTCTTGTAAGAATTGCTTTAGTGAATTGTATGACAGCCTTCCTTCACGTAAGTAAAAATCCAGAAGTATTTAAGAACTACTATTATTGCTATTAAAGTGCTACTTATTTAGGTTTCTAAATCTGTAAAAATACAGTTCCTTTTTTCCATTTTTTCCCTAGGCCGACCTTTATTCAGAATGGGCTATGCTTACAGTTAAAAGTGAAAATTTACCCGTGAGAGATGCTTTTCCTCAATTCCTTGTAGATAACAACTTTCAAGTTTGTACAATTGCAGCTAAGTCAGCAATCAGGTATACATGTACAGAGTCTTAGAGTTACAGTTTGTCTCTAGTTTAATTAAAATCAACATGATTAAATTTAAGCTGATAAATTTTATTTTGTTAAAACATTATTTCAGAGGAAAAAAAAACATGAGAACAAAATAGAAACAACACAAATTTATTTTATTTTAGAAAAGAATGTACACATTAATTCTAAATTTCCTTTCTCTCTGCTTGATCGTAAGTTTTTTCCAAGATGTGAAACTGAGGGATACTACTGGTTTAGTGAAAGGTCTTCCTTTGACGTTCCAACAACAAGCCTTTGAGAATTTGTACATGGAAGTTCAAGAAGGAGCAAAAAATTTGGTAATAATTATTGAAGATTTCAAGTGTGAGCATTTCCCTCACTTATTGATCCAAGAGGATCTATTTGAAAAGAGTTTGCGAGAACTGTATCCATGGCTCTTCCATCTCGTTTTTCCATCTGGTATTTCTTCGTTGGTTTTCTCTGCTTGTTCTGTGGTTTTGTGCCAATGTTCCCTGCCCAATCCTCCCCTTCTCTTACTTCTTACTGACCTTTTGTTCCTACTTCTTCCTGTGTTTTTCCAGCCAGCTTACTACCTTTTTTCTCCCTTCTATCCCCCCAACTCCTATCCCACCTTTTCCACCCACACGTCTTTACCCACAAATGTACATGTTTTCATTCCCCTCAAACACTTTCCCACTAGCCCCATTCGTCTCCCATACTATTTCCAATCTGTTGTTGTCCTACTCATCCTCAATGCTATTTTTCACTATTTGTACCATCCTAAGCTTCCCATGAGATCCCCCTGGCTTGCTGTTCTTTTTTTTTCCTTCCCTAGAAAGCCTCTTGGGAAAAGACACCTTTATGGCATTAGCAGATAATTCAGTTTTAAAGAACAGAGAACTAAATACGAGAGAAGGAGGTGCATGCGAATAAAAGAACATTTTGTGCCATGTCAGACTTTACAAAACAAACATTTTAAAAAATATTTTGAATATTTTAGACTGATTATTTTATGTTTATCAAAATTTGATCCATCTTGGTAGAATCTCTTTGATCATTTGTTATACCTGTGTTGGAATGTTGTTTTAATAAAAGCATAATTAAATCTGTGAGTGTAACTAAAAAAACATTTCTTTCACTTTGTGCTTTGTCAGTTGAAGGCATGTGATACAGGGAACCAAAAAAGCTATCCTGATGAAGAACATAATAGAAAAACGGTCCTACTCATGTTAATAACTATGATTTTGTACAGCAGTCCTGTCTGTGAGAAACAAGCGTTGTTTGCTATTTTCCAGTGTATTAAAAAGAATGGATTAGATCCTCAGCTTGTAAGGAAGGTAATTACTGAATTAAAGAAGTTAAGTTCAACTACCTGCAGTGAATATTATTCTACAGATTCCAAATAAGTGAAAGTAGGAATCTTGTTTTTTTTTTAAGGAGGGATATAAGCATATATTTATTTCTCCTCCCCAAGATAGTCAGCGATTACATGGCCTTAATTGGCTTGGGGTTGCAAAGCTAAAACAAACAAACCCCCCAGCTCCCTCCACTCTTTTTGTTCATGATTCCAGTAGGGAATATAAACATATAGTCGCTTACAATGGCTACATAATCAGAAGAATGGCATGACCTTACCAGATTAACAGAGCTTTTCCCAGAATTTATGCATGTTGGCAGTTGCTACTGTGGGGAAGAAGGCAATGCAGCATTTCAAGGGCTTCACAAAAATAAAAAAATTCATACTATCTGAATCTGATTAAAGAGTGGCTTGAAGGTGGGCAGATTATGCTTCTGTCTTTACAGTAACACTGCAATGTATCATTATCACTGGGGGTAAGGGGGTACTTTCTTGTATCTTTATAAATATGCAGTAAATGCGCATATGGATGGATGGAGGATACATAGATAAGTAGATAGCCCCGAGGACAGAATTATTGAATTCTTACCCCTAATGTTACTTGTCTGTTCACTGAACTGAATGGGAACATAAATACGAGAGGCATTAGTAACAAATGTTAAGCATCTGACCCTTACCTTATTGACACCATAATACTGTGCTATTAATGGAATTATTTTTGACTATTGACAATCTTATTTATTTTTCAAACACAGGTTTTAGAAAATATTTCTGGTTCTTTTGGCTATAAAAATACAGAAGATTTAATGAACACTCATTTAGATTATCTTGTATTTGAGTGGCTGAACTGTGATTACAGCCTGTCCGATTTTCCATATGTTTTGCTAAACTGCTCTACTTTGGAAGAGTTTTACAGGTACGCTTCTAAATCATAGTTTCTCGTTGTAGATTGATTGCTGCAGCATTTATTAACTGATGTGCTGTATTCTGAAATAAGCTTAAATTCTGCTTTAGCACAAGGAGAATGTATTATTTAATTTTGGAAGTGATTTAATGGATTTAAAACAACGAAGCATCCTTTTCCAGGAATGGAAAATAACATGTATCTTCATTGTCTAATTTGAACTGACGATTAGAGTAATGCTTTGAGGATTGCATAACAGAGCTTTTATTTTTCAAATGTAATTTCATCACAATTCAAGGCGATTTTTTAATTACAGATCCTGTTATAAAATCTTGATCCCACAACTAATAATTAGAGATCAGTTTGAAGAGATAAAATCAATTGCCAGCCACATTGATACAGAAGAGCGCCACCTTCTGGCACAGTGCTTCCCCAAAATCCTTGTCAACATTCTTCCGTATTTTGCCTATCAAAACCATGAAGATATTGAATTCACACAAAAGAGCAATACAGCTTCTAGAGTCTATGACATGTTGAAAGATGAAAATTACTTAGGAAAGCAGGTATCTTTAAAAATTAAATTTGATTTTTATAACCTGTCATCTTAAATGAAAAGAATTTGAATGCTACATGATCCTAAATTTCAAAACATCAATTTCTAAATATTATTTCAATTCTTGGGTAGAAGTGAATAATTTCCACATCAGAAATATAACTGAAATTCATAGCATTCATATTTAAAGTTATTTTCTTGATATATTTAATTTTAGTCTCATTTTTTATCATACTCCTTGACTTTTATTAGTAAACCATGTGGATCCTTTGCTATTATTGTCATCGGAAGCCTAGGCTTATTCTTCAGTTTCCTTTTTTCATTCCTAAAATTAATACTGTACTGTATCAGTTTAAAATAAAACTGGATTTCATCCTAAAGATTTCTCCCCAGTCTAAGCAGCCAAAAGTATAGCTGTCCAATCTATTTGTATTTTAAAGCAAATTTATAGAAAACATCCTATCTACAGATAAACAGTTTCCAAAAGACATCTTGAAGAAACCTCATCATTACCCTGGTAATCACTGTCCCAGAAAATGTCAAGAACTGTACTGCCTGGTTTCTTAAGCTTTTGTTTCAGCAAATCTTTCCATTTGTTTTTCATTTGACTAGTCACAGTTAGTACTTCATTAAGTCCTGGGATTCTGTTTTCACATATTGCTTTGCTATTTAGTGCAGGCTCCATTTTAATATTTCCCAGTGCTTGAGTAACAAAGAATAACATGCAGAAAAAACAACAAATGTGGGTTGGGCTTTCCTCCTATTTTTCCTTTTTAAAGTACATTTTGAGTGGAGTAATTCCTTAATTTTGACACTTAACACTTTTTCAACTTGATTTCAGGGTTGTTTTTTTAATTAGTTTGTGCATCAGGCAAAGTGTTTTTTCAAAGAACATCTTTTTTTCTGATTTGTGGGAAAGCGTTGTAGCAAACAAAGAGGAAACTAAATAATTTGTATATTTTATTAAATATAAAACCAGGAGATTGAAAAATCAGTAGTCTCCACGTTAATTGTCTTTCATCATTTAAACCTATTCAACCTGTATTTTGTTTTTACAGCTGATAGATAGTTTATTTCATAGCAGCTTACCAGAAATTGTGGTAGAGATGTTGATGATCCTACATGAGCCAGCCAATATCAAACCAGAAGAGAATTCTGACTTAATTAAGTTTACAGGGTACAGTTTTCCTTTCTCTGTTAATGTGTTGTATATTGTAATGTAAAGAGAAGTTTTCTTTATTTGTAAACTGATTGTCATGAGGATTGAAAGCAAAAATAAAAGAGATAGTCCTCTTTTAACAACCATTTGTTCAGAAACTGTTTGAAGTTATCACAGTGATGAACAAATGCTAGTTACACCAATATACACTTATGTACATTGCAGTGGCCCTATGGTCGTGCGATTGAGGGACATTTGGCAGGTCGCCTGCATTTACAACCACGGGGTGTTTCAATTTCTCCCACCCACCTATCTATCCCTTTTGGCAGCCGTGTACTCTACTGACCCTTCCCTCCCTGTTTACCCGTCCCCCCCAAATCCCTTTTTCTTCTTCTTCTCCTGGCTGCTGACAAAGAATGCCTGGCCGCACAAGGCCTTCCTGAATGCTCCCCAAGGCCTCACTAATTTCAGTTGTATTTAAGGTTGTTAAGCAAGGACTTAAAAAGGAATGGTTGCTTGAAGTTTTGCTGCAAACTGTTTCCTCTCATGTCTGATATCATGTGGGAAGGGGACACATTTAGAAACTGGAGATCTGTTTCGTAAAATATTACTGTAACAGTCATAATTTCATTTTGGACAACAAACATCACTGTACTTTTTAACATATACAAGAATATGTTTTTTTCAATCATACTTCAGTGCATTTCAAGTTTATGTCTTCTGTGATACTTCAGCTGATGGAATCTACATTCAGGAATGTCTTTATTGGGACTGTTAGCTAGCCAAGCACATTTTAAAGCAACTCTTTACCTGCCTGAGATTGAGTCCTTCAGTCATGTTTTTTTCTTCTGTTCAATTGTGTTCATTCTCAAAGACTGCCTGGACAAGTCCATGTAATTTTCGTGGCATGGATTTTCAGAAGTGGTTTCTCATTGCCTCCACCTTAGGGCTGAGAGAGAATGATTGGCCAAAGGCCAAAAATCATGTAGGTGACTTTGTGCCTAAGGCACATTATCTCCTGGTTTCTAGCCTGATGCCTTAACTACTATGCCAAACTGCCTCTTCTATTATAAATGGATACTGATTATTTGAAAATAATGAACTTCAGGTCCTGATTAGATGAACTATAGTAAAGTAAATCCTATTCATAAATTAAAAATGTGTGCTGAAGTTACTCTAATATAGATTAATCTGTTTTCTCCTATGAAAATAGAAGAATTCGTTCTCATTGAATTCTGTTTACTGTCATTTGAACTATATTCTTTTCTTCAAACATTTTTTAAAATGTGTGATCTTTTCAATTCTTTCAGAGATCTGGATCCTGCTCCAAATCCTCCTTATTTTCCATCATTTATTATCCAAGCTACCCTGGATTACATTAATAGATGTTGTAAAACTAAGTTCAATAATATTATAGCAATCCTTTCTAAGAACCCTGTAAGTAATTGATGCTCAGTTTTGTGTCACACTATTTCTGTATAGTAGTTATGGCATTTTAAATTACTGCAACTATATACATTGTATTTGTTAATAGTGGACATCCCTCTGAGCGTGGAACTTACTATAAATGTGCAACATAGGAAGAAAAAATGTACTAATTTCTACAAAATCAGGCTATGCTATTATATAACCTTTTAAATCTAAAAAGTCATCACACTATTAAAATAATAAGATAGCAATGACTGTTTCTTGCCTTCCAGATATCCTGCATTCATGGTCTCGTATATAATCATTAAACTGACTGTTAAGCAAATTAAAATCAAAGAAGATAAGAAATTTTAGTACATTATTTGTATGTTGCTTGTTTGGACAAGCAGAATTAATACTGCTTTGCTTTGGCTTTATGTCCAAATTAAGTTAATAGGGATAATTATTTAATGGTATAAGCAATAGCTCAGATGTGTCAGAGTTCTTGTGATTTCAATAATTCTAGGAAGATAAGAGATGGTTGAAGCATAGTCATGAACAGTGACCTAATAAGTCATGTTTATTTAAGACTAAATACTTGAAATAAATTGTATTTAAAGATTGATCAGGTAATATTTTCTTTTTGTGTAGGAGTCATTCCACAAAATTTTATTTGCTGTATGGAAGCAGGTATCTGGAACAAGAAACAATTATAAAAAACATAGAATGCTTATGATATATCATTTTTTTGTAAATCTGCTGTTGAAAGAAATAAAGACTGGCTTAGGTGGCGCTTGGGCTTTTGTATTGCGGGATGTGATTTATTCTATGATTCACCACATCAGCAACAGGTATGGCCATTCTATGTTATGCTGTCTTTATGTGGATTCTATTCGATTCTATTTTATTCATTTGAAATGGTTTTTATCCTGGTTAGTCATCTAGTGCAGAGCTTTTTAATATGATTGACATTTGATTTGGAGAGCATACTAAACAAGATTTTCACCTTATTATGTTTGAGCTTAGACTAGCTAATCTCCTTGTCAAAATTAATTTCCCCAATTCTTGACATGAACCAGGAATTATGGTTTAAGTAAACACTAGTTGTTAAATAACCTAGTGTGGGGTTTTTTGTTGTTGTTGCTGTTGACCCAATTAGCAACTGATTAAAGCCTATTTGTTCATAGCTGAGACATACATGTACACCGCCCTGAGTCCTTCGGGAGAAGGGCGGTGTAAAAATTTAATAAATATAATTTAATAAATATAAAGTGAATGTTGTATGATCTCAAATCTTTGCTTCAATATTTAGCCTCCATTATTTTTATTTGAAAAGATATATCTAAGATCTTTGCCTTTTGTAAAAATATTTGTATATTTTGTCCTTATTATGGTCTATTCTATAACTGAAGCAAATTCATTCTTATGTGTTATTAGCTATTTTTCTTGTGTTCCTCTTAGGCCAAATCCTTTGAGAGGAGTATCCCTCCGGAGCTTCTTGCTCTGTTGTGATCTTCTCAAGCGTGTTTGTCACACAGCAGTACAGTATTGTCGGGATGCCCTAGCGAGTCACCTCCATGTTGTCGTGGGTACACTAATACCAATAGTTGGAGAACAACCAGAAACTGAAGAAGAGGTATGTTTCTGAAGGAACCACTTACTAGGCATTTCATTAATCTAATTTTTGGAAAGCAATATTGTATTATTAACTTTTCATCTAAAAAGTGCAACTGCTTCATTAGGTTTGTATTTCACCTTTTGAATGATACAGAAGCATGCTTGATCATCTTTTTTCCTTTGAAAGTAAAATCCATGTGTGTCATCAGAATTATAAAACTGAATCATGATTTATGAAAAAATAGCTCAGGAACCGATTAAAAATTGTTTCAATTGTGTTGCAGTTATGAATGTTGGAATCATATTTGGTAATTTTACCTTTATAATTTTTGGAGGGCTACAAATTTATGTTTGCCTTAATCATTACCAAAAATTATGGTAGCGTTGCCTCTCGTACATGGAATTCTTATTTATCTGCACTCACATGTTTGCTTGAATGAAATGAGCTGCCAAACTGAATCATATTGCATTGTTGAGAAATTGCAGCTGTAATTTTTGTCTTCAAACAGACATTGGGGATCTTTGGATGTTCTTTCTTTGTTTTGTACAATAATATGAGGAACAAGCTTTGTCTTTTTAAAATCTAATTTTTTGCTTTGCTGTATCAACTGAAATATGAAGTAAAAATAGAAAAATATTTAGTCCCAGAATTGTTCGTAGAAAGGATGTTTTTATTCAGAAATAATTCTGAATAAAATAACTCTTTAATAATATTTATTCCAGAAAACTATTCAGAATTGAAACCTAAAAGATTCAAGAACATTCTTACTTAGCTTTCTGAGTGATGAGAGAAACAGAGAGAAAAATCTGCCTGTGCACTTATCTATTATTTCCATAAAGTTAGTTTTGGTAGAAGTAAAATATGGACTGCTAATATAGCAATCATGTGGTTGAATTGTGTGTTAATTCTGTTTAAAAAATGAAAACATGGTTGCTACAATTAGTATAATTGTTGTTGTTCTGCTATTTTATTTTTAGGTCTTGGGCTTATTAAAGTATCTAGTGATAGATAATCAGAACAATGAATATTTGTACCAAGCAATCAAATTAATAGATCCATTTCCTGATCATCCTCATTTTAAAGAACTACGGGCCACTCAACAAAAGATTAAATACAGCACTGGAAAATTTTCTCTTTTGGAGGTAATATCTTCAGGTTTTAAAAAATGGAATCCAAGGCAATGTTTCATATTGCTAATGGATTCTCTTCATCCTATTTGAACTAATATTTTTATTTGATTATTTATGTCAAAGCTCTTACATTATTGATTTTGATTATTATTATTATTATTATTATTATTATTATTATTATTATTATTATCATTATTATTATTATTTATTAAATGTATATGCCGCCCTTCTCCCTAAGGATTACAATTGCATTATATATTTAAAATTAGATTTGTATCTCAGATTTTAAGGATGTGTAATGCTTTGCAATAGTTCTTTATAGATGATTAAATTATGAATTATATCTTCATTGTCAAATTTATGTTTGCAGGAAATTAACCATTTCTTATCAATAAATATCTCTGATTCACTGTTTTTAACAAGACTTGAAGGTTTAAATGATCTGCACAAACAATTAGAAGATCATAAAGAACAAATAATGGAATTTATGAAAAAAAATCAGGGTATGGATTTTCTAATTCTGATATATCTTTATGTTTTGGTCCTTTCTTTTGTTTTCAAAGATCTAAGAAGTAAGTTAAACATGTATACTGTTTCTTATGTAAGCTTTACATATTCCTAATTGATTATTAGCATAATACTAGAAAATAATATCAGTATTTCCTAATGAGTTTGTGGAAAAGAATGATCTATCTATCAGTATCTGTCGGCTTGCCCGCCTATTCTATCTATCTATCTATCTATCTATCTATCTATCTATCTATCTATCTATCTATCTATCTATCTATCTAGTCTATGAATGTGTTTCTTTAATCATTAATTCTTTAATCTTATAAAACAAGTTGCTTATGTGATGCTGGTAATCTTCAACTTAATTGGTCACTTAATGACTACTATTATTAAGCTAGTAGCTTCTTTTTCTTGGGCCTTTGTGAGTCTGTTAATTTTGTTAATTTTGCTTTATTCCAATACATAGCTGCTGATATTATTACATTTTATGGGTATTTTAGTCTAGATGTTCTTCATTTACTATTTATATTTTGCAATTGATTGTAAAACGTTATAGTATTACTGCTCTTGTTTGGACTGCAATTAGTTACAGATGTATGATAAATAAATTTATTGCTACTATTACTTAGTTGATGCCTGGCAACGGGCGGCTTCGGAGGCTCTCGACCGTGTTGTGCCTTTGCGGCCTCTGAGCCGGCGCAGATCCCGGCTCGCTCCTTGGTTCTCCATGGACCTGCGGGATATGAAGCACCGGAGAAGGGGCCTAGAGAGCATTTGGAGGTCCAGTCGGTCTGAGTCTGACCGAACACAGTTAAGATCCTTTTCTAGATCTTATCTTGTGGCAATGGAGGTGGCGAAGCGTGCTCACTTCGCCACCCTCATTGCATCCGCAGATAACTGCCCGGCCGCCCTGTTTAGGGTGATCCGTTCCCTGTTAAATCAGGGGACGGGAGAGGACCCCTTGCAGGGATGGGCTGAGGAGTTTAGTGAGTATCTGGTGGATAAAATCGCTCAGATTCGGGCTGGCTTGGACTCTGACTGGGCAGTGTCTGACGAAGGGGAAACGACGGGTTTGGCCGATAATATCTGGGAAGAGTTTGATCCTGTGACTCCGGATGAAGTGGACAGGATCATGGGGAAATTAAGTGCCGCCATGTGTTTGTTGGACCCGTGTCCCACCTGGCTGATTTATGCGGCCCGGGAGGTTACACGAGGCTGGCTCCTGGCAGTTATAAATGCTTCCTTGAGTGAGGGGTGCTTCCCTGCCGCCTTGAAGGAGGCGGTGGTAAGGCCCCTCCTCAAGAAACCTGCCTTGGATCCAGCTATCTTAAACAACTTTCGTCCTGTCTCCAACCTTCGCTTTCTTGCGAAGGTTGTTGAGAGCGTGGTGGCACGGCAGCTCCCTTTGGTCCTGGAGGAAACTGAGTATCTGGATCCGTACCAATCGGGTTTCAGGCCCGGGTACAGCACGGAGACGGCATTGGTTGCACTGGTGGATGATCTCTGGCGGGCCCGAGACAGGGGTTATTCCTCTGTCCTGGTCCTTTTAGATCTCTCAGCGGCTTTTGATACCATCGACCATGGTATCTTGCTATGACGTCTTGCGGGGTTGGGAGTGGGAGGCACCATTTTACGGGCCGCTCGCAGACGGTGTTGACAGGAGGGCAGAGGTCAACCCCTAGGCCCCTTAATTGTGGGGTGCCTCAGGGGTCGGTGCTCTCGCCCCTCCTGTTCAACATCTATATGAAGCCGCTGGGTGAGATCATCCGTGGTTTTGGGGTGAGGTATCATCAATATGCCGATGATACCCAGCTTTTTATCTCCACCCCGAACCAAGCCAGTGATGCCCTTGATGTGATGTCCCGTTGCCTGGAAGCGGTACGGATTTGGATGGGGAAGAACAGGCTCCAGCTCAACCCGGCTAAGACTGAGTGGCTTTATGTACCGGCATCTCGACTTGTCCAAGAGGTTCCATCTTTGGTTATGGGAGGAGAGGTGTTGCCTCCCGTTGATAGGGCGCGCAATTTAGGCGTCCTCCTGTACTCACAACTCAGTTTTGAAGATCATATTGGAGTCGTGGCCAGGGGGGCATTTGCCCAGGTTCGCCTGGTGTGCCAGTTGCGCCCCTATCTGGACCGAGATGCCCTACGTACGGTCACTCATGCACTCGTTACCTCTCGGATAGATTACTGCAATGCTCTCTACATGGGGCTGCCCTTGAAGACTACCCGGAGGCTTCAGCTGGTGCAGAATGCGGCTGCGCGGGTAGTGATGGGAGCATCCCGATACTCCCATATTACACCCCTCCTGCGTGAGCTGCATTGGCTACCAGTTGTCTTCCGGGCAAGATTTAAGGTGCTGGTACTTACCTTTAAAGCCCTACATGGCTTAGGCCCGGGATATTTGCAGGACCGTCTGCTACCGGGGACGACTTCCCATCTCCCAGTGCGCTCACACAGAGAGGGCCTCCTTAGGGTGCCGTCGGCCAGACAATGTCGGCTGGCAACCCCCAGGGGGAGGGCCTTCTCTGTGGGAGCACCAGCCCTTTGGAACCAACTCCCCCTTGAGCTTCGGATGGCCCCGGACCTCCGGTCCTTTCACCGCGACCTCAAAACTTTTTTCTTCCATCAGGCTGACCTGGATTGATGATGGGTTTTTAAATATGTTTTAATTTTTAATTTTTTAACTGTGTAGTTAATTTATTTTGGGGCTGTTATTTAATTCTTTTTTAATTTTTGTATTGTTGTTTTTATTGTTAGCCGCCCTGAGTCCTTCGGGAGATAGGGTGGCATATAAGTCCCAAAAATAAATAAATAAAATAAATAAACTGGAACTACTGTTATATTGTTTCTATTAGAGTACAGGGGGGAATAATTTCAGCACATTTCTCTTGCCTTTTTTTCTTGAAATATATTCATTAAGTTATAGACTAATATCAAGGATGGTTTGGGACTTTATTATATACTTAGTAGTAATATTCAGATTACAATAACTTCAAAAATAAACATTTTTAACTTTGACTGAATACTAGCCCTGGCTATTGAGTCTCCTTTGTTTGGTTTTTTTTTTTTGCCAGTCTGTATAATATGGACACCTGGATAATAAAACTCCAGCTTGTTCTTTAAATAAGCTGGTGTTAAAACTCAGAAACAAATCATAACTTTTGATTTGTTAGGGAAAATATGACAGTCAGTCAGTCTGCTTATTTTTGTAATTTTATAAACTTTATTTATGTAAAAATATACAGGTAGCTGTCACTTAGGGATCACCATTGGGACCAACAACTCCGTTGCTAGGTACTATTGTTAAACAGAAAATCTTGTGACTATAACTTACCTATAATGAGGGCTACCTGTAAACCTACCTAAAACATCTGCCAATCCATTACAAAATTAGAAAGTAGCGTTAACGTAGATCAGGGGTTTTCAAACTTGGCCCTTTTATGACTTGTGGACTTCAACTCCCAGAATTCCTCAGCCAGCATGCCTGGCTAAGGAATTCTGGGGTTTGAAGTCCACAAGTCATAAAAGGGCCAAGTTTGAAGACCCCTGAAATAGATAAACAAAGTGTGCAATGTTATAGGCACTTTTCAGGAACTGAAACTTAATGAAATCAAGAATCAACTTCTGAGTGGTTTGCTCTGAAGCTAATATGAACTAGAGAAAGGGAGAAAATTATTTGCTTTGCCTTTTAATAGAAACTGATCTAATTTGTACTTCTAGCCAATGAAAGTGAATGTAGATTACTGGGGGAGGCGGGGGAGGGGGCTTCTCCAAATGTTTCATCCATCTTTCATCATACATGAATGCTGACAAATGCTTTTTATAGAACGTTATTGAAGCAAAATGGAATATATGCGCCTTTTTAAGATAAAATTAATCATGTCTAGTAAAGACTATGTTTTCAAAAGGAATAAGAAATGGATTGTTACCTGCTTTCTAAAGGTTGTTGAAGAAAATGCCGAGATCAACATCCTCTGAGGACATTTTATAACAAGGTTGCCAATAAATGTGCTGTCTTTTTTCATTTGCTTCTGTGCTGTTTGGAAAACAGTATCAGAGAAGACAAAGCTTTTGTAAGTGCTAATATATAATTGACACCCACGATATTACAGATGCTTCTAATATACATTTCTTTTAAATGTTAGAAAATCCAAGGGACTGTATTATAGTAAAGCTGATGGCATATCTGTTACAACTTTCAAAAACAGCTGTACATTCTACTGATACTATCTTGGGTAAGTCATCACTTGTTTAAATGGGTGAAGATTTTTAATAGCTTGCTTCATGTAATTTCATTGTTTCTTATAGCCTTGCATAATTAAAGAAACATGTGAAAAAAGTAATTGCAAAGCAATACGTGCTTGAGTAAATACTGTTTTTAGTTGTATTAATATTGTATTTTTTCAAAGTTACTTGATTTGTGTAGTTATTAAACTTTGGGAATTAATTGTCTCCCTAAATTGGGAAATATGGTTTTATATGCAGAAAAAGTAAGCTGGAAAAGCTTGGAGGAGTATATCTGGTTTAAAGCTTGGAGGGTTGTCTGGTTTACATCTTCGATTCTGCGTACTGTAATTTCCCTGCCTATTGCATTTTCTCCAGTGGATATCAACTGTCACTGGTCTGTACAGTTCAATTTGAAAGTAATGTAAAACTTGCTTCAATTTAGTTACTGAAAAAGTAAGAGATGGCACTGAAAGGAAAGCGAGTAGTCTACGTTTGTGTACAATCACATAATGTTGGCCATAAATATCCATTTCTATAGCTGTCAAAAGCACTGCATCCATATAAGTTTGCCTACCGTAGAATGCTGAGTAATATTTCCAAAAAGAAGGATATTAAATGACTGTACTGGATCAGGATTCCAAGTGATCCACATTTACCAACCGCAGTTGGGACCAGCAACATGGTTCCTAGTGATTACTAAGTGAAATCACAGCTGTGCTTATGAACTTTGCTTTACAGACCTGCGACGGTTATAAATATGAGGATTGTTCATAAAGTTACTTTTTCATGATAGTCGTAACTGAACAGTTGCTAAATGAGAACTATCTGTGTAGAACATATATTCCAATGCATATAGAGGGCAGTATTCAACTTCCTAACTAGGAAACAGTTGTCAAAAATATATATATACTAAATTCTGAAAATTATCTTCTAGTTCTCTTTTTTTCTTGTTCTATATTCAATTAGTTGAAGTTCATCCAATACCTGCTGAGAATATAGCTTCTGCCAAATCCCCAGATTTTATGTTATTATGTTTCTTAATTCACTGAACAGGAAGCTAACCAATAAAGTATATATAAAAAGAAAATGCACTTCTATTAATATATGATACATGCGTACATTGTAAGCACTATGCAGCTTCTTCCCTCAGATTCTGCCAAAAGTTTTTCTCCTTGCTTATTGATTTCTTTTTGGTTTCAAGTAATATGCAAAACCCACCTTAATAATGTTAATGTTTATATTTGCAGAGGCCGTTGCAAGTTGTTTGGGAGAAATTGGTCCTATAAATTTTTCTACCATAGCATTGCAGCACAGTAAAAATGGATCTAGTTCCAATACATGTGATCTGTTTGAAGACAGAGAACTTCAGTGGGTCTTTGTAATCTTAACTCTCATAAATAATTATTTAATAGATCAATGGTAAGTGTATAGGGAATATTCAACACAATATGAATGTATTGTTGGTTTGGGGATATTTTTGTATGTGGGTAGTATTTAATTGTGAAAAAAGGCTTTTGCTACTTTCAGTATTGAAGTTCGATCAGCTGCTGCTGCCAGTTTGAAAAACATTTTAGCTACCAAAACAGGACATACATTTTGTGAAATGTACAAAACCAAGACAGATACAATGCTGATATACTTGAATCCTTTCAGAACATCCAAGAGAAAGGTATTGTATTTTACACCATTCAAAATTAAATGAAGAATTGTACATTTTCTTCCTCGGTTAGAGAGAACAACATAGATTAGGGGGCTAATTTTACCCATTCAACACAGGTGTGTGCAGCATTTCTTCAGTTGGCTCCAATCCTTTCCGTGTTTTAGTTAATCTAGGGTAGGAAGATAAAATCAGCTCCTCCTCTGAAACTTGAAAACTGTCTGCTCCATATACAAACTTTAGGACACAGTAGTCATTCTGTCCTCCAGTAAGAATAAGCTGTGCCTCTTTCAGCAAACCAGATGACCAGTTGTATCCAACATCCAGAATAGGATTCTCTGTGTTTTTCTCAAGGCCCAGTGTTTAAAAGGTAGATTCTTGACTCCAGGCTATTCTTGCCATCTTGTTGTTCCTTTTTCAACTCTCTTCCAAGCAGTAATAAGGGAAAGAAAGTTAAGCAGCTGCTTGTTGCCTTGTGATCTTTGTGGCAATCATACAAGTTGGATGCAGATGGAGAGGAGAAATGTATGGGCAATAAATGAAGAGTATTTTAGAATCATAGGATTGAAAAGAGGCCCTCAAATCCAACTTCAGGGTAGTAATCCAAATTAAAGCATTCTTTACACTTGATGGTCCAACTTCTATTTGTGCACATTTCAGTTTTGAAATCTGAGGAGAAAAAATATGGACACTAGTAAAAAGGATTTTCTGTGCAGGGCAAGCTATTTATAAAATGGCTACCAAGGAAGAAAGTTGTAATCTCAAGTTGCAATTGTTGATCTTACAGAGCAAATAGAACACCTATTTCAGAAACGGAAACTTGCTCAGATGCAAGCACACAGAGTAGAGAATGTTTTATGCAATGTTTTGTGTTCTCATAGTGGTAGTGTGTGTGATATTGTGACAATGGGAGAGGTAAGTAATTAAAGGGACATTAACTAAATTTAATTTTTTCTCACTTTTGTTTCTAAACAATAATGATATTTAGCTCTTGGAGGTGCCTGGAAAGGTAAGAGAGACTCCTCCAGAAGATCTCGATCGTACAACCTTGTGGATTCCTCACAGTGAAAGTCATGAAATTTGGATTAAGACCTTGACTTGTGCATTATTGGATAGTGGAATGATAACAAGTGAAATCCTCCTGTTGCTGAAGCCTTTGTGTCAGGTAAATTAGATTGACAGGACTGCATGCTATAGTAAAGGTTCCATTTGTATTATTTTTAAGAGTGGTCTTCATAGGGGTAGGATAAAAACACTTGAATTAAAGAAATTAAAACAGTTCTTTCTATACTGCTTTTTCAGTGACCAGTTGTCAGCCTTGCAGAGTAAACCAAATAGGAATCACAACCAAATGAGCTAATTCTAATTTATTGTAAGGTTACATTTTGACAGAAACTTGCAAGTCTGAAAGTACAATCCCCCCCATCTTTCTTACAGCCCATGAAACTAGGGAGGATGTCTTCTGTACCTCTTGCCCTGCCCTCTATTCAGTTGCAGGCTACTCTGTCTCTTAAGTGGTCATTCTCTTTGCTGTGTCTCTCTGACCAAATTCCCAAGTCCTTTCCCACATACCATTACACCAATATTTCATTTTATTTTCATAAAGAAATATGCATTTCTTAGATCAGATATGTCAAACTCGCAACGTCATGTGACGTCGCACAACGTATCGGGACGGTTTTGCCATTGCTGGTAATGGGGTGGGCGTGGCTTCTGGATGACACGTCCGGCCCGTGAGCCGGCAGTTTGACACCCCTGTCTTAGATAATCTGATGAGAAAACAAGTGGATTTTCAAAACCTTATTTTTCATTTGTTTTAGGTTCATGCTGATTTCTGTCAAACTGTCCTTCCATATTTAATTCATGATATCCTACTGCATGACTCAAATGAATCTGGACACAGTCTTCTGTCTGCACAAATTCAAACCTTTTTCATGACCTGTTGCAAATATTCATCACCCAGTAAATCATCCACGCCTACAAATTTAGATTCAGGTATGAGACTGAAGCTTCTCTTGTGCTAGAATCTGACATAAACTATTGAAATATTTCATTTTTGTGGTGCAGCTGTGGTTGTGTCAGCTACAAAATAGCTCCTGCCAACATAGCAGTTCAAAAACAGGCACATGCAAGTAGATAAATAAGTATCACTCCAGTGGGAAAGTAACAGCATTCTGTGCCCCCTTGGCATATTGTCATGCACATGACCACAGAAGTATCTTAGGACAACGCTGGCTCTCTTGGCTAGGAAACAGATGAGCACCACTCCCTAGAGTCAGACATTATTGGGCAGAGGAAACTTTACTTTTAAACAACATAAAAGTGCCAGGCACACATACTGTAATTCTGGCAGGAGATTATACCAGAGTGTAGGAATTGTTAACATATTCATATACATTGATAATGATCTATTTATTGGTAATTTCAATGCCTATTCTCCCATGAATACTTGAAGTTTAGAAAGAGTTCTCTCTTTAGAATTTACTCCAAATTGGGCTGCCCTTGAAGACTATCTGGAAGCTACAACATTTCCAGTATTCAGCATTCCTAGGTTCATCCAAATTACACTCAGTCCTAGAGGAGATCAACCCTGACTGATCTTTAGAAGGCCAGATACCGAAGTTGAAACTCAAATACTTTGGCCACTCACTTGGAGAAGAGCCTAATGCTGGGAAAGGTTGAGGGCAAGAGAAGAAGGGGACGACAGAATGAGGTGGCTGGATGGAGTCACTGAAGCAGTAGGCGTGAGCCTAAATGGACTCCAGAAGATGGTAGAGGACAGGAAGGCCTGGAGGAACATTGTCCATGAGGTCACGATGGGTCGGACACGACTTCGCAACTAACAACAACAAACAGGCCTAGGAAGCATGCAACAGAACACCCCTATGCCCATGGAACACTTCCCTTGAGATCTGGCAGGTCCCTATCCTTTTAATGTTCCAAAAACACTTAAGATCTGATTTTTCCCTCCAAGCACTGGCATAGGCCTAGGGAAGAGTGTGTTGTTTGCTGCATCACAAAGTTTAGCTGTGGTGTCAGGTATTTCTTTTTGGGGTTTACTGCTTTTGTCTTATTGATTATATCTCTCTATCCAGAGAGTTAGCTTTAAGATGGGCTGCCATATAACTTTTTAAAATAAATGGATTCATTTAATAAATTGAATGAAAGAAATTCAAAAGCACTTTGAAATTTAAAAGTAGCATTCCTTAGGAACATTTTGCAGGTTCTGCATGTTATAATGTAGGAGTTATTTTTCAATTTATGTAAGGCTATTGTTCATTAATGAATTGAATTACTGTGAAGATATTCTTTAATATAGAGTCAGAAACTCTAGCTCATGGACATTTGGATAAAATATCTCGGAGAACAATGCTTGCTGTGGTTGACTACTTAAGACGGCAAAAAAAGTAGGTTGAATTGTTTTGTTGCCTATATTTTAATCTATTATTCTTTTATTCAGAAAGATAAGACCTGTTATTTGATAGAAATAGAAGTTTACAGTAATAATTGAATCTGCCAATTAAAAATTATTCTATTTGAATTTCTTCTATAGATTACATTAATCAATTTCTTTTTATTCTGGCATTATTTTAATTTAAAGCAATAAGTATGGCAACATCATGATGAAAACAATGTAACTAACATATGTGACTCTTTCATTTGGAAACAGTTGTAAAATGAGACTATTGTGTTTGTCTGATATTTTATCCAGGAATCCTTCCAGTACCATCTTTGATAACAGCTTCTGGCTGGAATTAAGCTATCTGCAAGTTGCCATGGTTGCCCAGTCTTGCTCAGCTCACTTCACAGCTTTGCTCTATGCAGAAATCTATGCAGACAGGATAGGCAGACAACAGGAAAGGTAGTGTTAATTGCAGTCTATTCACATTTATGCTAAATCTGTGATACAACTTATACAAAAGTGCATGGCTTACAGACATCTCTCCTCGGAAAGAATAAACCAGCCCTGTTTTTTGTAGTTAAAGTGATATGCAGTGCTTCAGTTTTGAAGAGCGAAAACTGCTTTGGAGTACTTGTTGACAGTTCTTTAACCAAATGGAGCTTTTCTTGGGATCACACTGAAGCCGATTAGGGCAATCATGTAATCCTGGGGAAACCCAGAGTTGCTTGATGAAACTGAATAGATCAGGCATGTCAAACTGCCGGCCCACGGACCGGATGTGTCATGCTGAAACCGCGCCCATCCCATTGCCGGCAATGGGGAAAAAGTCGTGATATCGCACAACGTTGCAATTTGACGTGCCTGGAATAGATATTCTAAGTGGCATGCATACTCCAAAGCTTCTCTATTTCTTTCTTTGAATCCAAAGGGTTGCAACTGCTTAATTTCTGGTGCTATTGGTTTGAATCATTGACAGTTTCAGCCTATGGAAAATACTATATGGAAGCAAGTATGGCAAATAGTTTAATATGATCAGGAAAACCATGAATTTCACCTGAACCAAGATTCCTCATCTGGTCCTCTTATAATGTCAGAATCATTAATTAGTTAAAAGGAGCTTTTGTTTTAGTTTGTAGATTTCACAAAAATATTTTTATTTCACTGATATTTCACAGTTAAAAGAGATATATTATTGCTTTATTTGTTGTAATTCTAACAAGTATAAAATATATTAAATACAACAGTTCATTTGCAGACCTCACCTAATACATTAAGTAAATGGACATAATTATTAGTTATGATTTGTATTTTCTGAATGCCCAGACATAGTATCAATTCCACTTGGACATCAGTTTTTAATTCCTTTTCTGCAGGTCTGCTTCTAAAGCAACTAAAAAACTAACATTTGAAGAAGGAAGTCAGAATTCAACATTTACTTGTTTAAGTGAGAAGAGTAAAGAAGAAACTGGGATAAGTTTGCAGGTATAGAATTTATTGTGCTGTACTTAAAAGTGGTCATTGAGATTACTTAGAAAGGTTATGTTTTAATGTGGTTTAATAAAAATAATGCATCTAATTAGAAATACTACATTGCAATGGCACTTATAGACAAATAATTGTCATCTTTTAATGGTGGCAGGATCACTTCCATAAATTAGCAACCTTCCCCAGATATATTAGAGTTAATTCCAATTAATTCCAAGCTATTACTGTCTCGTGTGTTCCAAAATCTAATTCAGTTTAACAACACACTACTTAGAAGTGAGGTAAGGTGTTACTCCCAATTATGCTTATTTGAGGCATAATTTGTAGGTTCTGCTAATATTTATTGCAAATTGTGGGATCCAAATAGATATTTTAGTACATATAAGAGAAATATTATACAGTGTTTCTTTGAACAGCAAACTCTTTGCAATAGCACAAACAACTTTTTAGACTCTTATCTGTTTAACAAGTAATTCACTAGATGATAGGATAGTTACTATTCAAGAAAAAAGTCCAAGAATACAAAGCGTATCTTTTACTAGTCTTTTGTACATGAAATAATGAAGTTATTAGAGGCTTGTCCATGTGCTAATAGTTTATAAAACAGTCAACTGCCAGTATTGTTTGTACTTGCTATGTTGTTGATTACTACAATGTTTTTAAATACAGGTCTTAAAGTAGAGGTAGTCCTCGACTTACAGCAATTAGTTTAGTGACCGTTCAAGGTTACCACGGCACTGAAAAATACAACTTATGACCATTTTTCACAGTCACGACTTTTGCAGCATCTCCGTGATCCAAATTCAGATGCTTGGCAACTGGTTCATATTTATGACCGTTGCTGTGTCCCAAGGTCATGTGATCACTTTTTGCGACCTTCTGTAAGCAAAGTCAGTGGGGAAGCCAGATTCACTTAGCAACCAGGTTACTAATTTATCAACTGCAGTGATTCACTTAACAACTGTGGGAAGAAAGGTAGTAAAATGAGGCAAAACTCACTTAAAAATATCTCATTTAACCACAGAAATGTTGAGCTCAATTGTACTCATAAGTCAAGGACTTAACTCTGTATTCAAGACTTATTTTTCAGATAGCTTCTTTTTCCCCTTAGGAGCTTCTTATGGATATATACAGAAGCATAGGAGAACCAGATAGTCTCTATGGCTGTGGTGGAGGAAAAATGCTGCAGCCATTGCCCAGGTATTAATTATATTAGAAAATTAACTTTATTGTTTAAAAAAACCTAGGAACTAAGGTTAATGTTAGTAATGTTTTTAACCAGGATAAGAACATATGAACATGAAGGGACATGGGGGAAAGCTCTGGTAACTTATGACCTTGAAATCAGCCTTCCACCATCAATTCGCCAAACAGGATTGGTAGAGGTAATTATAAATACAAAGTTGTTGCTAAGTACTGCTAATGGTGTGTACTTCTGTATTTTGTTTTATAAAATATGTTACAGTTTCAGCTTAGCCTTTTATGCTGCCTCGACTCATTTTATTCTGAGATGGATGCCTTTACTGAATTGTTTAAATAAATAAATAAATGTACATACGAATGAAGCAAATTAGCACTTTATTAATAATCCAATTCCATTAACCTAAAATAGTTGTTGTAAATTCTATGACCTATTTCATTTAAAAAGAAATCATTTAAGAAATAATTAAGTACATTGATCTTATAAATCTTAATATAATTAATGGTAAAAATATTTGCAACTAGTAAATATGTGTTGTTTCTAATATAGATTGGAAATGTTTTCATAAATCAGACTTCACATATTATATTAACATTAAGTTTCATTGATTAATAGGCTTTGCAGAATTATGGGCTATGTAATACACTCTCCACCTACTTAAAAGGATTGGAACAGCAGAATGAAGAAAGCTCCATAGAATTACAGGAGATTCGTTACCAGGCAGCTTGGAGGAATATGCAGTGGGATCAGATCTCCTCAGTCAAGTAATGCAAGTTATCCTGAATTTGTTTGTAATTTTTAGTGTGTGTGTGTGTGTGTGTGTGTGTGTGTGTGTGTGTGTGTGTGTGTGTATGTATTAAAATTACAATACATGAGAAACAGTCAATGGTTTTTGTCCATGATTGTCAGTTAGTGATCAACAATTTTTTATTTTTCAAGGCACCAAGCATTATGCAAAGAATTTCTTAATTTTGTGAAAAGGGTGGGAAGAAACAGCTGTAATTCTGAACCATCATGACTATAACAGAGAGTAATACCCATACTGGCATTCAGCTGTTTCACTTGATTTATCTTTGCTTGCAATAAAGTTTCTTATCTAGTCAAACTGTATCTGGGAAATGTCTGGAGGTCTAACCTAAGAACTATGCTTAGCTGTGTAAATTCTATGATTTAAAGCTTGGTTCTGATACGGGAAGCCTTATAGAATATGTTTTTAGGCCTTATAAAGATGATTGTTGTAAAATTTAAGTCAAAAACTATACTGTTGCTTTTACTTTAAGAGATGAAATGGAGCAAAGAGGCTACCATGAATCACTGTATGATGCTCTACAGTGTCTACGGGATAGAGATTTCTCTACTTTTTATGGAAGACTGAAATGTGCCAGGTAAGAAACCAGCTTTAAAACTGTCATGTATATGTTGTTAACAAATAAAGTATTGGCGAATGTCACATTTTCTTATGTGTTGCAGTTTAAATTAGCAAACAGATATGCATCATCAGCAGAATGTTCTTTCGGAAAACTTTTGCAGCAATTTTTAAAAGTTAAACCTTTTACTTACAGTGTGAATCAGAAAGCAATGGAAATCTTGACAGAAAATACATTTGGAAAATCAGCAGTAAGGCATAAATCTTTATGAAGGTGTAAATTGACTTTAAAAAAGGTTTTCCAGACTAGACAAAAGTATTAGTTGTTGTTCTGTATGCCAAATCAACATCAGCTTATAGTTTGCATGTGTTTTATTCAATAACATGCAGGTTGATATCTGTGTTCTTTTCAAAGTTTCTTTTGTAGTTAAATGAAATATTCTTCATAATTTCTGCTTAATGGCTTTTGAGTTGGTTTGCCTATAAACAGTGTATTATAATTATTTCTTCCTTTTATTTGTAGAATCAAAGAAGTAGAAGAGCTATTGAAAGGCAGCCTTGAGTCTGTATATTCATTACTGCCTACGCTGTGCAGGCTTCAGACAATTGGAGAGCTGGAATATGTAGGACAACTTTTCTCTGGGTATTTTACTATTTCTTTATACATTATATTAGTCCTCTGAAAATTTTCAGTGCTTCGACTATGTAAAATCAAAGTCTCTTAAATGTGTGATGCTTCGTTGTAAGCCTAAATAAAAATTTTAAAATATAAATAGTATAGCAATAGCTTTTAGATTTATATAATGCTTCACAATGCTTTATAGTTCTCTCTAAGCGGTTTACAGAATCAGCATATTGCCCCCAACAATCTGGGTCCTCATTTTACTGACCTCGGAAGGATGAAAGACTGACTCAACCTTGAGCCAGTGAGAATCGAACTGCTGAATTAAATTAAACTAAATTCTAACCACTGTGCCACCATAACTCTTTATATTATACTGTTTTCTGAGTAATTTAATGATCTCATTAAGTAGCATTTTTTGCCATTGGGCTGGACTGAAACACAGTCATGCTTAAAGTGAAATATTTAGCTCTTTATTAGAGTAACATAGATGAGATAAGCGGTGTAGAAATGTGATAAACAAAACCTAGTTGTTGTTGTTTTTAAAAAAATGTACCATACAGTACAGGTTAGTAAAGCTTTGGAGGCTTATTCTTCATTGATTTGCCTTCAAACGCCGAAGGACTTGGCTCAGATCTTAAGACTTTAATAATTAAAACATTTCTTTATTCCAGCTTGGTTCTTATGTACATTTCCAAACAAAAGTATGCCTAAACCAGATTTCTGAGCAAAATATGAGTATGAATGTGAAAGGTATAATTAGTTTCCTACATTATACTTCTATATTAGATCTATAAATAAATAAAGTCCCCAAATGATAAACATATGGAGGATCTTGTATATTATTGTTCTCAATGACTGGCTAAATGTAAGCATTATGATCAGAAAACCTATAGTTTATTTGGAATATTGCTATGGCAATATAGCAACACTTTCCAAGCATCAACAGGCTCTCTTTGCTTTCATCAGCATAAAAGCACCATTACAACCACTACTCCTTTTAGGAGTATGTGCAATACTGTGACACATGTAGGAAGGGAGTGGTGTTTGCACCCTCCTTCCCTCACTGACACTGCATTCTCCAAAAAACTCCCCCAAAATTAATTCATTTAATCCTGGTAGTTTTTCATGTAGATATTTTAATTTCTCAGCTGCCCTTTAGAGCTTGAGCCTAGGTTTTAAACTAAGGACTATTTGTGGCTAACACTTTATTAATGTTTAGTCAAAGCTTCTTAGTTTTATTCTTTGCTTTCAGGTCAGAAACTAATAACCAATTGCATAATTTGCATCTGAAGTGGCAGAAGCAGTCGCAACTTCTTCAGGATAGTGACTTTGCTTTCCAAGAGCCTATAATGGCTTTACGTACAGTAATTCTCAAGATTCTTCTGGAGAAGGAAAATGAGAATGACCAAAGGGAATGCATTAAAAACATCCTCACTGAACATCTTGTGGAACTATCCAGACTGGCTCGAATGGCGAATAATTCACAAGTAAGAATCAGCCGTAAACTATTTCCTGAAATAGAGGCTTATACTTTTATTAACATGCAAATATTGGATGAATAAAGGATTTTATGTTTAGGCGATTATTCTTCATAGAAACTGAGCTTGTCACCTGGAAAATTAACACCCTGGGTTCAAGACTTGAGTGCAGCGCAACAGAGTGAAGTCCTGTTACTTGCCCAGCTCCTGGCCACCTAGCAGTTTGAAAACATTCAAATGCAAGTGCATAAATAGGTACCACTTCAGTAACAACGGTCCGTGCGCCTTTGCATATAGTCATGCTAGGCACATGACCTCGGAAATGTCTTCAGACAATGCTGGCTCCCTCGACTAAGAAATGAATATAAGCACTGCCCCCTAGAGTCAGAACAACTGGACGGGAAATCTTTACAGTCACTAGCATACTTTCAGAATGTTTCATTCCACAAAAAGTCATCATAAATGTATCTTTATGCCAAAAAAAGAGGTATTTATTGTAAATGAAATACTTTGTTCTAGTAACCATAAGATTCTGTTTTGGTGTTTGTCCATAAGTAATGTCAGTAAATATCCTTGTATCATGAAGTGAATATCTCCCTTCTTCCCTCCTTCCCTCCCTCCCTTCCTTCTTTCCTTCCTTCCTTCTCCGTCTGTCTATCTGTCTCTGTCTACCTACCTACCTACCATCAAAATGTTATCACCAGCTACCATTTTCCTTTTTGTGCATGAAGGCATTATAGGCCTTGAAGCATGTACTTGTCTTCACTCAAAGCTTGGCACTGTTCATAGAGTTGTTAATTTTCTTTTCTGGATTAAACCATAAAAATAGTTGCCAAATGTAACTTTTTTATTAGGAAAAAAACATTGTATAGGCAAAGGGCCTTAAATTCTGTGGTGCCATGATTCTCTAAAATTGGAAGGAAACCACAAAGAGTTCTTTGTGTTTATTTTCAGCTTGCAGAAAGAGCAATATATGAAGTTAAACAGTACAGTCCAGCTAGGCACGGAATATCAGAATGGAAATTGGAAGAAGCTCAGGTGTTCTGGGCTAAAAAGGAAGAAAGCTTAGCCCTGAGTATTCTAAAAGACATGATCAAAAAATTGGATGAAAATTGGTTTGAGGTAGTATGGTTTATTTGATTGATGAGTTTGGTAGTAACAAAATTGCTTTAAATTCATGCTTTGTTTTGTTTTGAGAAATATGTGGTTCTATTAAATTAAGAAGAGCAAAGTATTTGAAGAAAAAATATCAAGGTGAAAAATAAAGGAGATGCTGGGAAAAAAAGAGTTGCTTAATATTGTAGTAAAATATCCGCTCTGCATTATTCTTATTCCAAGGTTGAGAAAGACCCACATCTGAAATTAATTTACACAGAATGCCTGAGATTATGTGGAAGTTGGTTAGCAGAGACCTTTTTAGAAAATCCTACCATCATTTTGCAGAACTACTTGGAAAAGGTAAAGGATTTGGAGAGAATCCTATAACCTATGCTAAATATTTGAAAATTAAATTTGGTTTACATTGTTCTATTTGTTTAATTGTTACTCTCTTTAATGGCCATATTTATCCTGTTCCTAACATCGCTCCAGGCAGTTAAAATTGCTGGGGATCACAGTGATGACAGCAGTGATGAGCTGAAGAGAGGAAAGATGAAGGCTTTTCTGTCTTTGGCTCGTTTTTCGGATACTGAGTACCAAAGAATTGAAGATCGTATGAAATCATCAGAGTTTGAAAATAAGCAAGCTTTGCTGAAGAAAGCCAAATATGAAGTTGGCCTTTTAAGGGACCATAAAGTTGGAATTAATAAGTAAGTCTCACAGCTGAAACCAGCCAGTGTTAGTAACTTGATTGAAATTTCCAATAAGTGATCATGGACACCGTAGCATTTTGCAAACACTAAGATGGCATCCATGCCCAGGGTTTAAACAATGTTAATAAAATTGCCACCCTGTGAGATAGCTAAATCTATGTTCTCAAGGTATCCTTAAGACTTTAGCTGTTTAAATTTTTTACGTACAACTTTTTTGTTCCTATTTTTGGGATATATTTACATGATACTGTCCATTCCTTTGAAAAGCTGTAAGTATTCAAGCCAATGCTATTGTAATAAAAAGGAAATGGCCCTGGTCTTTTTATCTTGGAATTCTTTAATTTCACTGTATTATCCTGATATTCATGAAACAAGTAGTTTAACAATGAGTTTCTTGCAGGATAAATGTATAATTATCCTTTGTATAATTATTGGTATTTAATCAGAGGAGTTTTGGGATGGAGGTTTCATTTCTCATTTTGTACTGCTTAGATACACTGTGAAAGTTCAGAGGGAGCTGGAAATAGATGAATGTGAAATTCGCGCTCTGGGAGAAGATCGCAAGCGTTTCTTATGCAAAGCAGTTGAGAACTACATTATGTGTTTATTGAGTGGAGAGGAGCATGACATGTGGATCTTCCGCCTCTGTTCTCTCTGGCTTGAGAACGCTGGACTTTCCGAAGTCAATGACATGATTCAGGTTGGTCTTGCTGAAGTCTTATTTTTCTATTTCACGTTGGGGTTGCTTCATAATGAGAACCAATTTGGTACAGTCGCTAGAAAGCAGGACACGGAGTGCTTGGCCTGCCTTAAGCAGGAAGCCTCTTGGTTGACCTTGGGCCAGTCACTCGCTCTCAGCCCTAGGAAGGAGACAGTGGCAAACTGCATCCTTTGGAACCGCTTACCAGCTGAAATCCGGATGGCCCCCGACCTTCGCTCCTTCCGGCGTGATCTAAAAACTTATCTATTCCAACAAGCCGGCCTGGCCTGATGGATTTGGGTTTTAAAATTTTTTTTTCACTTTATTGCTTTATTGTATTCTTACTTTATTGCTCTGTACACCGCCCTGAGTCCTCCGGGAGAAGGGCGGTATATAAAACAAACAAACAAACAAACAAATAAATAAATAAAAGACTCACTTCAGTGAGATGGCTGATATAGAATTAGATGATAGATGGATGGATGGATGGGCAGGCGGGCGGGCGGGCGGGCAGGCTCACTCAAAAACTGCTGAAATTTGTCCAGAAATCAATGTTGACTCGAAGATGTGTGCACGCACAAACACATATTTGAGGCTAAATCTAGGGCCAGCTGCTTTTATGTTGTGAATCTTTGATTTGGATCTAAGCTTTTATCATGTAAATCCAGCTTTTGTAAAAGACTTGTGCATGTTGATTTGGATTTTACACGTTTTGTGCATATTTATGCTACATGTACAGTTTCTCAAAATCAGAACAAATTTTGTATTGCATTATTTGTTGTTTGTTTCACTAGATAAACTATAGTTGGTTAGTTTGAAGGATACTATCTTGTTTTTCTCCTACATAGAGAAATGATTAGAAGTAAAGCATTGCATTTGACACACTCGTCATTTCTTCTCTCACTCTCATTATGTCTGCCTCACCTCATTAGCTTTTGTTTTTGGGATATGTGGCATGGTTATCTGAATTAATTAGCATCAGCTTGCCATCTTAATAGTGTTTTTGACTTAATTTTTCAGCCTAGTAAAAGAAAGTATCCAACTTGCATAAACATCTAATTATGTTTCATATTGATTCTTTTTTTATATACCAAGCAAACCTTATCTTTTGTAGCTTTATTTGTGTTTTTTTTTACTTTTCAGTCTGGTCTACAAATCTGGTAATCTGGGGTGCCTCTGTGGCAAAGGGAAAGAAAATATCCAGAGGGTGGTATAAAAGAGATATAGTTAGCAACGTAGTATTATATTTGCATGGCTTTCTTAGGAATATATGTAGTCCTTGCTTAATGACCTTAATTACCAATTCCATTGCTAAGTGAAGCAGTACATGAATGTGCCAACTTACGACAGCAGTCCCAGTTGGGGTCCTTAAGTAAAACATCACATGACTATTGACTTTGCTTGTCAAAAGGAAAGGCTGAAAATGATGATTATATGACCACAGGATGCTGCAACCCTCATAAATGCTTGAGGGTTGCCAAGGACCTGTATTGCAGTCATGTGACCATAGGACACTGCAATAATTATAGTGTGAAGACAAGTCATAAATAATTGTTTTCAGTACTGTCATAACTTTGAACAGTCACTAAATGTATGGTTGTTGATCAAGGGCTATCATTATATTCGATCCCAAGATCAGATTAATATAATCATTTTCTTTTGTTGAAAAGATAATGATACTTCCATATTTTATTGGTATTAATAGTAATGGATTATAGCCATTCTGTTCTGGCATTCATAAAGCTTATACAAACATCTTACACTGTAAAAAAAAGGTCTGCCTGTGTTTAAATACTAAATGCACTTTCCTATTTTGCCTCTATTTTACATGCTCTTCTGCTGCACAACAGAAGGAGGCACAGAAAATCCCAACTTACAAATTCTTGCCACTGATGTACCAGCTGGCTGCTCGAATGGGAACCAGGATGAGTGGTTTTCATGAAATTTTGAATAATGTAATTGACTTTCAATTGTCATGTATCTTCCTCATTTACAAATATAGAGGTTTTTGTTTGAATTTTAAACAGGTATGATAGGAGAATGGTGTAATTTTTTTTCTTAGAATGCATGTAGACTGTTGAGCTAGTAGAATTCTTTCTACATTGCTTTAGATACTTCGACAGTGCTAAAGGATTTCCTTGACTTATAATAGGGTCAAACAACCTTGTCAAGAAGTACTCACTATGACATATGTTACATGTTAAATGTTTTGGGGTGGGGTGTGCCAAAAAAACTAGATAGTCCTCAGTTTATGTCCACAGTTCAGAGTTACGGTGGCACTGACAAAATGGACTTAGGGTAGGCCCTTGAAGTTCTGTCTCTGTCATGGTGTCCCTGTGATCTTGTATCCCAAAGATCTGCTGCCCATCATCCCTCCTGCCCTCTGTAGTACACACCTGTTTGTGGCATTCTCCTACCCTGGTGGCTTCTGCTGGCCCATCTGCAGCCTCCACTGGCCTTCCCCTGATTCTTCTCTATCTGTGGTACCCACACCCATTGTGACAACTGTACTCCCCACACGCCTTGACTAGGACTCCCACCTCTTCCCACTTAATGTCCCATGCACCCTGAGGTTACGATGGCGGCACCCAGGACTGCTGACATTGCTTTTGCTAAGCTATGTGGTCATATCATGTCGCACTTTAAGACTGCATCACTTGGCAATGGCAATGGCAGTCCTGGTCCCCATTGTTGTAATATCCTGCAGACCGCTTGTAAATGGGATTAAAAACTAGCTTTCATTTAATGTAAATAATGTGAAACTTATATTAAATTAATTAACAGTGAATGCTCCAACACTGGAAGTTTTTAAGAAGAGACTGGACAGCCATTTGCCTGAAATGTTATAGGGTTTCCTGCCTGAGCAGGGGGTTGGACTAGATGACCTCCAAGGTCCCTTCCAACTTTATTATTATTATTATTAAACTATAGCAAATATAAATCTTTAGGGAGGAGCCATACATAAGGCTTTCTGGGTCCATATATATACTTTTGAGTTAAAGCACATTGGACATTATTGATGAAACTTTGATGCTTGTTTAATGTTCAGTTCGTATTTTATTTTAAATAATCAACTTTTAAAATATTTTACTTGAATAGCTTATAGCAAGAATTTCTCTCGACCATCCACATCACACTTTGTTTATAATTTTGGCATTGGCTAATGCCAACAAAGATGAATTCCTGGCCAAGCCAGAAGTGACTAAAACAAGTGGACTAATAAAAAATGTGCCAAAGGAAACATCTCTTCTTGACAAGGTACTTAAATTTAACTGTATTTGCATTATTTCAGGTTGTAAAAAAAAGTTTTGTTAAAGGAATCATAGAACATTATCAGCTTTGAAGATAAGGATAAAAAAAATTCTTCTGTAATGTATTCTGTTTCCTCATATCAGATTTATTTTAAGTTTTTGATTAATTTTATTCTTTGCATTTGAATTGTATTTTAACTTCCTTTTTTTTTAAAAAAAACCTCATCCTGCAGGATCGAATGAAGGCTGCTAGCAGTATAATTGACATTGTAAAACGCAAAAAACCTGATATGGTGGTAAAGGTTGAAGCCCTTTGTGATGCTTATATTATTTTGGCAAACATGGATGCAACTCCCTGGAAAAACCACAGAAGTAGGTATTTGGGGAATTGGGGATTATTTGGATGCTTGGAATCAATTTATTCCTAGTTCAAACCCTATAGTAAAGGGGACTGTTTTCTGTCAACAATTAATTTTACTTGGAGTATATTATCTAGGAATGCTGTATGTTGTAAATATTTTTCCCAACTTGCTATGCCTAGTAGATCAGATTGATTTGGCAGGGTATAAATCCAATAAATACACAAGTAAACTTAATTTGGCAGGGTATAAATCCAATAAATACACAAGTAAACTTAATTAAAATAAATTGTTCAGTAGTTGCTAAGTAGAACCTCTGAAATAACTTTCAATAGTATCAGAAATGTATTCTGAACTTCTTCAAAGACTGTTCCCCAAGCATTGACTTTTCAGTATGACAAGGAGTGCTGGCCTGATAAGTTATATTGACTCAATGAACAGCAAATATTTATTAATGTGAGGCATGTATTGTTTATCCAGGAGCCATAAATATTCCTTCCGATCAACCTATAACTAAATTAAAGAAACTAGAAGATGTTGCTGTACCTACCATGGAAATTAAGGTAACTCAATTTAAGTTAAATTTAAATCTCAGTGTGTTGTGGGTAGCAGAGAAATGAAAACATCCTTTATTGTTCAATTGAACATTTCATTTAGGGAAGGGACAAATGGCAAGAAATAGCTACATTTCATCTAAATTTCTGTGTGGTTTTAGGTGGATCCTAGTGGCAAATATGAACATTTGATTACAATCAGATCATTCAAACCAGAATTTCACCTAGCAGGCGGGATCAATCTGCCCAAAATAATAGATTGCGTTGGTTCAGATGGACAACAGAGAAGGCAGCTTGTGAAGGTGAGTTCTCTATTTCATTATGAAATATGAACAGGATTATACATTTGGCACTTTTGTATACTGCTGAGTTCTTCACATCAGAAAAGGTATGATAAAATATTCAGTCACAAACATGCAATCAGCGGAAGTACACACCTTCACTGTTAAGCTTATTTCTCATTTGAGTAACATTTTAGTATTGGAATGCATACATAGAAAAATGTGTTTCTTTGTCCAGTATCATTTTGAATTTGCACTGTTGGGTCAGGACTCTACCATGGCAGCTTCTGTATATTTTTATTTCATTGTATGAGAATTTAGATAGTAACAGTTGGCAGGTGATAATGGTAGTGAGTGAAAAGTTTTTAAGCAATTTTATTATTATTTTTGCAATGCTTACCAAAGTTTTTCCACCCTGTTGGGCAGTTCCAAAGAAAGAAGGTTCATCTGAAATTGCAGTTTCATTCTCACTCTCATTTAGAATGCAAAGGTTGTGGGGATGTGTGGAGCCTTTTTTTTTTAATAATAATTGCTGTCCTTAATACACTTACATGCATGAAGTTTCCATTTGCTTCTCTGAATGCATGTAGGATCAGGTTATGCCTTTATGTTCATTCTGGAGACAATGTTATTCCTGTTGCTTTTTTAAAAAATCTCTTAAAGGGGCGGGACGATCTGAGACAGGATGCCGTTATGCAACAGGTTTTCCAGATGTGCAACACTCTGCTACAGCAAGATGCTGACACCAGAAAGAGAAAACTGACCATCCGCAGATACAAGGCAAGTTTTGCATGAAAATTCTCTGCTGTGGATATAATGTTGATGCCTTGAATGCCGGAGGAACTGCCTTGTCGAAGACCATTCATTCATCTGCCGTTTCTCATTAATGGCTTCTAGAATAACTGGCGATGGCAGAATCTGACCCCCAGGCAAATGGGTTGCCAACCTTTCTCCTCCAACAGAATAAGCGTTTGCCTAGTTTCAAATGACGACCGCAGGGTAGTAGTAGTTTTCCCAGAGCCTTGCCCATCCTCTGATGCTTGGGAACCTGCTGCGAGTGTAGCCTGGGACTCTTTATTTATTCTCTCTCTATTTGGAGCAACAACCAAACAGTGCAAAAAATGATGCAATTAATGCAATTTAAAATAGATGTAGTGCTCGACTGATATCCATTTGTTCAGTGACTGTTCAAAGTTACAATGGCACTGAACAAGTAGTGGTTACAACTGGTTCTCAAAAGTTCCAACCCTCTCAGCACATGGTTGGAATCTGAGTGGTTGACGACACATTCCCTCTTACAACTGGTTGCCTTGCGCCCCAGGATCTTGTGATTGCCATTTATAACCTTCCTTATTGGATTCCTTTGAAAATCTTTGGGGAAGCCAGCAGGGAAGGTCAAAAGATGCTGGGGAAGTCTTCCCTCCTGTGGACCCCCATGCACACTCTGGGCTCATGCAGTGCCTTTCACACCACCCCCAGCCACCATGCGGTGCTTCTTGCACACCCTACCTGACCTGCATAGCACCTTTCACACACACCCTTGTGAACATTCCGTGATCTGCACCTCTTAAACACCCTCCCCAACCCTTGTGGTGCCTCTTGTGCTCCTTCCCCATCCTTTGCAGTGACATACCCTTGTACCCTCACTAGCCTCCCTCACATCCATGCCTTACCTTGCATACCCCATTGCTCTTTGCTCATCTGCCCATGGACCTAGGACTTGCAGCTTTCTGCCAGCTTTCACAGTGGCTTGGGCTGTGGGAAGCCAGCACGAGGTTACCTTGCCTAACAACCATGGGAGTCAGTTAACAACATCAGCTGAGGCTGCAGGGATTGTCATCACTAAGCCATGGGGTAATGTTTTATGACCGCACTGCTTAGTGATCAAAATTCCAGTCCCAATTGCCCGTGTAAGACAAAGACTACCTGTGTAATGCAATTAAGTAAGAGCACAGAAAATATGAGTAATACTCCCATATTACACCCCTCCTGCGTGAGCTGCATTGGTTACCGGTTGCCCTCCGGGTGAGATTTAAGGTGCTGGTACTTACCTTTAAAGCCCTACATGGCTTAGGACCGGGATATTTGCAGGACCGTCTGCTGCCAGGAACGACTTCCCATCGCCCGGTTCGCTCACACAGGGAGGGCCTCCTCAGGGTGCCGTTGGCTAGACAATGTCGGCTGGCGACCCCCAGGGGGCCTTCTCTGTGGCCCTCTGTGGCCGCCCTGAGTCCTTCGGGAGATAGGGCGGCATATAAGTCCCAATAATAAATAAATAAATAAACATTTTTTTTATTGAAAAGTTTTAACATACAATTTTTCCCTTAAAAATCCCCCCTCCCCCTCCCTTCTCCCTCCCCCCCTTCCTCTCCCCCCTCCCCCCCTCCCCCCCGACTTCCCAGAGCTAAATACAAGGTATATATAAAAAAACAATCATAAACAACCATATACTAACAACCATAAACTCTAAAATCTATCACTCTCTAGCTTATATAGGATAAAACAAACCTTAGTAATATTAAATATATATAAAAAAACTAAGATAGAAAAAGAAAAAAAGAAAGAAGACTTATTCAAATACTACATAAAACTTCTTAACCCTATACTTATTCTGGATAAACTCAATCCATTTTCTCCCTTCCATAATATAGCGTTCTTGCAAGTAATCTTTCAAATAGGCCGAAATCTTCGCCATTTCAACCAGGTCGGAAACCTTTAAAGTCCACTCTTCTATGGTCGGCAGTTCCTCTTTCTTCCAGTACTGACCTATCAAAAGTCTTGCTGCCATAATTAAATTCAACATCAACTTAGTGTCCACAACTGTAGCATCTGTAATTATTCCCAAAAAAAAAAAAGTTGCGGACAAAACTTTAACCTCTGTTTAAAAATCTTCTGTATGTTCCACCAGACTTTTATCCAAAAAGCCTTAACCTTTTTACAAGTCCACCATATATAAAAATATATTGCGTCTTCATCACCGCACCTTCAACATTTAGGCTAATAATTCAGATACATACTTAGCTTTTTAAGATCTAAATGCCATCTATAAAACATTTTGTAAAAATTCTCTCTTAGATTTCAAGCTTGTGTAAGTTTTACATTCCTCACCCAAATCTTTTCCCACCTCCCACTGCTTGGCTGTAAGTACGTTGTGAAAGTTCCATAGACTTCTGCTGATCTTGTTCTTTTATCTTTTTTGATCGTTTTAAAGCAGCACGCGTCACCCTCTGTTCTCTGGGATCATCCAAAGAAGTTGTAACTTGATCTCCTCCAGCACCATTCTCCTCTGTCTGTCCATCTTCAGCCTCTTGATGTTCTCCTTCTCCAGATCCCTTTGCAGCTTCCAGAAGTGTTAATGGGGTTGCTTTTAAAACATTATTGTAAAAATCACGCGCTTGCATCACAGTAACCAGACGGTACCTTTTACCTTCATGCATCACCATCAACCCAGCTGGGATCTCCCATCTGAACCTTATATCTCGTTGCTTGAGCTCTTGCACAAGAAATGTAAAATCCTTCCTTCTCCTTAAAATCTTTGGAGGAATTTCTTTTAGAACCAGAACTTCTTGATCAGCAATCACAACTTTAGTATCATAGGCAGCTTGTATAACTTCATCTCTAATTTCCCTTTTTGCAAAATAAACCACCACATCTCTAGGCAACTTTCTCTGTCTAGCAATCCATAAATTCACACGAAACACTTTATCCATGCCTCCTTTTATTTCAGATGCTGGCTGATTCAATACCACTTCGAGAGCCTCAGAAACCAGCTGCTTTAGATCTTCCTTAATATTCTCCTTTAAACCTCTGATTCTAATGGCAAACTGCATCTGGAAATATTGAGCAAGACTCAATTCTCTATCCATTTTGTCTCTTAAATCTTCATTCTCCAATACTTTTGCTTCTAATATGGCATTCTTTTGAGTCAAATCTTCCACTTTTTCCTCCAAATCTTCCACACATTCAGCCACTTTATACACTGAAGACAAAATGTCTACCTTCATCACACTGAACTTCTGTTCCATCCTCTCCTCCATTCTCTCCTCCAACTTCTCCAATTTCTCCTCCATCTGTGCAAATTTATCACCCATTGATTCCAAAATTACCTGGGTATGTTTTTCAAGAGCATCTTGTAAATCCTTCGATGTCAATACATCAGGAGGATGCAATGCCTGCAATGATGATTGTTGCACCGGAGAAGTTCCAGCACTCCGAAGAGTTTTAGGGGGAGGTTTAGCCGCCATCTTTTACTTTCAATTGTGACGCACTTTCACTTTAAGTTTAAAAAGTCCATCAAGCTCGAGAGTAAAATAAAATAATCCTCTTCACCTTTTCCTCTTGTACCGCTCTGCCTGCTCTTTTTATTCCATAGTCCTTCCTTCAGGCAGGGGTGGTCGCAGACGCCTGGCTCTGCTCCAAGAAATCAGGAGCAGAGGCGCTGGCCAGCTGGGAGCGACCCAGGCTACGGGGGAGTTCGATCCTTCAGCCGCCCAAGCTACAAGCTCAGGCGGCCCCGGAGAACTCGACCCCTACCTGGGGCCTCACCCCCTCCTCTTCTCCCGAGGAGGGGGCTTCAAATTCGCCCGAACAGCTGATCGGCGCTGTTTTGGGCGAAAATCACTCAGCTGAGCCGCGGGCAGCCCGGGAAGGCTGTCTCCGGCGCCGCGCAGCCACCGGAAGTCCCAATAAATAAACATTATATGTTGTTTTATCTGAAGTAGCAAATGCACTTCTGAAATGTATTATGTGCTTTACAGCTGAATCCTTCCCCTTATTGCAGACTAGCTCTAAAACAATTAATCAGCTTGTGCATGTCCTCTTTCCTTCCTTTTGTCTTGAGAGTTTTCTTCTCTCTTTCCAATGATAACCCCAATTCTGTGTTAATACGTTCTCTAGCACTTTCCTGATTAAACAGAGATGGCACAATTCATAATAGATCTGCTTTGTCTACCTCTTTAGGTTGTTCCCCTTTCTCAGAGAAGTGGCGTCTTAGAGTGGTGCACTGGCACAATTCCTTTGGGGGAATTCCTCATCAATACTGACAGCAGTGCGCATAAACGCTATAGACCACAAGACTACAGTAGCTTGGACTGTCAAAGGAAAATGACTGTAAGTCCGCCACATTAAATTATGCCAATTAATACTTCTTCCTTCGTAGAAACTGGTCACAAGAAAATAGATGGGGTAGCAGAAATACGGTTGTCTTATGTGAGAGACAATCATTTCGTCGAACAGTGGCTCAGGATACACACAGAAAAGTAATACGACCTCAGAGACTTTTACCATGTAATAGGAATTCAGTTTTTAAATCCAATTTAGCTAGTGGTACAGATGGGTCGAGCTGTCAGGTATAATGAGATGATGACACACTGGCACAGTGAAAGCAAAATGAAATCATCAAGAAGAAGAAGAAGAAGAAGAACATAGCACATTTGAAACCCTGATTGCGAGAATTGTTTTCAGATGGGATTCCCACCCTTGGAAAAAAAATACTTTCTTTTGTAGTTACCTGCTTTCCCTCACTTTGCAAAGTATCTTGAAGAGGGCTTCAGATGATACCCTTAAGAATCTGGAAGCCATTTTTGGCAGATGATCATTACTTTTCATGTCTCATTCCGAGATGTTTGGCGGTTAAAGCTAAAACAAGCACTTTGAGTTGACCCAGAAATGGCTCCCTGACAGTGCAGAGGGGATCCTACTAATCAGTTCCAGTTAACAGCCGTGTGCTGTGAAATATCTGTACAGTTTTCAAAGGCAGGTAGCGCTACATATAATCCCTGCAATAATCCAGACAGCACTACCAGGTTGTAGGGCTATTCTGTCTTAATTGCAGAACTCTAGAACAGGGGCCCTCAATCCCTAGTCCGTGGATCGGCACCGGCCACAGCATGCCAGAAGCAGGTTCGTGCAAACAAAGTCCCGTCGGGATGCAGGCAGCACGTGAAGCCACGTTTCTTCAGGACCGTGGAAATACCTCTCCACGGAACCGGTCTCTCTCTAATCCCATCTGCTCTGCTTGTTTGTTTGTTTGTTTGTTTACCTGTTTCAAAGGTTCTTTTGCTGTCCAGATGAGAGAGCCCTGCCAAATTTAGTACTTTATTCACCACGTTGTGGTGTTTATAATGTTTATCAGAATATCTAGTGCTCATTTTCGTGTCTTTTAGGAAAGAGACTTTTATTTTCTTGCAAGACTAATTGTATTTGAAATCCATTTTTCATACCATCTCTACTCATACACAAAAGAACCTACACTCAGGAGAAAAGAAATAAGTATCTCTAAACTATTTGTGGTTCCCTTCAAAGAATGCACAAAAGAAAGACTTCGAAGAAAAATACACTATTTTCATGGATATATGCCAGAATTTTCAACCTGTGTTTCGCTATTTCTGCATGGAAAGATTTTTGGATCCAGCAGTGTGGTTTGAGAAAAGGTTGGCATACACACGAAGCGTTGCCACTTCATCTATAGGTATTATAAAATATAATAAACTGTTTTATCAAGCTTTTTATCATATTTACTATTAAATGAAGGAATTTTATTAATTTTTTATGAAAATTTCTTTGCCATTGGAGTTGCTGTAGGCAAAGAGTAGGCAATCTAGAGATAACCCTTGGCTATAAATGGAGAGAATATTTTGATAATGTAATTTTTGGGAGTGGGGAAACACTAATAAGATGATTCTTTGGAGACCTGGGCAAAGGCAAATTGTTTCTTTTTGTTCTTCAGAATTGGGGGAGGGGGTATTAAACTAGCACTGGCAACTTTTAGATGGCAGAAGCGGTCCAATATTTATCAGAACAGCAAGGGCCACAGTTGTAGGAAGGATGATGCAGAGGGCATAGGGGAGTATCACACAGATGTTGTGAGCCAGAGTTTTTTTCCCTGTAGTTGTTTGTATCTAGACGTTTGTTTGAGTGATTGATTCCATCTCAGCAAACTATTCTTTTAACATATAAAACCTACTTTGCAAATACACTGTCATTTTTACAAATCTAAATGTTGGATATCCTGCCAGTAATAATTAGCAGTTGTGATTGAAAGAGTTTCTGGAATCCAGATTAAGAAGGGCACATGGTGCAACACCACAAGTTGCCCATCCTTCCTTTTTTTGATAATATTTGTGCCTTTCCCCTTCAAAAGGCAGGAAACGTCACTGCTGATTTTTCAGATAGGATTCCAGAAACTCCAAAATGGGTTTGCAAACTGTTAACTTAACCACTTTGTGCTTTTTTTAAAATGATGAACTCATTTTTGGTAAGCTGAGTATTTTAATAGATTGTGTAGTTACTTTTATTATCTTCCTATTTTTATTGAGGTGTGCTATTCTGATTGCAAATGAAAAATAAAATATGCTTTACTTTGTTAATTTTTGTATCGAGCAATGTGGCTTGAGAAACAGTTGGCATAATTTTTGGATCAACAGTGGGGTTTGAGATAATACCTACTGCATTTATTGTAACATATAGAAAACATATTGAGAATATGCTTTCTAATATTTATGTTAAAACCACATGTGCTTCTCAATATGTTTTCTAATATTTGTGTTACAGTAAATATATGTATTATTGATACAAAAGAATAATTATATGAAAATATTGGATATTCTGTACCAGAGCTGCATACAGATCTGTATATTAGTTACTAGCTGTCTGCAGCTCTTTATTCCCCTTTGAAAAGATATTTTTGAAAAACAGGGCATTATTGCAGCATGGAACTGATTTGCTAGATTATGGCGAGGAAGGGGAAGAAACCTAATCTTTGTATTTGCAGTAGGCTTTCAAAAAATAAAGACTGGGTGCAAGTACATCTGGATTAACTTTGGATATTTCGATTTCAGTTGGCTATATACTTGGTCTAGGAGACAGGCATGTGCAGAATATTCTGTTAGATGAAGAAAGTGCAGAACTCGTACACATTGATCTAGGTATGTAACCAAACAAAGGAATCCAAGTGTTTAGATTTTGATGTAAGTCCCATTCAAGCATTATAAAAACAGGAGGGTTCATCATTCTGATTGACTCTGCCCTTACCAACCTCTTTCTCCTGTGTAACTGAATGGTTGTCTGAAGAAGAAAACCCTCTCGTATGAAAGTGTGCATCATTGCTTGTGCTAAGGCTTTTTGCCTGAAGGATAAAGACATCCCACGAACAATATTGATGTAAGAGTCTCAGCTTCTAAACATCAGCATAGGGCTTTACCGTTGATTGAGTCATAAAGAAAGGAGCAGTGTAACACGATAAAAGAATGAAGTAAAAAAAATGCAAAAATTATATCATGAACTGCAGAAACATTGACTAGATTGGTTGTATTCTTGCCCCTGTTTTTGAAAAGACACAAGTAGTGCTCAATTTACAATGCCAATTGGGGCCAGAATTTCCATCCCTGAGCAGTGTAGGTGTAAAGCACAATTGCATTCTTTATTGACAGCAATCCTTGCACTCCTAGTTGCTGTTGTCAGTTGAATCTCACAGTCATTAGGTGAGGCAACTTCCTACCAGCTTCTCACAACCAAATCAGTGGGCAAGCTGACAGAAAGTTGTAAGTGGAAGGGAAGGTCAGTGGCTGCTGCCAGGTGCAGAAAGACCCAAAGATGCCAGGGAGATGCCATGAGGGTCAGGGTAGGGGCGCAGGTGGCAGGGAGATGCAGCAAGGATCCAGGAGTGTGAATCCAGAGGACCTGGGAGGGTGCATGAATGTGGGAGCTTTACCCCCTTGACTTGACCTTCCCTAAAAACCTTCCCGTTGACTTTTTGGGGAAGCTGGTAGGAAAGGTCACAAATGGTGATCAACAACAACAACTTAATTGATTAGCCCTTGGGCCATATCAAAGTGCAAAGTTCCAGCAACAAACCGTCACCAAAACTTGATAAAAGCAATCCAAAATGGAATTTGATAAAATACAATTTAAAATGGAATTAAATAAGATACAATTTAAGATGAAATAGTAATAAAATACAAATTTAAGATATAGATAAAATATAACATTATCTTTCGGAGTCGCCCTTACAATCTACCCCAATCAGTCCCACATATGCAGATCTTAACCGGATCATTTTGTTTAAATACTGTGCTATGTTAAATGTTATTTTCAAGTTCTGACCGGACATAAGATAAGTTATTTTGATATGGGGATCCCAATGGGTCATTCATTTGGTATATAGACCAAGATACCTGTCTCTCACCCTCTTATACAAACAACAGTCAAATAGGATGTGAGCCAGGTCCTCTACCTCTGCCGCTCCGCAAATGCAGAGACGCTCATTGTATGGTATAGCATGAAATCTCCCATATCTGACCATTGTGTCAAGCTGTTCGAATCTCGCTCTCGTAAATATCTCCCTAAGATGTTTTGGGAGTTGTGACTTCAAATAACTGTCCACTTGAAAAGTACATTTGTATTTACTCAGCCATTTCAAGTTACCCACCTTACTAAGGATAGCTATATCAGTTTGTGCTTCTATATCCTTAATTCTTTGGGCAACTCTTTTTTTATATTGTTCTCCTGTTACGCAAGAAACAGGAAGGCCACAGCTTCTTACAAAATTTGTTAGTTTGGTGATCCAGGAGATTTGTGATTGTAGTTTTATTTGCTCTAGTAGGCATAATTTGGGGAGTCTATCAGTCTCCATTTCATTAACTTTGCACCAGTAGTTATAAGCTCTAATTTTAGATAATGCCTGAATTGTATGAATTCCCAATTCAGCTCTAATTGCTGCAGCAGATGTTCTTGGATCTACACCCAAAATACATCTCAGGTGCTGGGACTGTGTTTGTTCTAAAACTGTGGTTGAGTAAAGACCCCAAATTTCTGCTCCATACAAGAGCATTGTCGTAACCTTAGCCTTATAAACCTTGAGTAATGGAGCTAGGGACCCTGGGTAACTATGGTTCTTTAGTTTGAGCAATAAATTCAAACGGGCTTTTGCTCTAAATGTACTCCGTTGATGATGGCAGGCCCAAGATCCAGTCTTGGAAAAAGTTACTCCCAAATATACAAAGGTATTAACCTGCTCAATTGGCTCACCTTCTAATTGCCACTTATGTTTCTGATGGTTTCTTCCAAACACCATTATTTTCGATTTAGATTTGCTAATGATTAGGGAGTTATCCTGGCAATAAGAGCTGAATCTTCTTAATAGCCTACGTAATCCTACTTGTGAGTATGATAATAAAATCATATCAGCATAAAGCAAGCTGTTACAGTAAGTATTTAGGATCATCAGCATGTGTACCATGGAATCCTTCATTAACCCTGGCAAATCATTGATGTATAAATTAAATAATAATGGGGCCAGGATACACCCTTGCCTTATCCCTTTATTTGTGTGAATCCTGTTAGTCAGGGCCCCATTAACCCCATACCGCACCCTCAAACAGATACTTGTGTAAAAGGCTTTAATCAAAGCCAGGAGTCTGGGTTCTATTTTAAGAGATGTCAATTTACTCCATAGTACGTCTCTGTTTACCATATCAAATGCTGCTGTAAGGTCTATAAAAGCAGCAAACAGGGGTCTCTTCTTATAGGCATATTTGGCAATTAGATGGTCCAAGACAAAGCAGTTATCAATAGTAGATCTGTTTTGTCTAAAACCTGCTTGTTCTTCTGTGAGGATGTTATTTTCCTCTAAATGGTGATCACGTGATCAAGGGGCAGTGCAATCAGTTGTAACTGCAAACCTGTTGCCAAGCACCCATATTGTGATCACATGTCCAGAGGGATGCTGCGACACTGGAACTAAAAAAAACACCAATTATAACCAGCAACGTTACGCTAAATGAACGGAGGACTACCTGTAATTTAATAATCACTAAAGTATGTATTTTTACCTCATTGCTGCCATCCATTGTATTTCCTGCCTTTTAAAAAATAGATTCTAATGCTGCGTTGGTACATGAGGGTTGGGGAAGGTGCTTCATCTAGTGATCTTCGACTTCTGCTTTCTTTCCTCCACTAGGAGTTGCTTTTGAGCAGGGCAAAATCCTTCCTACTCCAGAGACGGTACCTTTTAGGCTAACAAGAGACATCGTCGATGGCATGGGCATTGCTGGTGTTGAGGGGGTCTTCAGGAGGTATGTTACTCCTTTCAAAGCATTTTAGCATCACCTATGCCAGAATTTCTGTTTTTACAGTTTGGGAAATTTGAGTTGGTAAGAACTGTTTTCATTTATAAAAATGTGACCTATGTTGAGCTGATTATAAACTTTATTACTGTCTAGAAAAATACATTGTAATGTTTTCTATAAAAGTTAAAATAGTTAAAACTGGTTTTGACATTAAATTCTGCTTGGAAATCATTTAGATGCTGTGAAAAAACTATGAATGTTATGAGAAATTCTCAAGAAGCCCTGCTAACTATTGTAGAAGTAAGTATTTCTTGGCTAAATATAAAACACTGTAAGTAATTTTTATATTAAATATTATTTGGTGTGGGTTGGACTACTGTACTCCATATTTATTATTTTCCATGCCAAAAGACAACTTAGTTGGTAAGTAGCTTAAAAATTCTGATTACTCCTATCTCAGTGAATATTGAAATGGAGGCAATGTACAAATAGTGCATTATTACCGAAACATGTTAGTCATTCTGAATTCATGTTCGAATCAAGCAAACTTATAATATTAGACTGACATTCAATCATTTTAACACAAAGTAAAAGAATAAAGCAGTAGGCCAACCTGGAAAGGCATTCAGAAAGCTCTTCATGTTGTATTGCTTTGGACCTGATAATACAAAGATATCGTAAATAACATAGGCAAAGACTCCAGGAAACAGGTAATAGTTTATAAATTTACTATGAATCATGTTGGAACTTTGAATTAAGTGCTAAGAGGGTCTATCTGTCCATCTAAATTGCTAAGCAATGGATAACTTGAAGCACAAGGAGAGGGCAGTATTTGGAGGTATTGGGGATATAAGAACATGTGTAATGGCTTGCTGGATCAGACTTCTGCCCATCTAGTTCAATGTTCTTAACAGTAGCTACCCAACTGCACAATGAAGCCTACTAGTCACCAACAAATGGCTTTCAAAGTCAGTCACAATGCCATCAAAGGTGACAGCCCTTGACCACGACTCTAATAAATTGGTGCAACCTTTTTTTGAAACAAACCATGCTGGTTGCCAGCACCACATCTCAAGGTAGCAACTTCTTAAGTGAAATTATGTGTTGTGTAGAAAAATATTTATCAAGTGTTGGTTTGGGAGGGAGTTGCAGTCTCCTTTCCAGAACCCCGTTTCTGTACTCCCAAAATAAACAAAGTCCACGTACTCTACAGCCATAAAATCTTTGAATGAGCATTTTTCTTCCTGTCAGTCAACAGAGAATAAGAGCCAATAACAAAATATAACACTTGGGATAGCAGATTGATGCAACATTATCTCTATTTATTTGATTTGGTTGTTGGAGGAAATCAGAGTTCAACAGTTGAATTTATGGGTTGAGCAATTCTAAATTTGGCCTAGAATGCCAATTTATAAATTATGCGACACAGATAAAACTAATACATTGTTCTAAGAGATGGGCAGTGGAAAGCTCTTTTCAGAAACATAATTGTGTCTCCTTTGATATTTAGGTTCTTCTATATGACCCTCTGTTTGACTGGACCATGAATCCTTTGAAAGCTTTATATCTGCAGCAAAGGTCAGAAGATGAAGCTGATGTCAGCTCCAGCTTCAGTAGTGCTGATCAAGGATGTAACAAAAAATCAAAGTAAGGACAAATTTGATTATTTTGTATTTTTGTATTTATTAGAATCTGTATGCTTCCTAACACCCTTGTTTCCTTCTCAGTAATGAAAACCAGTTGTTCAACAAAGTGGCAGAGCGTGTCTTGATACGACTTCAGGAGAAACTTAAAGGAATGGAAGAAGGTACAGTGCTCAGCGTGGCCGGCCAGGTGAACTTCCTCATACAGCAAGCCATGGACCCCAAAAATCTTAGCCGCCTCTTCCCAGGATGGAAACCATGGGTATGAAAATATACTGTAAAGAATTTTCAGAAGCTGTAACAAACATTTTAATGATTCCTAAGTAAAATAGAATCTAAAAATATTACATGGAGACTGTTGAATCAAAAAGTGTTACTGAATTGTGCTTATTCCAGTGTAATGAAAGCAATATCGGTGTTGTACTGTAAGCCCTGCCCCTTTTTTATATGTATTTATAAAGATCCTGTGGATGTCCCAAAAGGATTTGTCTTTTGCTTGGATTGGTATAACTACGAACATGGCTTCCTGGTCTTACCCCCCCCCAACACGAATTTCAGGAAATTAACAATATTACAATTTGCTTTAACAAAAGCAAAATATTTTTCAGTAAGCCCCACTACTTGTTTGGCTTAAGAATATTACTACAGTATGGTAGTTCTTATTTCTGCTCTGTTTAAAATGATCAAACTGGCATTAATCTGGTTACTGCAATATGGTCACCTTGCCTTTCTCCTAGACAAGACAAGAATGTACTCAAGATAAAAACATGCATCATCCATGCATGTTGATGATGCTGTGCATCCTGCTATATGAAGAGTTAGGAATTTCTGATTTATAATAATATATAAAGTTGTGGGTTTTTAAAAAAGCGGATAACATTAAATTATATTGTTTATATATAATGTATGTGTGGTCCTGAAGGCATTTCAAAAGAAAAGTAAGAAATCAATAATATGTAGAATCAGAAATAACTGTAGTGTTACATAGTGCGTTTCTTTTCATTATTACTAAAAAGTGCAGTTCTTTGGCTTGACAAGCAAATTGGCATAATCTATCCACTTTATGCTATAATAAGGGGAGGGGGGATTTCTTTTTTTAACAAATAAATATGGATATAGATTTCTTACAAACGGAATAATTCCATTAAAAAATTTAGTTTATGCTAGCAAGAAATTCCTGTGTCCGACCAGCACATTAATCTTGTTCTATATCATGGAAAGAGTAGCCTTATTCTACATTTCATTATTGATTAAATTTAGTTCAATAATAAGCTAATCTTATTTGTTATAACTTGTATGTGCACTTTGAAACCTGGAAGAAGTTACTGAAGTAAGTTTACAAATTAAAATATATTGTAAACACTGTTATGGGCATATGCTTTTTTTTTTGAGCATTCATGTACTATGCATGTGGAAGTATTTTTTTTATTTGCTGTGCATTAGATTCTACTATTTGTGTATTGATATGCTATAAAACGCAGAGGTCCCCAAAAGTGCCTTTTTAAATGTACAATAACACCACATTCTTTTGAACATGCATTTCTCTTCAGATCTACTTATTATAATTCATTTTTACAAAAAGCCATGGTGAACTATAGACTGCAAGAATTTTGTCTTGTTTGCCTGTAAATTTATATGTGGAAATTGTATTCATATTGAGAGTAACAAATGCAAAAGCTATTTCAATAAACTCTTGAATGCTCAAATATTCCTGCTACTGGTTTTTATTAATTTATTTAAATGCTTTATATATATATATTGAAACATTTCTATGAAAAGCAATGTCTTTATAAATTTCACTGTTGCGTGGGAAATTTTCTCAATTGTAAGGCAAACACAAGCGTGCTGAATACATACATTCATTCATACATGTGTACAATACAGTACATTTTCTGAGAATCCATAGGAGTTTTATGTTACAGAATGGTAACCTGGTCAAGAAATGAAATCAGACTAGAATGAGACTTTCTACCACATAGTACTACATACATTTTTATATTCATTTTGTCTACTTCTAACGTCAATCAGTGCCACCTTTAAACTGAAAATTTTGACAATCCCTTTCCCACTCCCCTATAAATGAGAAATGGTTCATTCACTTTGGAAACCCCTGATATTTAAATTAACATTCCAACTACGATTTCCCTGGCAATGGCTAAACACAGAAATGTATGGTCACTCAGGTTATTTATAGATTGATGCTAAACCTCAGCAGGGACCTCTTTCTGCCCTTACTACCAATATGTGATTGTGTTGTTTCCACATCCTTGCCCACTTACATGTAATACCTTAAATTTGCCAGAATCAAAATAATTAAAAGTTGAAAATAAATCTTGATGAATTAAGAAATACTAAGAAATTGTGTGTATTACAACAGGCATGTCATCACAAAATAAGCTCACTACAAAACTGAAGAAATTTAATTACAAACTTTTGTATGTTCATTACATTATATGATAGGGCACATTGGCTTCACAAATGCATAGATTCCATCTTTTTATACTGTGTTATTTTTTGTCTTCTGAAGCTTTGTGTTGATAACTGTTGTGACTGCTGAATGTTCACTTGTCAGATGATTTTTTCTTCTTCAAGTGAGTTGATAATATCTCTACATTATCTGAGATTTCACTATTTCTTGGATCTTTTTTGGTATCAATTCAGAAATGTTATCGTGTTGAGTAAACCGGAAAGCTAAAGATAAACATATACATGAAGAAAATTTATACAATAAAACCAAATATTTTATAATAATATAAATATTTTAAACCATTTATAATGAGAAACTGAATTCAAGGTATTTGTTCATAGATAATATTGCATGATAGTAACACAAAGTGTAACTCCCCTGCAAACCTAGAAGGCACTAAATTAGAAACATTAGTTTTCAATTCAGTTCAAATTTACCAAATTCAGATTCATCTTTGAATTATTAAATAATATTGGATAGGCATAATCTTTTTAAAGTTTCTTTTCTACAATAACATACAAACTGGAGCATTTGCATCTGCAGTATTATAATTTAACTCTCAAATTGTATTCTATTGTCTATTTTTAGGGATGAGGTTACAGAACACTACGCACTTTTTGAGTATCTGGAGAAAAGATGGCATAACAGACAAAATTCAATAGTGATATATCACGTGAAGTGTTAATATCACTTTAAAATGCCTTGGTAAGGCCAGACTTGGAATACTGCATCCAGTTTTGGTCACCGCAATGTAAAAAAGATGTTGAGACTCTAAAAAGAGTACAGAGGAGAGCAACAAAGATGATTAGGGGACTGGAGGCTAAAACATATAAGAAACGGTTGCTGGAATTGGGTATGTCTAGTTTAATGAAGAGAAGGACTAGGGGTGACATGATAGTGTTTCAATATCCCAGGGGCTGCCACAAAGTAGAGGGAGCCAAGCTATTCTCCAAAGCACCTGAAGGCAGGACAAGAAGCAACAGATGGAAACTAGTCAAGGAGAGAAGCAACCTAGAACTAAGGAGAAACTTCCAGACAGTTAGAACAATTAACCAGTGGAACAACCTGCCTCCAGAAGCTGTGAATGCTCCAACACTGGAATTTTTTAAGAGACTGGACAGCCATTTGTCTGAAATGGGTATAGTGTTTCCTGCCTGAGCAGGGGGTTGGACTAGATGACCTCCAAGGTGCCTTCTATTATTATTATTATTAGTAGTAGTAATAGTAGTAGTAGTATTCATCATCATCACACAGCCAGATGTTCAGACTGGATTTGGCATTTTTGTCTACCTATTGAGTCCTTACCTGGGATAGGCAGATGTGGAAGTTAGATGGTATTACAGATATCGTCACAGGATGGAAGCAGTTCTTAGTAAGGCCACCCTTTGCAATTGACTAATGGCGAATTTGTCAATGCCAATGGTGTTCAAGTGGTGCTCCAGTTGTTTTGGTATTGCACCCAAGGCGCCTATTACTATTGGTACTACCCTTGCTTCCCTTTGCTACACTCTTTCTATTTCTATTTGTAGGTCTTTGTATTTTGTTATCTTCTCCAGTTCTTTCTCATCTATTCAGCTGTCTCCAGGCACTGCCATGTCCACTATCCAGACTTTTATGTCTTTCTTATCGACAATTGTTAAGTCTGGGGTGTTATGTTGCAGGTGCTTGTCTGTTTGAATTCTGAAGTCCCAGAGCAGTTTAATTTTATCATTTTGTATGACTTTCTCTATTTTACGATCCCACCAGTTCTTGCTTACAGGCAAATGATATTTCTTGCAGATCTTCCAATGAACCATTGTTGCTACTTTGTCATGTCGCTGCTTGTGGTTAATCTGTGCTTACCAGGTGGTCCACTGTTTCTTCAGCTTCTTTGCATAGGTGGCACTTACTGTCTGTTGCTGTCTTCTCAATTTTGACTTTGTATGCATTTGTTGTTAAGGCTTGGTCTTGTGCAGCCAGAATTAGTCCCTCGGTCTCTTTCTTCAATTTTCCTGCTCTTAGCCATTGCCAAGTCTTGTTACTATTTGCTTTTCCAGCTATTTTTTTAATGTATTGGCCATGTAGTGCTTTGTCTTCCCATGATTCTGTTCTTCATTTGGTCTTTCTTGTAGGCCAGTTTGGTCTCTCTAGTAGTCAATAAGCCTTCCTGATATACTAATTTCAATGCATCTTTATCATTGTCCTTCAGATATTCTTCCAAAGCCATTTTTTCTTCTTCAACTATCTGATGTACTTGCAGCATTCCACACCCACCTATTTGCCTTGGTAGATAGAGTCTGTCAATGCCATTGCGTGGCTGAAGGGCATGATTCATTGTCATTTTTCTGGTCTTCCTATCCATTGCTTTTAGTTCTGCTTGAGTCCAGTCCAGTATTCCAGCTGTGTATCTAATGAATGGAATTGCCCAGGTGTTGATTGCCTTCATGGTATTTCCTCCATTGAGTTTGAAGACTTTAAGATCTTCTTCACTCTCTTGATGTATTCACCTCTAATCTTTTTCTTGACTTCAGTATGCTTGATGTCAGCTTGAAGGATACCCAAGTATCTGTAGTAATCTTCCTCATCCAGACTCTTAATGTTATTTTCGTGAGGCATCTTGATTCCTTCAGTTTTCACTATTTTTCCTTGTTTGGTAATAAGTGTGGCACATTTGTCCAAGCCAAACTCTATTGCAATATCTTGGCTCTATATACGGACAGTGTTGAGCAGCGATTCTATTTCAGATGATGTTTTTCCATACAGCTTCAGATCATCCATGTAAAGGAGGTCGGATATCTGGCAGATGTTTTTGATGTTTGATAGCCATGTCCTGAGTTATGCAGTATTGTTGACAGAGGAACAGTGCAATAACAAATTTTAGTGGTGAAAATGAATCTCCTTGAAATATTCCTCTCTTGATATTAACCTCTCCCAGTCTCTCACCATTGACCTGCAACTGTGTCTTCCATTGTGCCATCGATCTTTGCACAAATTTTCTGATGTTTCTACTGACTCCTGTTATTCCTAGGCATTTGATTATCCAGTCATGTGGCAGAGAGTCATGCCTTTTTGTAGTCAATCCATGCCACATTCAGGTTGATCTTCCTTTTCTTGAAGTTTTCCAAGATCATTTTGTCTATTAGGAGTTGATCTTTTGTTCCTTTGCTATTGGGGCAGTTTCCTTTCTGCTCAGGTGGAAAGAGATTGTTTTCAACTAGATCAGGGGTAGGCAACCTTGGCTCTTTTATGACTCGTGGACTTCAACTGCTCAGGAATTCAGGCAGTTGAAGTTCACGAGTCATAAAAGAGCCAAGGTTGCCTACCCCTGAATTAGATGCTGTCGTACTGCATCAGCTACCACACCAGTTAGCAATTTGAAAGTTGTTGCTAAGCAGGTAATTGGCCTGTAGTTGCCTGGTGTTGCCCCTTTTGCTGAATTTTTCATTATTAGGTAGGTTTTCCCAGTTGTTAGCCACTTTTCAATTTCTCCTCCTTGTAGTATATTGTTGAACTGCTTGGCAATGAGTGGGTATATAAGTTAGATGTTTCAACCAAAACCCATGCAGTTCATCTTCACCTGGTGCTGACCAATTTTTGATCTTCCTTGCTCTTTTTTTTACCATTTTTGTTGTTTACTAGTTCTTTCATTTCAACTTCTGTTTTATTTGCATCCACCTCTTTTAACCAAGCCACATCCTTGGATTTCTTTGGGTTATCCCATATCTGCTTCCAGAACTGCACTGTTTCTTCCTTGTCAGGTACTGACTGATTCATTGCAGTTTCTCCATTAATGAATTGGTACAAACCTTTCTGATTGGATTGAAATTGGAGATTCTGCCCATAATTTGCAATTTGAGCTTTGTATCTACTGATTTTCCTGGCTATAGCTGTTATTTGCTGCTTTATTATTTCCAGTGCTTCCTTGATCTTCCTTGTTTCTAAGTGGTATTTCTTGATTAGGTATTCTTTGGTCTTCTTGTTCTTCAGCTTTTCTTTCATCTGTTCTAGCTTGCTTGCATGTGATCTTAACTTGCTGATCTTATTTTCTAGTTTAACCTTCCATTTTTGTGGTGCACTGTTTGTTTGTTTTTCTTCTTTGTTGATTTTGCATTCCAGGTATTCAGTTATAACTGTAGCTGTGCTGTACATTAGTTGGTTTGTTTCTTGCAGTGAATTGGTGCTTATGCTTGATGTTGCAGTATTTACATCTTTTAATGCTTGTGCTAGCTGTTTCTTTGGAACAAGCTTCAGTGCAGGCAGCCTTATTCTGTTGTTTTTGTGCTGTTCTAGATGCTCAGTTATTCTTTGTTTCAATTCTTTTATTTCTTTAGTTAGAGGGTTTTGTTCTTCCTGAGGAAGAGGTGCCTGATTTCCAAATGTTGTATGTCTCTGCTGGACTCCTTCACTGCCAACTCCCCCTGGTTTGCCTCTACATTCTGAATTACTTCTGGCAAGGCTTTGATTTTTTCGCCCTCGGTAAACCTTTGCAATTCGTCCAATTCTGTTTCTGTGAATATTTTATTTCGTATTATAAATCGGTGTTGATCTGCTAGCCTCTGTTCTGTATTCTGGATGTTGTTCTTTCCAGAACTGGTGCATTTGTTTTAGATATCCTCTTCTTGCTGTACTTGATCTGTAATAACAGATCATTATTTGTTTTCAATCATTGTGTATTTGCGATGGGTAAACACCTTTTCTTCCAGTAGTTCTGCAACTGCTGGCCCTGGTTGCTCAGCCAACAGTCCTGAGTCCTGTAACCCATTTTTCACCAGATATCCAGGAACTCCAACATCTACCGCAGACCTTGTTAACCCAGGCAACATCTGAGACAGTATGGCTTTCTGAAATTTACATCCCACCATATTTTATATGGGAGAGACACTCTTTGTCTGACTCCTCTGACAAGACCTGTCCAGTATGGTTGAACCTCTGGCATAGCTCTCATCTTCCTCAGAGTACACAAGCCCTACAACCACGTCAAGGTAGTGCCTCACTGGGGGATTATTTATTTATTTTATTTATTTATTTTATTTTATTTTATTTTATTTTATTATTTTATTTTATTTTATCATTTTATTTTTATTTTATTTTATTATTTTATTTTATTTTATTTTATTATTTTATTTTATTTTATTATTTTATTTTATTATTTTATTTTATTTTATTTTATTTTATTATTTTATTTTATTTTATTTTATTTTATTATTTTATTTTATTTTATTATTTTATTTTATTTTATTTATTTTATTTTATTATTTTATTTTATTATTTTATTTTATTATTTTATTTTATTATTTTATTTTATTTTATTTTATTTTATTTTATTATTTTATTATTTTATTTTATTTTATTTTATTTTATTTTATTTTATTTTATTTTATTTTATTTTATTTTATTTTTATACTGCCCTTCTCCCGAAGGACTCAGGGCGGTGAACAGGGACATAAATACCAAAATACCCAAAATACAGAAATTAAAAACAAATTAAACCCTAGTGCCCAAATGCAGAAAATAAATTACATTAAAAGAATAATTAAAACAAAACCCATCAGACCAGGCCGGCTTGTTCAAACAAATAGGTTTTTAGGTCGCGCCGGAAGGAGCGAAGGTCGGGAGCCATCCGGAGCTCAACCAGTAAATGGTTCCACAGGTCAGGCGCGCCCACAGAGAACGCCCTCCCCCTGGGGAGTCACCAGACGGCATTCTCCGAACAGCGGCACCCTGAGGAGGCCCTCTCTGTGGGAGCGCACTGGGCGGAGGGAAGTTGATGCCGGCCGCAGGTGCTCTCTAAGGTACTCCGGACCCATGCCATGTAGGGCTTGGTAGGTCATAACCAGTACCTTGAATCTCACCCGGAAGCCAATGCAGCTCACGGAGCAGAGGTGTAATATGGGAGTATCGGGAGACCCCCAACACAACTCGCGCGGCTGCATTCTGCACCAATTGGAGCCTCCGAGAAGGGCGGGATATAAATGGGATTAAAATAAAATAAAAATAAATAAAATAAATTCCAATTCACACAATTTGTTTTAATTCACTGTTTACAGAATATGAATTAGTTATGCCATATTTTTTGTTAAATTAATAAACTAAATTAATTAAAATTTTAATTAACCAAAGAGTTGCCTCCATAACCTTAAACACTGAATTCTACAGAGAGGCATAAGAATTATGCATCTGTATGAGATTACACCAGCTGCTCTGTCACCATCATGTGTCAACTGAGTCTCATCTGCTGCAAAAGTCTTAATTACCCATGCAGTTTACAATCCAATGCTCTTATCTTTAGATTAAAATTACATGAAGATTGACCCGCAAAAGTTTTACCTTGAAAACTTTCTGAAGTCTTGCTTGTTCCAACTTCTTTCCATAGTTTAACATATCTAGGTAAACAATAAGCACAGTGAATAAAATGGAACAGTAATAACGAAATTGCAATGCATACTTTAGAGTGATATACATACGTATCCCTAGCATAGCTTTCTCTCTCTTTAAAATACGTGTGCGGACACACACACCTTTTTTAATCTCCCAACTGTTGCAGTAACAATTAATCCAAATTGCAAAAACAACCAAGGTGAAACAATAAAAATAACAAGAGGTGCAAGAGATGTTACAGAAAAGCTTTTATTAAATAATTTCCTATATTACTGCTTCTCTCTCTCATACTTTGTGATTTGATTGGTGTCTGCGTGAGAGAGAAAGACAGAAGGGAGTAGGTGTGAGTTAATAACTTAGATTAACTTATTAATATAAATTGCCACTAAAGATCAAAAGCTAAAATTGATAATTTTAAAACAATAAAATTTAGAAAAGTAATGAAAGGTGAACTTTAAAACCATTACTCGTCGTAATTCAATGCATTTGTCCACTTTAACATTTCATCTACTTCCCATTCCATCACTTGATCTATTCCTTCCTTCTCCAGCGACTTGATTAGCCCTTCTGTTGCTCTCTGAATTAAAACAATTGCCTCAGGATTCTCTGTTTTAACCTGCAGATTTTCTCCAAAATACCTAGAAAATAGAAATATGCACTTTCATTCTTAATAGTTACAACAGTCACATGGAATATTATTATAATTAAATTTATTTGCCACCCATCTCTCAGTTTGTGGCAACTATATGTCCTTCTCTTCCCTTTCAAGGTAAGCAACATTTTTCAAAGAGCAGAAAAAGAGGAAGAAACAAAAATTAATAGAATTAGTTTGATAGATTAATAGAAATTAATAGAGCTGGTTTGGTCTAGAGAGGAAGGCTGGTCTAGTGGTTAAGGCACTCGTTTGGAAAGTGGGAGGCTGTGAGTTCAAGATTTGCCTTAGCCATTCACTTCCATCTGCCCAAAGGCACGTAGAGTCATTTTCACTTTTTCAACAAATACTGATTCCTTGCAACATATTGTGGTACCCAATTCTTTTTTTATTGCCATTAGCATTTCTTGAAATTTCTACTTTCTCTATAGTAATAATTAATCTTTTGTCATTTATGGATAACTTTAATCCATTTTGCCTGGAAGCACAACTCTCTTGACTACAGTAAACTTCATATCCATATTTACTACATTATACAACCTAACATTTGTTGCAAATCATTTGTGTTTTAGCCAACAAAACGGCTTCAGCTGCACAGAAAAATACACATTTCTCAATAAAACATCTCTAACATCATCCCAAGCACTGCAAAAACATAAAACAACCAAGGGGACATTATATATCATTGGCTTACTCCTTATTCAATATTAAACCTATTTCCTAACCTTTCTGTTTATTCTCACATATGCGTTCCTTCCCTCATATATTGTTCTTACTGGATTTGAGAATAATTTCCAAATACCCCTTGCATTTGTGCAAAACAAGGCTATTCATGATTTATTTAACTCAACAAAACTACGATAAACTTACTTTATCACATTCATATTTTTTTCAAAAACCTACAGAAGAGCAAAACACTTTCCTGTGCTTCCCTTGCTCAACATAAAACTTCTCATATTTTGCCCATTGTTATTTCTCACATCCTTTTGATCAAAATTCTTCCAAATACCTTCACTGGCACATAATAAACTAATCCCCTTAAGAGTTTTTGTATTAATTGTGGTGCTTTCCTTTGTAGTAGAGTGTAGAGCAGGGGTGTCAAACTCAATTTCATTGAGGGCCGCATCAGCATTGCGGTTGCCCTCAGGGGGCCGGGTGGGTGTGGCCAGGGTGGGCGTGGCCTACTGGGTGGGCGTGGATAGAGTGTGTATGGCCTGCTGGGTGGGCGTGGCCAGCTCTACATCGTTCGCATCAAGGGTGCCTATGGGGGCCTGGGCAGGAGTGGGACAGATCTGAGGGTCTCTGGCAGGAGGAGGGTCTCTGGGCCAGGGCCAAGGCAGTGGGGGCCGTTCCCTCACTGTTTCCAGGATGGCTTCGCGGGCCACATGGAACCACTTCGCGGGCCGGATCCGGCCCCTGGGCCTTGTGTTTGACATGTCTGGTGTAGAGTGACCAGGCACAGGTGCAGTTTACACAGATACCTTACAAGTTGCACAACCATTTGGTAAGAAAATCAAATTTACATTTAACATTTCTTTTGCTATGTCATGGGGAGCACTATTTCTCAGTTGTAGCAACTTTAAACATGGCTGGGTGTATGTGTGGAATTCTGGGAATTGAACTCTACCCATCATAAAGTTGCCAAGTAAAGTCAACGGGAAACCAGCAGGAAATCACAAGTGGTGATAATACAAGGTCCTCACTTATTGACCCTTGCTAAATGATGGTAACCAGGACTACCTGAAGTGCCAGCACTAAGTGGCACAGACACAAGGTTTTTCCATTTATGACAGTGTTGCTTAACAATGAAATTTTCAGTACCAGTTAGCATTGTTAAGCTAAACTTGTTCGGGTAGCCCTCGACTAATAATCGAGACCAAAATTTCTATTGTTAAGCAAGGCCATTGTTAAGTAAATCACACACAATTTTACAACCTTTTTTTTGCCATGGTTGTTAAGTGAATCACTTGCAGTTGCTAATGATGATTGACACTGACTCTGCTTGTCAGAAGCCATCTGGGTAGGTTGCAAATGGTGATCACATGACCCCAGGACACTGCAACTGGGACACTGTTACCATCATAAATAGGTGCAAATTGGCAAACACCCAAATTTTGATTACGTGACTGTGGGGATGCTGTGACAGTTATAAGTGCAAGTACCAGTTGTAAGTCACTTTTTCCAGTGTTGTAACTTTGAACCATCGCTAAACAACAAAGTTGAAGACTACCTGTACAATGTATTCAGTTCCAGGGTAGATGGCAAAATAGTTTTTGTTTCTTTGAAACTATGTTAATAATAAAACATGCAAGTGTAGTTTTCTAAGACATGGCTAATCAGCCTTGAAGAATGTACTTTGCAAATTGATTAATGTCTTGATACATACTTGGTAGCAATTAATTCATTTATACAATATAATTCCTATACAATGCGATGCAAGGTGAAAAGTGAAGCACATGTACAACAATAATATCTATTATATAATCTCATTAATTTAAAAAATGATTCTGAAAAAACTATTAAATTATCAGGACTGATCTCTTGACAAGAAATTCAAATGGTTGCCCAGGAAAGGACGATTTTTAAGAACAACCATTGCACAAAGCACAATGTGACAGATGGACTGCAACTTTCTCTGCCATTAAAAAAAAGCCTGTGGCATATTCCAGTAAATGCATGCCTGTGTAATGGAAAAATCTCATTCTCTGGTTTCTTCTCTACCAAGGTCTATTGACTGGTTCTGATTCTGCCCCAAATCTCTGGCAGAAAGAATGTGTTCTTTGTTCAAGTCAGAATCACTATCTAGTACATTCTCTGTGTGCTACTATGTAAGTTAGACAGAAACCTGTGATCTTCAGGTTATACTGAACTTCACAATTCCTGAGAACTCCTGGAGCTGCAACTGACAAGATACTATCTCAAAAGCCACAGAGTTTTGATGCCACCTGGCCTCTAATCTCTTAGGAAAACACCTTGTTCACCTGTCATGTTAAAGAACTGGTGCTCTAAGTTAGAAATACCCACAGCTACTCACAAAATACACACGTGGAAATATGTAATGACTTCAGGCTCTAAGGAAGGCAACTTCAATTTTAAACACTCCACCCAAACTGTTTATTTGTGTATTGGAATTAATTTTGCCAGTTGACTGACAATCAAGGTATCTAAAGGAACCCCCAAAGCACTGGAGGGCACTATTGTATAAGAAGTGGTCCTCTTACGAAAGACCATGCTAACATGGAAGACAGTCTTCCAATGCCGATCCAAACCTACACTTTTTTCTTTTTCCATTTAGACATAAAAAAACAAACACGCAAACACCTGGAGAGCCACTACATTTGACTAACATAGTCTCTCCAAATTTTTGTTTATTTCAAAAAATGTAAACTTATTTTAAAAGTTTAACTTACAATTTTTTAAGTTATCTCAGAACACATCATATATGGTTTAGTTAGCTATTGTGGAAATACAATAGTTAAAATATTTTACATGTCCTCCAATGTGTTAGGATTACAGGTAGTCCTCAATTTATGGCCACAATTGGGACTGAAATCTTGGTTGATGAACAAATTGGTTGTTATCTAGGCAAGAGGCCCACATGACTGCACCACTCAATGACTGCAATCCCAGCATTTCTGACTGGGGTCATTAAGTAATCTCCTGGGTTTTTAAATGGAGCAAAAGAGCTGCCTGCTGAATTCAACTCCCCTCTGTTCATGGAAGAAACCATTCCAGTGGGTTGCAGGAATGGAGCTCGGATCTGCACCATGCCAAAGAAATTCGGCTTCCCTTAGTGTGCAGAAAGGAACTGCTCTCACGGGCTGTAGAAACAGAGCTCACATCTTCAGGTTTGGTGCTCATTTTCTGTACCCCACCAGAGGAATTCAACTCCCCTTGATAGACAGCTATTTTAGCCAGCCCCCAGAGACAAGACAGAGTCCTCTCAGCAGGCAACAGCAACTTATAACCTTCCCTGTTGGCTTCCCCACTGACTTTCTGGGGAAGCCAGCTGAGAAGACTGCAAAGGGTCATCATGGGGTGCTTGGCAACCAGTCATAAATGCAAAGAGTTTGCCGAGCACCCAGAATACTATCACGTAACCATTAAGATGGGGGAGGGGCAGCCTGTACATCGCCCTGAGTCCTCCGGGAGAAGGGCGGTATATAAAAACAAACAAATAAATAAATAAATAAATAAATAAATAAATGTAAGTAAAATACCCTCTTTTTGAGGCTACTGTAACTTCGAACACTCATTAAATGACAAGTCATAAGTTGAGGACTACCCATATAACTTTTAACTAGCTTGACTGAAATTGAATCAGTATGAGTTCAGCCTATTCGGCTGGCATTAAGTAGAGGAAGATTAACTTGGAGGGATGGTTTGCCTTAGTTCTGTTGGTCTATCTTTTAGATCACAATTTTTTGAACTTTTGCAAAAACCTGATTGAGTAGAAGGGGGGGGGGAGTTCATTCAAACACTGCCAATAGTTTACCACTAGAGCAGTGGTAGGCAACCTTGGCTCTTTTATGACTCGTGGACTTCAACTCCCAGAATTCCTGAGCCAGCATGGGAGTTGAAGTCCACGAGTCATAAAAGAGCCAAGGTTGCCTACCCCTGCACTAAAGCCTTGCCTCTTGATCAGGGATTATAGAATTTTTTTTAAAACTGACAGGTTCCCTGGCCTGAAAAGTTTTACACTCCCCAATCCCGATGAATACAGCCAATAGAATTGGCAGAAATGGTTAACTTGTGATTTATGGCAAGCTATTTCCAGCTGATGAATAGCTCTAGCTTAATAATGATGGATTGCTATTGTATTAGCGTGATATGGCTGAATGAATGATAATTAAAAACCACTAAGTTGATGATAAAATGAAAACTGACCAATCCCGTGCTCAGAATTTCAAGCTGCTGTAACTCACATTTTTTTCAGCCATTCAATTTTTCTTGCCTTTCTTCTTTTTACCATGTTCCGTTTCCTCTGTTGAGCAGAATGATGGAATTCCTGTATTTTTGTATTGTCTTTCGTTGTTAAAGAGTCCACGCCCTTCCAATACTGAAATATATGGTTGAAAGCCATTCACATTTATCAGAATTTTTTTATCACTTGTCAAGGCTAAGTGCTTCTAAGACAACTGCTGTTCTGCCCCAGCTCCCCTCTCTCTTCCAATATGCCTTGGTCTTTTTAGAGCCCAGCTCAATTTTAACTGGTTGATGCTCGCAGAGACAGAGAAAAGCTGGACCCTGGCAATGGCTGCATTTGAATAGTCTGCTATGTCAAAAAGGTAGGTTGCTAAACAGACGTTGATATTCCCTCTTCCATTCTACAGTGCACTTATTAGGTCGGCAACTCTTAACACTGCTTTGAGTCAGTTGTGAGTCTACATAAATAAAAGGAAATAGAGTAAAGGTATCCCCTTTCCAGTTATGTCAGACACTAGGGGGTGGGGCTCATCTGTTTCTTAATCAAGGGAGCCAGTGTTGTCCAAAGACATTTCTGTGGTAATGTGGCCAGCATGACTATAAGCCGAGGTCCATGGAATGCTGTTACCTTCCCACTGAAATGGTACCTATTTATCTACTTGCATTTGCAGGCTTTTGAACTGCTAGGTGGGCAATAGCTGGAGCAAGTAACAGGAGCTCACCCCATTCCATGGCACGTGGATCTCAAACCTGGGCTTCAACTTCCCAGCTGACAAGCTTAGTGTCTTTAACCACTGAGCCCTTTATACTAAGTTTAGCCAGACATTGTGGTTGATTGGAATTTGTTGGTTGGAATTTTTAGAAACTTTGACAAAATTTGCCTGTAAACTAAAAGTAGTAGCCTTTGGGATTCAGCTACCCTATGGAGATGCATTTTATTTAACCTTTTACTTAACAGGCAAAAGTAGCCACCATTGCAGAGAAAAAAGAAGAAGGCAATGTTAGCTAATTATATGTCCTTTCAGAAACACCTGAAGCAAAATTGTAGGAAGTGACAAGAACCTTTCTCTTTCCGATCAGGGTTCTCTGATATAAAACTTCTAAAAATATCCCTACATTCTGAGTTAACAGCCTAATGCAGCCTTTTTAGTATAAGTAGTCCTCAAATTACAACCATAACTGAGCCCAAAGTTTCCATTGTTAAGTGAGTTTTGTCCCATTTTTTTACTTTTCTTGTCAGAGTTGTTAAGTGAGTCTGCAATGGTTAAGCTAGTAACATAGTTGTTAAGCGACTCTGGCTTTCCCATTGACTTTGCTTATCCGAGGTTCGCAAAAGGTGATCACGTAACCCTGCGACACTGCAACCGTCATAAATACATGCCGGCTGTCAAGCATCTGGATTTTTATCACGTGACCATGGGGAAGCTGCAACAGTTGTAGGTCATAAATCACTTTTTTCAGTGACCTTGTAACTTTGAACAGTCACTAGATGGATAATTGTAACTCAAGGACTACTTGTAGTGATGTATACTTAACAAGATTAACCTATAATGATGTGCACTTAATAAGATTAACCTAGCAATAGGTTGATTTGTAAATTAAAAGCAAACTCAACTTTTAAAATAAAATGCCTGACATTAACCTGTAATATTTCAGAAGACATGAGAGAAAAAAAGAGTTGAGACAAAACATTAAGAAGGCAGAAACAGGAAAAAAAGGATAGATAGGAGGAGTTGAGATGCAGTCGGCTGAATTAAGCCAAACAATTTATACAACGAAGTAGAACTGGAGCAAGGATAGATGGAATAGCTGAAAGGGAAGATAAATTTCCTGGTCCCAGAGCCGTATCACTGTTGTGATTCAGGGTCAGCCTGTGGGTTCGGCAGTTGGGTCGGACGACTCAGAGGAGGAGGAGGGGGGTGTTGAAGAGCTTGCTGAGGGGATTGGACAGCTTGATGAGAGCCCCCAGCAAGGCCCCTCTCATCTGGTCACGATGCAGACCCAGCTGTGTGAGCCTGACAGCGTGGATGAAGATGACCCACAGCTGGCCCTGTTCAAGGACGCCCGATGCAGGAGGCAGTCAGTCAGGAGTACACAGAGGAAGGCAATGGGGCACCTCGGAAGGAGGCACAGAGAGGCCACGCCCTGAACTGTATTTAAGGGGAATGTGTGGGAGGGCTGGTTTGCTGAAGGCAACCGCTTGGATTGTTCCTGCTTCTTAGCTCGTGTTTTATGGTTGGTGTCTTGTCTTGCTCTGTTTTATGTGAATAAATTTGGCAGGCGTAATTCCAGCCTCTTGCCGTTTGTAAAAGGGTTGTCCCTGCCTTTTCTGCAGTGCCGGTAGCAGGCTGGTACAGAACAATCACAAGTATTTTCCTCTTTATGAATTGTTGGGTAGTTGGTGATCTGTAATACAAAGTGGAGCAGTTCTACTACAGAACTTGTCTCAGCCCACATATCCCCTGAAACCTGGAGATAAATACCAACTCCTTGACGCATTCTTTGAGAAGACTGGAAGACACCCCAACATCATTTTGCAGGTTTTGTCTATGCTTTAACAATAAGAAACACAGCCACAACAAATCTTTGAAATGTGTCAAGTGGGAGTAAGTCGCCCATCACAACCTATGCAAACAATCAGTTTGGGGATGGCAATAATAGAGGAACCAAGTGAGAAATTAAATTATTTATTATCTTACTCTAATGGAAAGAAGTCTCCAGCCATTATTCTCGATGCGTTTATACCAGTCACTAGTACTTTCATTGACGCTCCCTTTCTGCAACTTTCTTGGATTTGGTTGGGTTGCCATCTTCGCATAGTCTTTGGGACTATTTGCACACAAATCCACAATAGGTCTATGAGTAAATATTTTATAATATATGCTGGGAGGAAACGTTTCCTGCAAGGAAATGTCCAATTTAAAAAGAGGTAAATGGAAAACATGTTCGGGTCACTGGAATTTGTTTTTACAGATCCTTAGGGATATTCTCTGTAAATCTCTATTTATTAACAGAACAAAAAAAATTTCTAAAACAGATCAGAAGCAGATTGGAATTATTTTTTCTTAAAATGCGCTTTTGTGGGCCCTGAGACAAATCATTCTAATATGAATTTGGAGGTTCTATTATTTGCACAAAGGGCAAAACAGCCGTATGTTTGTTAAGCGTGAAGCAATCCTGAACTGTATATATACGGAAGGAGGTAACTGACAACGCTAACTACAGTACTCTTAAACAAGTATTCTGACCTTCAAAATCTTTTCAATTCTCCCCCCGCAACACATATAATAAAATGGAAATGATTCTAAAAATAACAGAAGCCCAATTTATATATATATATATATATATATATATATATATATATATATATATATATATATATATATATATACCGTATATATATATATATATATATATACCGTATATATATATATATATATATACCGTATATATATATATATATATATATATATATATATATATATATATATATATATATATATATATATAATGTGGATCCTTGGTTTTTCGGGTTTTTCCCCTCGTAGAACTAAAGGTGTAGGCGCAACGTTTCGACGGAATCCCATCCGTCATCATCAGGCTTTAGCTTCCTTCTTCTGGGAGAAGCATGTGGCTGTTTGTTCCTCTTTTTTAAACTGCCAGAGGGGGTGTGTTCTGTGGAGGTGTGCTCTGATTGGGTAGGGGACCAAGTGTGTTCTGATTGGGTGGGAGTGTGTTTTGAATGGTGGGTGTGTTCTGATTGGGTGGGGGGGGGGTGTTCTGAGTGGATGGGCTGGTCTCAGCTGCCAGCTCCAGACCTGAGCTGGTGAGTTGTGCTGCTTTTGTTCGGCTTCGTGTTTGTGGTGGTGCCATGTTTTTATAGTGGGTGTCAGTTTGCTTATTGTGTGGTTTGGAGGGGTTTAAAGTGGCTGATGTTGCAACTGTAGTTAGGTTTCTGTTTTGTGGTTGTGTGTCTTTATCGTTGTGGGTTCGGATTTGCTTTTTGAATGGTTGTGTGGTGGTGATGTCATGTGATGTTATCATGAGTTTGGGTCTGGTATCATTCTTGGTGGTTGGGCCTCGTCTGTCAATCAAGGCGGGTTTCCAAATGGCTGGTAGACGAGAGGTATCATCTCGTTTATTCATGCTGTGGGGGCGTTTTTCTATCTCAATGGCTTCTCTGATTATTCTGTTGTTAAAATGTTCAATTTTGGCGATAGTTTTGGTTTTTTTAAAATCAATTTCATGTCCCGTGGCTTCAAAGTGTTGGACCAGGGATGAAGTTTGTTCTCCCTTTCTGAGTGAGTTTTTGTGCTCTTCAATGCGTGCACTTATTCTTCTGTTGGTCTGTCCGATGTATGTGGTGGGGCAGGTGGTGCATGGGATTTCGTATACTCCTTGGTTTTCTAACCCAATTATGTCCTTGGGATTTCTTAGGATGGTGGATATTTTTCTGACTGTGTAGAATGCTGTTTTGATGTTGTGTTTTTGGAGGACCTTGCTGATTCTGTCTGTGGTCCCTTTTAAGTATGGGAGGAGGGCTTTGCCATTTTCTTGTTCTCTGTCTTGGGTTTTTGTGGGTGTCTCTCTTCGGATTAAGTTGGTAATCGTGTTTCTTTGGAATCCATTGGCTGTTAGTACATTAGTGAGAGTGTGTAGTTCGGTTTTTAGGTGTTGTTCGTCAGCTAGGTGTTTTGTTCTGGAGATGAGTGTCTTGGCTACGGAGTTGATCTGTGCTGGGTAGTGGTGTGAGAGTGCGTTCAGATAGCGGTTTGTGTGTGTTTTTTTATGGTAGATAGTGTGTCCTAGGGAGCCGTTGGATTTCTTGTAGACTAAGACATCAAGGAAGGGAAGTTGATTGTTAGCTTCTGTTTCCATGGTGAATTGTATTTTGGGGTGTAGGCTATTGAGGTGTATGAGGAAGTCATCCAGTTTTTCTTTGCCGTGTGGCCAGATTATGAAGGTGTCATCTACGTATCTGAGCCAGAGTTTGAGTTTGTGGTTGGATTTTTCTAGAGCGAGGGTTTCAAAGTGTTCCATGTAGAGGTTTGCGATGACAGGTGAGAGGGGTGATCCCATGGGTGCTCCTTCCATTTGTTTGTATTTTTGTCCATTGTAGATGAAGTATGTGTTAGATAGGCAGTGGTTGGTCAGATCTAGGATGTGTTTTGGGGGGTTGTATTTATTTAGGATAGCTGTCAAGGCTTCTTTGATTGGCACTTGGGTGAAGAGGGATACAACATCGAAGCTCACAAGTAGGTCACAGGGCTGTAAGTTTAGTTTACTTATGATCTCTATGAATTGGAATGAGTTTTGTACGTGTGAGGTGATGGAATTTGCATAAGGCTGTAGTTGTTTGGCAAGAAATTTGGCTAGATTTTGTAGAGGTGAGCCTATGGAGCTGACTATGGGTCTGAGTGGGGTTCCTTCTTTGTGTATCTTGGGCAGACCATAGAGCTTAGGACATCTGGATGATTTTTCTCTGGGAATGATTGTTTTCTGGATTGTGTTTTTTTATGGTAGATAGTGTGTCCTAGGGAGCCGTTAGTTCTACGCGGGGAAAAACCCGAAAAACCAAGGATCCACATACAGGCACCCACGAAAACCTCAGAAAACATATATATATATATATATATATATATATATATATATATATATATATATATATATATATATATATATATATATATATATATATATATATATATATATATTTCAAATGTTAACTATTTAGATTACCTTGCTAGGCCCCAAACATGGGGCAAATCTTTATTTCCTGTTTTCAGCCTATCTTGAAGGCTATCGAACAGGCAGTAGTCACACCGGACAATTCATATATTTGTGTAAATTACTAACAAAGAATTAAAGGGAAACTGAGATGCATTTCTGACTCCTTAGTCGTCATCAGTCAGCTATACCCTTCTGAGATTCGAACCTGGGCTGATAACACTGCCTCATATGCAATCAGCCCAGGTTCGAATCTCAGAAGGGTATAGCTGACTGATGACGACTAAGGAGTCAGAAATGCATCTCAGTTTCCCTTTAATTCTTTGTTAGTAATTTACACACACACACACACACACACACACACACACACACACACACACACACACATATATATATATATATATATATATATATATATATATATATATATATATATATATATATATATAATAGCCAATAAAAACGAATGGCACTTTCTTGATAGTCTGCACACAAGGAATTTGAATCTCTTTTGGAACCTGAATGAGATGGCGTTCTCCCTTCCGCGTGAACCTCTCAACCACTTCAACTAGACCAGTACTGATAGCTCATGACCAAGTCTATGCCCTTTTACTAAGACACTGCAAGAATGTACATTGTTTCAATGAATGCCAAAGCAGTTGGGTGCTCAAAAAACAATATCTTGATTCTAATAATGAAAGCCAGTTTGTTGTAGTGGTTAAGGAAACCAAGAGAACAATTAAACTTATTTTAATTATTATTAAAATATAATTGTTAAATATATACTTACCCCACCTAGTCTGAATTTAATATGAACTCCTGCTGCAGCATCTAAAAATTCTGCCTGTAGTTATATAAGATCATATATGCATTAGCATGCAAAAACTTTAAAAAGTTGATGAACTTCATTACTCTATATCAAATAAAATAGTGATAGAATATTGATGCTTTCTAAAACAACATTTTTTATTATAAATAAAGAATTAAACAATTGACTTTAAGAACTCATTTTTTTAAACAGGAAGGATGACCTTGCTTCATTTTGCATAGCCCCTGAAAGCTGGCTTTTAAGTTTTGAGACTGCCATTTATATTTCTCATTCTATATTTATTCTGAATCAATATTTACAATCACAGAATATCCTGACTTGGCTGTTGGTTACTCCAGGCAGAGAGTTCTGTCAGCAATCCAGTTGTGAGTGGAATTGACCAGGTTTCCATATGGAAAGCCAGAACACTATCAGAGCATCCTTTAGGACAGGGCTGAGCAACTGTCGCCCTTTGACGGCCTGTGGACTTCAACTCCCAGAGCTGTTAAGCCCGCTGGCTCAGGAATTCTGGGAGTTGAAGTCTACAAGGTCGTAAAATGGCCATAATTGCCTACCCCTGCTTTAAGGTCTCCTTTCCACTTTCTTTGGAAGTCCGCTTGTCAGTTAGAAGAGAAATCTGACACTGGTACAGCTTTATACAGGTAAAAAGAATGGACTGTCAGGAGATCCAAGCAAGCCAAGTTCATGGTGGTTTTCCATGCAAAGCTGGAACCTTGTTTGAGTTCACTCCAGTCTTTCCACAGAAAGCCAAATATCGATTTGCCCAGGCTGAGATGAAGTGAGTATTGGCAATAATTATGATTTGAACATACAAATTTGAGAACTCCCGATGTAAATGGTAGTTAGCAGTAAAAAGAGGGGAAAAAAATAGGGTTAGTACATAGATATATAGTTTTTAAACATTTGCTACAAACTTTGATTATACCAGTTTAAGCCATATTAAATGGCACACTGCTGTTAATGTTAGGCACGTCATGGATCAATTATAAAAGTGTGAATGCTTAATACTTACCACTTCACTTTAGCCCTTACCTCTCTAGGCTCAATGTACTTCATAAGATGGCAAGGTTCCCCATATTGTTTAAAGCCTATAAGCTCTTTATAATATTCAAATACACTCATATCCTGAGGGGGAGGGAATAGATAAATGCAGTCTAGTTATAAATTCAAATATTACATTTGCTGTCACTTTGTGCACATAACATTTTATCCTGGTTTCTCCTGACACAATTATTCATTCATATTGTGCTGATTGTTATCTTAGGGGATGGCCATGGAGGTTGTGAGTCCTCTTTCATTCGATTTATTTGCTTGCATGTTTATTCAATTTCTATAGCCGCTCATCTCAACCAGTAACTCTTGGCAGCTTACAGTTCTAAAACTATAAAAACAATAAAAAAAACCATTTTAAACAATAGAAACTTCCAAAAATAAATGTGTACAGCAGCCAAGATAATTAACCAATTAAGAGTACAGCCACAAATGGGGCCCTAAACACATTCAGAGCCCCAGGCTCAGGTACACAGCCAAATTTTGAAGTCTTAAAAAAAGATAGTAGGGGAAAATATTCCACACAGCAGGGGCTACTCTGGAAAAAGCCCGTCTTCTAGTCCCCACCAACTGACACTCTTTGGCTGATGGGATCTGCAGCATGCCCAATCTGCTGGATTGAATTGGATGGGGAGAGATTCTTGGAAAAAGACAGTCCCTCAGGTAATCCTTCATGTGTTCAAAAAGAAGCTCAAGTTTGTAAGCCGCCCTGAGTCTTCAGAGAAGGGCGGGATATAAATGGAATTAAAATAAAATTTAAAAAAAGTATTAAAGAGAAGGTTGGAGTCAAGACTGTAGATCAGTGCTCTCCAAACTTTCCAGCTCTGTGGACCGGCAGCAGAAGCCACAGTGAAGGAGGGGATGGTTTCACACAAAAAACCTAATCCCACACCATGCGTAAATGGAGTTTCACGTGCTCACCTACTGTTTGCGTGGCCAGGTTCCCAATGGGTCGCAAAGCGGGGATTAGGGACCCCTGTCGTAGATGACCCCTTCTGACTATAATTCAACTCATCTAAGCTTCAAATTCTCCAGATTAAATGGAGCTCTTTTTTATTTTTAAAATTCATCCCTGGTTGCCATATCAGGAAGATGTGTCAAATGTAGCCATTGCTTGATTAACCATAATTCATTGAGTAAACCATACTTGCCTGGCTTCACACATTTTCTTAAACCATCAACCACAGATAACAAACCAAAACTACTCGGATCACATATCACACTCAGCAAAGAACTACAACCCGCACAATTGTTGATTATGATGTGTGAATCCCTGAAGTTATGGAAAGGATAGAGGTTTTTTTTTATAGATATACCGTAAGTTGCTCCCTTCTTTTGCAGCTTCAAACTTTCAGCCACAAAAGAGAACAAGTGTGTAGATGCAATATGACATCTTGTCCCTTAAGAATGCAACAATCTTGGAACCCACAGGTTCCAATCCATCCAAAATGTGTAGACGTCTACATAAATACATCTGAAAAGCTCAAAAAGCATGTTAACTTACCAGCCATCTTTTCCAGGTTTTTTGAATGACATGTGCTGCTTTATCCCTTTTGTCTTCTTTCGTATCACAGAATAATTCTATCACATCCTTTTGATTTATAATACGTTTTCCAGAATTTCTTAAAATAAAATTTCCATGATACCATTTATGCTCTATTATGAAATCATTATTTGCATAATAATGTTGGATTTTTCCTTATTTTAAAATTCTCCCTAAATTACTTTTAAAAATGCAAATAAAAATATGCCAAAACCAAATCTAGATGTATGAAATAAGGACCACCCTGGTGATAAAATCACAAACAATAGCTTAAACATCAATCTCTCATACATTGTATTGGGGACATTGAATACAGATCTATAGAGACAACTTAAAAATTTTACACCAAGTATTAAGTACTACCAATCAGCTGACCATGCAGGAAGTAGGACCAGTGTACATAAAACCTAAAGGACTCCTAGAAGAGAGGAGTTGAGACCCACCACTTTTCAACTTACTGTCCTAAACTTCCTCAGCCACTAGAGCAGGGGTAGGCAACCTCGGCTCTTTTATGACTCATGGACTTCAACTCCCAGAATTCCCCATGCTGGCTAGTGAAATTTGAGAGCTGAAGTCGATCTATTTTAAAATAACTGTAGTTGAGAAACAGCGCACTAGAGAATTCTTTGCTTAAGGCAGTTGAAGTCTATGGCTGAAAGTGAGATCTCTTATTTTGCAGCCTTCTGAGCGTTCAGTTATTGCAGCTGGTGAAAACTGAATAATTTCCCATGACACTTCAGCAGGAAAAGACCAAACATTATAGTTTTAAAATAACCCTATTACAATTAACAACAAACAAAACTTCCCTTTATCCAAATACCCTTGGCTTTTTTCACTTGTATGAGATGGCTCCAGCAATGTAAACGGTCCACCCCCTCAAAATTATACCATGCATCTCTCCACAGTAAACACCAAAAGATTGCCCCCCCACCCCCTCGAAAAGATGTAAAGATACACTCCTGCTATGGGATAATTAAAGTCTTACCCATATTTTTTCTTGTAGTCGGTCTGCATTGTAGTACTATGTTTGGTGCTGGGGAAAAATAAATCAAAACTGTGGATTACTATGCTATTCATGACTTAGGAAAAAAAATGGTGATAATTTCCATGGTTTGGTATTTTATAGTTTGAAGGGGGAATAGGTTTAGCACTCATTCAGGAATATGAATACTGCTGATCATCAGCACATCTAAAAGGGATGAAAAGGGGGGGAAACGAAAAGCTATATCATATAAAGTCTTTAATACTGACAGAAGAGAATATTGGTAGCTCAGAGTTGAACAGAGATCCTTGGTGCTCTCTGTTTTCTTGCAGACGTTTCATTACCAAACTAAGTAACATCATCAGTGCTCGACTGAAACATCTCTAAAAATCAACCAAGTTCAGAGAGAACCAAGGACCCAGCAAACTGTTTAGTCTATGGCAGTATTTATTAAAGTGTGATCCTATGAGAGGTCCTAGTCTCACAGAGGCCTATGAAATAAAAATGATTTGCCAACCTATGTTGAAAAACAATGCATTAAAATTCCATCAAACAATTGTGGTATGTGCTAGCAGCAGCAAATCACCAAGTTTAATTTTTAATACAGTAAATATCGATAAATATAACCCATACAAACAAAAAATCTTTTGAGGTTCCTTCATAATTTTGTGTCCCAAGAGGAAAAAAGGTTAAGAAGCTTGACCTATAGGTTCTTGAGTTTCCAACAGATTTCAGCAATTCCACTGTAAGAATTCTTTTTATTAGATTTTTAGCTCTTACTTTGAAATGACATTGGCAATAAACTGGTACTTAACCAATACCTGGTTTTATTGTGCTTCACTTCACTGAGCTTCGCACCTCCAGCAGCAAAAAGATTATGCCTCGTTGAAGGCTCAGATAATGATTTTTAGGAATATTCAGATTATAGAACTTTCTAGGAATAAAGTATTTTTAAATTGTGGTATGTATATTGGGAAGGGAGGTATAGACCTAATACTATTGTACATTTAAGAGACTACAATATAGTGTAAATGTAACTTTTATATGTGCAGGAAACCAAAAGACTCACGTTCCTTGCTTTATTGTGGTAGTCTGGACCCAAACCCGCAATACTTCCCAGGTATGCTGTGGTTTAAAAAGACGTGTGCAGTAATCTAGAGACAAATAAAAGCGTTCACAGCATATTAAATGGAATTCTAAGTGTTTAACCATTTAGAAAACAATGTAGAAAGATGAAACTGAACCCCAGACATATCTATATTAGATTATTCTTGACATCAACTGAACTATCTTTGAAGATGGTTTTCAACTTTCCATTGGTTAAAATCAGATTGCATGCATTTGTTAATTCTTTTGTTATTAGGTCATTGCTATTAAGTACTATGTTGCTGCCAACCTCCATTCACAATTCTGCTTTCAAACTTCAAGGCCCAGAATAGGCAGCTAACTCTGTTTTCCATAGGAAGCTGGGCGCACTTTACCCAGAGTACGGTTTATTTTCTGAAAACCAGAAATCTAATAGATAAACATGAAAGACCAAGTAGGATCCTCTTTTGTTGCAGATGCCATGGTGAAACACTTTTCTGAGAGGTCTGTTTCATCTTCAGTGTTATGGAGTTGCATAATACAAGCCAGGAAAACAAACAAACAAACAAACCCAAGCACCAAGTATGCGAATACAACAGATTAAGGCCCAGGGGTCTTTAAACTCGGCCCTTTTATGACTCACGGACTTCAACTCCCAGAATTCCTCAGCCAGGCACGCTGGCTGAGGAATTCTGGGAGTTGAAGTCCATGAGTCATAAAAGGACTGAGTTTGAAGACCCCTGGATTAAGCGCTGCATAAAGCTGTTTGCGAGTTTGGCAGGCGAGTTGATGGACATTTTAAACCATTCCCCCCCCCCCCCCCAAACTTGGCAACTTTTAAGATGTCTGGACTTCAACTCCCAGAATTCCTCAGCCAGCCAGTTGAAGTCCATATATATCTTAACATTGCCCAGTTTGAGAAATACAGTTTTAACCCTCCCTGGCTGCAACCCTGTCCCCGGGCCTCGCCTCGGCCGTCCCACTCCCTGCTTCCGATCCCGAAGCCTGCCTGATTAAGGTGGAACCGGCCCGGAGCCCAGTGATGCTCTTCGATCTCCGGCGGTGGCGACTTTAAGCCGGTCGTGGAACGCGTTTCGGTTGCCACAGCAGCCACCTGGCGGCCAGACGCAGACGGCAGGCCGGGGAAAGGCAGGCGGCTGGCCTGGGAGACCGACGCCGCAAAAAAGAGTCGGGCGTCAGCTTCTGCGCGGTTTTTGTCCTCAGCTACGAATGCAATGGCCTCTGCCCTGCAGCAGCCCCCTCCGATTGGGCTGTTTTGTATTCCTCCTGCAAAAACAGCTCATAAGCTACTTGCCCTCGGTGGGGAAAGGTTTTATTTTTCTCATCGGCGTTCTTTGCTCTCTTCCTGTAGTGCTTTTGCCTAGATCCCAACTGGAAGAGCTCTCTGATGCTGCAGTCTGTCCACCTTTACAACCACCTTAGCCCAAAAGGCATTTATCGGTGAATAATTTTAATAAAGGTGTTTTGTTTTTTTTCTGGCACGGTTTTGTGTTTGTGTACATTGCTGCAAACGCTTGTGGTGAATGTGTACCGTAGTCACCCCTGCATTCCGAAAAATGGGATCCCTACCTAAAAGACCCCGTGGAAAGCCATCTAGCAAGAGTAATTGTGGTGTAATAATGCTGGCAAATGACAGCCTTTAAAAATACAAGCTCATTGTATAGTCTTGATCGGAGCAGGGATAAATCAACAAAAGAGGAAAGATCAATTTGTAATTTATTGCTATAAAGATCTAAACATTTGGGACAGTTTTAGTGAATGTAAAAAATTATTTCAATAAGTCTGTTAATTAGAAACTGAAGAATCTAAAATCACACATTGTACCGTCACTCAAAATATTTCTGAAAGTGTTATTTTCCTTAAAGATGGACTGTTGTCTGTTCTGATGCTTCTGTACAAGAAATCCTCAACTTACAACAGCTCGTTTATTGACGTTCAAAGTTACAACGGCGCTGGAAAAGTGACTTATTACCATTTTTCACCCTTAACGAACGTTGCAGCATCTCCATGGTTATGTGATTGAAATTAACATGCTTGGCACCTGACTCATATTTATGACAGTTGCAGCATCCCAAGGTCATATGATCCCCTTTTGCAATTTTTTGACAAGCAAAGTCAATGGGGGAACCAGATTCACTTAACAACCATGTTACTAAACAACTGCAGTGATACATTTAACAACTGTGGCAAGAAAGGTAGTAAAATGGAACAAAACTCACTTAACAAATGTCTTGCTTAGCAACATAATTTATGGGCTCAATTGTGGTCGTAACTCAAGGATTACCTGTACTAGCCTATTGGTTAACATAGTTGGCTAGTGGGAACTCATGCTGCTTTCATCAGTGCCCCAATTTAAAACCTTTTTTTGAGGCAGTTGTTAAGTGAGCACTGCAGTTGCCACACTTGTTAAATGAATGCCAAGCCAGTATTTCATTATGGGCCTGGTTTTGCCAAAAGTGTGAAGGAAACCGTTGTAAAAATGTGGTGATGTGACTATGGGGCATTGCAAATGACAATGAATACAACCCACTTGCTGAGTTCCTGAAAGGCAGTGACATGACCACGTGTTGGGGGGGAGCTGTTGGAACCTCAGATCTGGATTTTAGGTAAATCCCCCCCACCCAAACCTGGTAATTCTATCAGAATTTAGAACAATCACTTAAGCAATGAGTTGTAAATCAAGGATTACCTGTATGTAACATGATTCAAAATAATTATTTTAGTGGAGAAGATTTTAACTTGTCTTCTCTCACCAAATTAATTTATGAGACCTGCAGCCAAATAATGTTCATGTAGTCTAGCAAAGAAGCATTCACACTTGCAAGGTTAAATGTAATTACGTTGGGCTGTATTGTCACTGGTGCTCATCCAAATATTTACTATTTTAATAGCCTTGGCAACTTTAAAAAGACACTCCCCCTGAATTAATTATGAGAATTATGCAGCCAAAAGTTTGACGTATTAAGTGAAACCTTTTATTGTTTTAGTATGGCCACTTTGTTTTTAAGAGTTATTAATTTAAACAATGTCCAAGAGGCAGAACTGAACCAATACTATCTGGATCAATGACCCACACTCAAAGAAAACAGGAACTTCTTTTATTTGAGATAAGTAACCACTGAGCACTATTTGCACTATTAAAAGTATGGATAAGTAACTCTGTACGTACCTTTCAGGAAGGTAAGCTCAAATGAGCTCACGCAAGTTACTCTTAAGAAATCAGTTCCAAGTTACAGTCTTATTGTTTTTTTCCCCATGTGTATTTCCTGTGCACAGGGCAAAACAATATACCACAAAGCTTTTCTCATAAATCAGAAGTTGCTTTTTAGGTTTGACCAGATTGTATCTCTGTAAATCCTTTTTGATGGTAGGAAATTATTTGGCTCCTTTGAACCAACACATAACTGCTGTGGTTGCTCACTTCCATTACCAAGCTTCAAGGGATGGCAGATTCATGCAAGTTTTCATTTCCTGTTAATGGGAAAGTGGTCTAGTCACTGAGCAACTTCAAAAGATGTTGCTATCCAAGGCAGAGTGACCTAATTTATAGAGCCTGTTGGGCAACTTTTGGGTAGGTGTGTGTTTGGAAATCAAGATGCAACTTGTGTACAGAAAGAACACTGGGACCCACAGACACTAACTCAGGAAGCTGTCATTTCACCTGCCTACCAAGCTATTTGTAGAGAATGCAACTTTCATTTGCATGGCCTGCCAAACATGCTAATCAGGCTTTTCCGGAGAGTTGTAGCCCCAGCATACCTGGAAGCTAGCAGAATAGGGAAGACTAATTTGGATTTGAAATTCCGAGAGGGAATAGATATTCTGCCCTTTTCTAATTGGGAGCTTTTGTGTATGTGCGCACATGTGCCACCAAGTTAGTCTTGACTCTTGGTGACTACATGGAGAAAGCGATACAGCTGCCACTGCCTTCTTCCTACAGCCAACTCCAAGTCACCCTCCAGCAGTGTTTCTCAACCTTCGCAACCTGTAGATGTGTGGGCTTCAGCTCCTACAATTCCTCAGCCAGCCATGGGAGGTTCTGGGAGTTGAAGTCCATACATCTTCAAGCTGCCAAGGTTGAGAAACAAGGTTGAGACATAAAGTCTCTTAATTTTTACTCTTTAAAAATAACTCTATGTTTGGCTCTCTACCTTAAGAGCTAAAATCCTTTAAGCTTTGTACCAAGATGCTAAACAGCAGCTAAGTCAGGGGTCTTCAAACTTGGCCTTTTTATGACTTGTGGACTTCAACTCCCAGAATTCCTCAGCCAGCATGCCTGGCTGAGGAATTCTGGGAGTTGAAGTCCACAAGTCATAAAAGGGCCAAGTTTGAAGACCCCTGAGCTAAGAGCTCTACAAAGTCCTTATGGTTATGTAGTTCTTTTAGAATAAATTCTTAATCTGGAAAATTACCTTTAACTCACTTTGAAGTGCTAGGCTACTTAACAGCAAGTCCTTCGTAAAAATATCAAAACAATAGCCTTGATACAGACAGCTATCAGTAAAGTCAAGCCAAGACTTTTGTTTTAAAAAATGGTATAAAAGGAACCTCTCCGGTTTATTCTTCCTTAGCATTTTACAAGCTAGTGGGGAAGGTTGTGTTTTCTCAGTTAACAATGCAGCAAGTTCAGCTTCCCAGTCTTGGTTTACAGGCATTACAATTCCCTTTCTCTCCTACTTGTGATGGGCAGTGGTGATTGGGATTGAGTGTAATCCAACATCTGAGGACTCAAGGAGTTACTAATTTAAATCAGCAGTCCCCAATCTTTTGGGGGTCCATAGATAGGTAGTGGTGGTAGCAGTAGGGAATGGTTTCACACATGCAACCTAATCCTGTTCATGGGCAAATAATATATAGGTAGTCCTTGTTTAGCAGTCACAACTGGAATTGGCAACGTGGTTGTTAAGTGAGGCACATTAAACCACATTAAACCGCATTCATGTGTAACATTGTTTTGTAAATATTTATCTGTGCTAGATTTTAGTGCTTTAAATGTCATTAAAAATCTTGCATCACTGTTGCAACACACACTTTGGCACCATTTACTTAAAAGTTCTTCCCTAGAAGGCGTTTTCCTGTGGCAATTGCAGTCCTGTCATCAAGCTGAGGTATAAATTCTCGTATTTCAGGTTTACTGGCTTGGTGTTGAGCATATTTTTGAAATAAGTATATCTGGCTCAAAAGGAACTGAACAGCACATTATTAAAACAAAACTTTCCCCCTTTTTTCTATCTGAATGTTCTCTTTAACCATTATTCTTTACGCTTTTTCACTTTTTCATTTTCATCTTATATTTTTTTTCTAGTAAACCAGTGGTATCACAAATACAGATCTTACGAGAGCAAACATCATTAAAGGACTTCTGATTAAATTGGAGTTGTCGTGCTGTGGGATTAAAAAGTTGTTAGAAATTCATGCTCATGTTTTTTAGGCATTTTCATTATTTGCAACTCAACAGAATGTGGGAGGGAAATTACACAAAAGGACTGTGACTCTGTACCTGCCCATCAACACAACACAAGCTGGGGGAGGAAGGCAGTGAGAAGGCTGTGGCCAGGGAGTGAAGGTGAGATGATGAGTGGACTACATCCGCTGTCTGTCACTAGATACAGGGATATGGGGCCTCTAAAGGCCCATCTGCATCCTGACAGATCTTCAGGAGAAAGCTTCCATCTGCAAATTCTGCAACATCCGAGGATAGCAAGATAGCAGCCCACTGATCAATTCATAGAAAAGCCATTACAAGTAGGCCTTGACTTATGACTAGAGATGGGAAGGCCTAGAAAAAACTGGGAAAATTGAAAAAAAAAGTTTTTCCAAATGGCTTTGGGAAAAAGGGAAAAAAAACATAAAAAAAACCCATTTCCCCCCCCTCTCCCCAATATTTCTGTTTTTCCCCCCTAGGCTTTCCCATCTCTATTTATGACCACAACTGAGCCTGAAATTTCTGTTGCTAAGTGAGACAGTCACTTTTTTCAGTGCCATTGTAACTTTGAAGGGTTGCCAAATGAATATTCCAAAAGTGCCTTTCCAAAAGGCAACTGGACTTTCTTGGGTTTTTTTTTCTTTGAAAATGTTTCGCTCCTCATCCAAGAAGCTTCTTCAGTTTTTTTTCTTGGATGAGAAGTGAAATGTTTTCAGAGGAAAAAAACCAAGAAAGTCCAGTTGCCTTTTGGAAAAGCACCTTTGGGACAACCATGACCTGGATGACTGAGAATTCATTTGCTAAGTGAATAGTTTTTAAGTTGAAGATTGCATGTAGAAAAGACCTGGAACGCACTTGCTGTGCCAGAACATACCAGATGCGTAGAGACAACTGGAAATACCTAGGTCCTATGCCATGTTGCAATGTTAGTTCCAGTCTTTTCATATTTATGTGTGCAACCAACTCTTCAATATGACTTGCTCCAGAGCAATAGTCAGTTGCACTTTAAAACAATCAAGGAAAGGGTTTTCATAATTTGGGGGAGCTAGCATGGAAACACGTCCAACTTCTCTCACATAATTTTGAACACTTAGAATAAGGCTGTAATTGTCTTTTCATTGATATCTTCTTGTGCCATATCCGTTATTGGACGTTGGCGATCATGTTGGCGATCCTGTTTTTATCAGGAGCCGCACGAAAAAGTACTGCTGAGTTTTGTCCAAACCAGTCCCTTAGATTTTGAAGCCATGATGTTCTTCTTCTGCCTGGACCACATTTGCCTTCAGTCTTTCCATGGAGGATTAAATGGAGTAGGCTGTATTTTACTGGGTGTCGCATCACATGTCCGAAATATTCTAACTTTCGTTTTTTAATTGTTTTGATGATTTCCCTTGGCTTTTCCAGGCGGCTTATCACCTCCTCATTTCTGATCTTGTCAACCCAGCTTATATGTAACAGACGCCTGTAAATCCACATTTCAAATGCTTCCAATCTCTTCGGGTGGCCTTCTGTCAGAGACCAACTCTCTACTCCAGACATGTCAAACAGAAGGCCCGGGGGCCGGATCCGGCCCGCGAAGTGGTTTCATGTGGCCTGCAAAGCCATCCTGGAAACAGTGAGGGAACGGCCCCCACGGCCTTGGCCCTGGCCCAGAGACCCTCCTTCTGCCAGAGACCCTCAGATCTGTCCCACTCCTGCCCAGGCCCTCATAGGCACCTTTGATGCGAACGAGGTAGAGCTGGCCACGCCCACCCAGTAGGCCATACGCACTCCAGCCACGCCCACCCAGTAGGCCACGCCCACCCTGGCCATACCCACCTGGCCCGCCGAGGGCAACCGCAATGCTGACGCGGCCCTCAATGAAATTGAGTTTGACACCCCTGCTCTACTCCACAGAGCAGGACAGAAAAATATATAACATCTGACAAGCCTGATTTTCTATCTTAGGCTTATGCTATGCAGTTTAGGCATGGTTTATCCCTGAAAAAAAAGAACTAGGTTTTAGAAGATTGAAAACAGAAATGTTAGGAATCTCTTTGGTCTTTAGTGGTTCCAGTGCTATCTTTCAAAGGTCACGTTGTCTTTTATCTGGATCAGGAATTTTTCAACTGCAGTATTTAGAAATAAGTGTAGATAAATATGTCTTACCATATTAATGTTACTAAGTTGCATATTACCTGTTTTGATATATTGCAGTTGTGATCTGCTCAGATGGAGTTTCATTTCCCAATTCCTTTTTCTCATAGGAAAGATGAGAAAAGAAATTTAGACTCTTTCAACATTGTCTATAGCTAGACAATGCTATTTCACTCTTCTTTTCTGGCAAAGATTTCCTGCCAAAGACCTTTTCTAGCAAAGACTTTTACTTATCAGTTGGCTCATGGTATATAATAGCTCCACAATGCCAGATCCTTATAGAAGTGTTCATGGTATTCAGAATCCTCCTTAAATAGAAGGCTGTCACCCAATAAAAGGTATGGGAACTGACAGGCTACAGCTGTTCCATCTAAACTCATGCAGTATTTATTCTGTGGGAAAAGTAGAAAGGGGGTCAACAGCATTAGCAAAATGTATTTTGATTCTGAACTATATTCTGACCATACTGTGGTCAATCCCCATTTCCTAGTAGGGCTGATGATGTTGCCCAGTTTGGTAATGAAATGTCGGCAAGAAAACAACCAAGCTCAGAGAGCACCAAGGACCCCACAGTTCAACTCTGAGCTACAAATATTGTCTTCTATCGATTCTGACCACAATAATTACACAATTTTATCAGATATTTCTTTTCTGGATGTCTGGTACTTTTTGCCTAGGATTTCAAAGAAATACAAAGGAAACATCCAGAAGCCCAATTAATTTTGCAAGCTTTCTTTCATATCATAGCAGGTAGCCTCCCTGGCCAAAGATTACATGTTTGGGTGATGCACTGATCCAAATTCAGCAAGAAAAGGTGATTCAGAACATACATAGAAGTATCTGTTGACAACTGCTTCAAGAAACTGCATCTTTTCCTGGGCTCCAGCATAATCTCACAGGAAAAAAAACATTTGGAACAATATAAGAGATCTAAGGGAGATAGCATATGTTTAAAAAGTCAAAGAATCCCATCAGTTGATTTTCTCATGAACCTTCCCCCTTTTTTAAAAGTAGAAATATTTTCTTATTCGGGCATCTGTTAGTTCTGGGTTTTCCTTGGAGAGCTGCATCAACAAACACTGCTCTTCTTGGCTCTTCCCTATCTCTAAAAAAATTACACTCAGGTTTGTTGTCCCAGAAAAGTCCTGGAATTAACAGAAGTAAACATAAAATGTGAGAGGGACATAAGCAGAGAACAGAAAACTTAGAAGTCTATTATTTCAACTTTAACAGTTTATTTATTGGAGGCCATTGAAGTTTTAAAGATAAATCAAACATTAGGAAGAAGTATCTTTTTCAAGGATACTGTAATAGATGAGCTCTCACAAGGTGAGTTAGATGTGTATAGTCTTATGTGAAGCAGGAATTATTCTTCTCTGGAAAACACACCCTCCATTTTATTATTACATATTCGGAAGATTAACAACTGAACTTGGGAACATCTTACATTTGCTAGGCTCGCTTCTATCATAGCCCAGATCCCAGATGAAGCATCAGGTTGTCTCAGCTCGCCAAAAGGCTAATAGCTTGTAGTACACAAATCATTTCCTAGTACTTTAAAAAGCAACATGCAAAGAGAGCCTCAAGATAGCAAATCAGTGAAAAACACTCAAAAATAATCCAATTCCTTCCCCAACCAAATGGAAAATCCAGGTGGCACACACTTGAATGGCAGCAACTCATCCAATTCTAAGTATAGCCCTAGTCAACAAACTATTAAGATCCTTGAAACAGTCTAATATTTCTTCCTTGGATATTTTAATTTTGTAGCCAAAATTATCCTTCTTACAAATTTGTTAAAATAATCTGCTGCTAACTACAGCATTGTATTTTCTCTTAAAAAAATACTTTTTCCCTTTTACCTTTGTTCTCCTGCAGAGATAACTAATAGCTTGTGACACCACGCAAAGTTTCAAGGCTTGAACAGATGACATCCTAAGTTGGAAGCACTATATCTGCTGTGTCTATGGATCCACAAGTAGAGGACCAGGTGTGTCATTCATCTTTCGATGTTCAGCAGGCCAACCCATAGCACTAAGATAAAATTTCACATCAGGGAGACGAATGTAAAATGAACCAGTGAATCATTGATCAGATATGCTCTTATCCAAGGTCTGACTCTAGCTTTCATGTGTTGTGATTGTAGTCACTGACATTCAAGATACTGGTTCTAGGAGTAAGGGAGCCAGTGAGATCTTATGGTTAAGGTCTTGGATAAGGGATTGGGTTCAAACTCTTTTTAAGACACTGAAGCTTAGATGAAAACTTTACCATACTTTCACAGGTCACCTTTCCTTACATGGTTATAATAATAATAATAATAATAATAATAATAATAATAATAATAATAATAATAATAATAATAATAATAATAATAATAAGAAGTTGTAAGGGACCTTGGAGGTCATCTAGTCCAACCCCCTGCTCAGGCAGGAAACCCTATACCATTTCAGGCAAATGGCTGTCCATTCTCTTCTTAAAAACTTCCAGTGTTGGAGCATTCACCGCTTCTGGATGCAGGTTGTTCCACTGGTTAATTGTTCTAACTGTCAGGAAGTTTCTCCGTAGTTCTAGGTTGCTTCTCTCCTTGACTAGTTTCCATCCATTGCTTCTTGTCCTGCTTTCAGGTGCTTTGGAGAATAGCTTGACTCCCTCTTCTTTGTGGCACTGCTACCATGTCACCCCTCACCCTTCTCTTCGTTAAACTACACATACCCAATTCCAGCAACCGTTCCCTATATGTTTTAGCCTCCAGTCCCCCAATCATCTTTGTTGCTCTTCTCTGTACCCTTTCTAGAGTCTCAACATCTTTTTTACATCGTGGTGACCAAAACTGGATGCAGAAGACTTCAGCTCTTGGAGGGAAAGTGCAATATAAATTCAACCAGCAATTAAATGAATGTATGGAACAAGTATCTGCATATGCATAAAGGCCAACTAGGATTTTTTCTGCCACATATGGCCTTGGGATATTTTATCTGAAGTGTTTTATATAGCCAGAAAAATCCTTTAACTTCCCTTCCTTCCTTCCTTCCTTCCTTCCTTCCTTCCTTCCTTCCTTCCTTCCTTCCTTCCTTCCTTCCTTCTCCCAAAGAATGTTTCTGCTTTTTAAAAACATGTTTTAGTTTTATAACACATTTACAAAAAGAAACATGAAAAACATTGCAGAGTTAAAAAGATCTTACAAGGTAGTAATGTCGAGTTTATTCTCTTTTCTGGACCCAATTCAGCTAAGAAGATGCCTTTGTGTATACTGTACATTCCTCTTGTATCACTCATTGACTTGAGAATCAGAATTTAAACTGGATGGAAATCAAAGAATGGAAAGTATATACAATTATATGCCTTTACAGTGAAAATGAGTATGCAGGTTTTAATGCGACTTAATTTTTGTCCTGTGTCTGGTGATGCAAATATTTGGAGTACAGAAATATGGAAACAGACTGGAGGCAAATCAAAATCAACAGGATATTGAAGAAGGTAATATTTCTTGCAAATGATCTAGACCAGGGGTCAGCAACCTGAAACAGTGAAAGAGCCACTCGGAACCAGTTGCCTCACAAAAGGAAAAACTGGGAGCCGCAAAAAATGTGTGCACATGCATGTACATGCGTGCATGTGCAGAACAGGGTTTGACTGAAGAGTTGGGCCAAGGCGAGATATGCACCTACCCTGCATATTTGAATTGATAGGTTGAACTTTTTTTAAGTCCCACTTATTTTATTTTTTTGGACTGCACATGGCAGAGGACTGGGAGCCGCAAGAGATGGCTGAAAGAGCCGCATGCGGCTCCGGAGCCGCGGGTTGCAGACCTGTGATCTAGACAGTGCAACAACAGTTCAATTCTTCAACCAACCTAACACTAAACTTATTGCTTGCAATTGAAGTGAATATATTTCAGCCAGCTTATGTTATGGTCTAAAATGCTATGTTTATTTGCAGACTGGGTGTACCTATATAAAAGTTTCCTAATATAAAATTTCCCCTTTCAAAATTAGAGTCCTGTCTCTGAATTTGAAAGGAGGAAATATGACTAAGCTTATGGCTACAAAAATAATGTTTTTCTTAATATGAAAGGAACAGCATTAGTTGAAAAATGTTGTGGCATATAGGAATATCCAATGGATTGAAATGTTGTATTTATATACCCACCTATTACATTAGGCATTAATAAGTACCAGTAAAAAATACTTTCTTTGCCAGTGAAAAAATAGCATTTAATCTGAAAATATTTCGAATCCTTCTTCCCCAAGGATTAGTGGATACATGTAATTATTATGGACAGTATATTGAACCATGTAGTGTGCTATGTTCCATGGATTCACAAAGAGTTGGATTGAACGTAGTGATTGAACAATAACAATAAACCATGGCTTGGGTATTTTGGCCAAATTTGGATGGGGCTTGTTGCATAACAAACTTGTGCTGAAAACCAATACTAGGAAATGCAGCAACATCCTTACTAATGTTCCAATAGACTTGATAAAACACTTCCCCAAATCTGAGATCTTCTAGACATTTACCTTATTTGGGATAAACTGGACCTGAAAGAGGCAAAAGACTTAATGAGGTTCCGAACAGAGGCTGATGCATCAGAGTTTCTCTTTTTAAAGGAGAATTTAATTATGTAAGATTAAAAGATTTATCTTTAATAAGAGTCTGATTGTAAATATTCAGACTTACTCTCAACTCTGATTTTTGGATTTATGCACTCATAAGTTAAAATCATAAATGTATTTAGTAGAATAGGGACCCAGCCAATTAACCTGTTATTCCTTGAAAATAACTATAATAAAATACTCTAAAAAACAACCATATACTTGTATGTCAAATGTATCCACTATTAAAACATTTAATGATAACACTTCAAGTTGCAGAAGAATATTGAGATATCAGAAATATTCTGGAACTCTGTTGGTTAAATCACTGCATACAAGATTTAGAAAAAAGCAAAGCCTTCTCCACCCAGATTATCTTTTCTAAAATAATATTTTTTATAATTAACACCTTTTATAGACATGCTATAAAAATCATTAAACAAGAAAATAGCTTTCCAGATGGAGCTACATATCCTCCCACGCATTCAAAATTAGCATTCACCCCTTCACTAATATATAAAATATGGTCTTTCTTGTTTTAGAGTTTCCACAAAAGGTCTAATTATGTATAAACCATTAATAAGCGGGTGTACTACAGCTGTGTCACATTTGGCTGTTGGATGACATGGTAGGGATTGCATGGAAAAACATGGGCAGAGCCAAGACCAAGAAGTTTGGTATAATTTTAACTTACAATTATAAACATACAATTAAAATGAATTTAACCATTTTCTTCTTTACCTACACATGTACAATGTAATGGTGACTTCTGGAGTAACAGGAGAGAGAGAGAGAAAAGAATGGAACAAGAGAAAGAAGGAGAAACAACTTTATTTTTGTTGTGATTCAGGGTCAGCCTGTGGGTTCGGCAGTTGAGTCGGACGACTCAGAGGAGGAGGAGGGGGGTGTTGAAGAGCTTGCTGATGATGGCCTTGAGGCTCCGCAGAGCCCTCAGCCGGGCCCCTCCCACCTGGTCACGACGGAGACCCAGCTGTGTGAGCCTGACAGCGTGGATGAAGATGACCCACAGCTGGCCCTGTTCAAGGACGCCCGACACAGGAGGCAGTCAATCAGGAGTAAACAGAGGAAGGCAATGGGGCACCTTGGAAGGAGGCAGAGAGAGGCCACACCCTGAACTGTATTTAAGGGGAATGTGTGGGAGGGCTGGTTTGCTGAAGGCAACCGCTTGAATAGTTCCTGTTTCATAGCTCCTGTTTCATGGTTGGTGTCTTGTCTTGCTCTGTTTTATGTTATTAAATTTGGCAGGCTTTATTCCAGCCTCTTGCCGTTTGTAAAGGGGTTGCCCCTGCTTTTGCTGCAGGGCCGGTAGCAGGCTGGTACAGAACAATTTTACACGTAACTGGCAGAGCTACGAGTGGCTTCATTCTGGTGCCAGACTATTGCTGTTTTGGGAAATGCATGTCAGATCAGAATATATAAATAAAGTAAAATTGATAAATAAATAAGCAGTATTTCTTGGATTAGGAGACCCATCAAATGTTTGCTCTTACCCTCACAAATCAATAATTGCAATGTGCTATACATGGATCTGTCCTTGAAAATTGCTTGGAAACCATAGCTGGTCTAGAACGTGATGTCATGGGCACTAATGGGGATGTCACAGTATGGGCTTGTGACAACACTGCTCTGTGGACTACATTGCTAGCCATCTGGCTTCTGGATGCAATTCACGATCCTGGTTCTTAATAGATACCTTTATGGTACAAGTTCTGGTTATTTGAGAAATCACCTACCTCCAATCATTTCTACCCATTCTTTATGATCAAGTAGAGGGGGTGCCCTCTAGGTCACCCCAATTAAACAGTGTCACTTACTGGGATTTCAGTGGTATGCCTTCTCTGTTGCAGTGCCTGCCCCGTCAGGCATCATCCCCACTAAGTTTGATATGGCTGCCACACTGATGATCGTCTGAAAGGCACTGAAAACCTGGTTATTCTTCCTTGGGCAGGTATGTGAGCCTTTCTAGTTTTTATGCTGTTTCATATGTTTTGCTGCTGTTTTTCCAGATGCATATCTTCAATTTATTTTACTGCTCTGACTTCTTATTGGGATGTTCAAATTCTAAAGTTCTGAACTTTCTCATTCTTACCTTTCCAACTGAATTTTTTAAAAATGGATTCCACGCAAGAGCAGAAATGACAGTTGACATTAAATTGCCTGCAGAATATGGTGCAGGTAGCCTTCAATTTATGACCAATTTATTTATTTATTAATAAAATTTATTGGCCACTCATCTTACCATAGGCTAACTCTGAGCAGCGTACAATCATAAAAAGGTAGCTTGTACATATACACTAAACCCGCGGTGGCAAACCTATTGCACGCGTGCCACAGGTGGCACACAAAGCCCTCTCTGTGGGCATGCGCGGTCACCCCATTCCTAGGCCTTCAGCTGGGTTTTATAAAACCTTTTTGCTTTAGGCCTCCGCCACCATGGGCAAAAAAAAGGTTCATTCAATCAATCAATTTCAACTTCTCACAGGAAAAAAAAATATCTCGCAAAATTGGAATTGATTGATTGAACTTTTTAGTCCCACCCAGTCTGCCATTACCACCGCAGCCACGTCCCCCCAATGGGCCACAGCCCCCAATGGGCCACACCCACCCAATGGGCTACACCCACCTGGCACCCAATGATACATAAGTGAGTTTTGGGTTGCAGTTTGGGCACTCGGTCTGTAAAAGGTTCGCCATCACTGCACTAAACCATAAATACATTAAAACCAAACATTAAAATCTAAGGACCTGTGGGGAGAGCAGGGGCCGAATGTGTGGAGATGAGACCAACCACCTCCACAATTGAGCCCAAAATTTCTGTTGCTAAGCAAGACATCTGTTAAGTAACTTTTGTCCCATTTTATGACCTTTCATGCCACAGTCGTTAAGTTAATCACTGCAATTGTTAAGTTAGTAGCACGGATGTTGAGGGAATCTACATCTTAATTTGGTTTATAACATTTGGTACTGATCTAATGTATTGTTTACTGTTTAGAGTTTTGTACTATGTTATCCAAGTATATTCCATTTAAAGTTTTATAGGGATAATTATTTGCACCACTTTTTACATGTATTATACTTTTCTTTCTTACATATTAGATATATTACATAAAGCCAAGAGAAGATGACATCTTGTAATAACAAAATAATTGACTCTAAAGACTTGAATCCATTTTTGATGTCACAACTGTAAACAGGCTGTTCAGGCATGTCTGCCCTGAAAATTAAGCATTTATTAAGCATTCAAAATTAAAGCAGAACACAAACAAGAAAACCACTTTGTGAGTCGGTCATAAATAATGTCCATTTATTTAAAATATTGGTAGTCAATATTAATAGCTTATTTCAAATAATAAAAAAAGTTTCCCTGGTTATATCTAAATATACTTGCATTGCAATAGACTGGCAAGGAATTCTGGGAGTTGTAGTCCCAGCACACTTGAAGACACAAGGACTAGGGAAGGCTCACATAAAACAGGGGTGGTCAACATAAGACAGAAGAACATCAAATTTCTAAACTATTTATAACTAAATGCCTAGTTTCAGACATCCAATATACTGCCTGCTGCCTTGTTTTGCAAACAAAATTCTATGAAACTGTAGAAGGGGCTTCTTATATAGTGCTTTCTAAATAGAGTGACATTTTTTCATACTTTGGACTTGTCTACTGCCACTCACTCTGAAATTGCCTTTCTGGTAACCAGTGAAGATATGGTTTAGAAAATGCCACCAATCAAATCAGTCTTAAGGTCCAAAACCCATGAAATTTATATATTTTTGAATTTGGGAGGTTTAGAACTATCTGGATCCTGTTCTCCAAACAAGGGAGAAAACACACAAGTCTTGGAGTTAAGACATTTCTCTTCCCATCTGCTCCTCAGTTCCAGCCCTGTAACACTGCTCTAGCTGGACTTTGGAACGGGCGGTTCAGTTGCCATATAGATTGACCTTCCCCGTCTGAACCTGATTGCTCTGCAATGGGATTGTACCTGCCCGTGCGAGCAAGTAACAAACACTTTTTTGCATTAATGAGATCAGGTTGCAGTGAAGGAATTTTGCTCTTCAGTGGGATTACAGTTTTGTTTGTACAGGTAGCGTACTGTTAAAATGCCTGGATACATAGAATAGAAATTCACCAGAAGTTAATATGGTCTGAAAATTAATCTCAAAACAAACAACCTATTTACAATGTACAAAAGAACAAAGTCATAAAGGCAAAGCATAAAAAGAAAATACTAAAGAACAGTTTTGTACTGTATGTGTGTAAACATATGCCTGTGCATGACTTTTTGACTGCACTCTGAGCTTGTCACATAGAATTATTTTCAATAAAAAAGCTTCAATAAAGCCTTACAAGTTTCAAAGTCTTTTTCCAATGCAAAAAGCTGTACAACTTCATTAGGCCATATGCGCAATTAATGCACAGATTTTTTTCCAAAATAATTCACATTTAAGGAATATATTTTTACATGAACAGATAATTAGAATCTTACCAGAATGGTTCCATTTACATGAGCTAAAATAAAAATATATACTGTAGAAGTACTTGCAAGTGTAACTGCCATACTAAACGAATATTTAAAAGTATACTGTACATTCCGTACATACATATACTTCTTTAACGAAGTATTAAGCATTTCCGAATAAACAATTTTGTACATATTAATAGGCTAATTTTAAAAACTAAAGTGGAAATCAGTGAACATGTAGTATTTTAAAGTTTCACTGTTATGAATAAGAGAGTCTCTTACAATAGCTTCAGCATGATTTGAAGCTTAGGGATAGTTACCTCATTGAAGTACTGTAGCTTCTTTCATTTTAATAAGATTTCTAATAAGCACGCATTTTCCAATTCAAGGAATATATTCTCAAATAGGATATTAAATATACACATATGCTGAATCTTCCCCTTTTCCCCTAAAACGTAGAAATTTCAATTTGTTCAAACACAGAAAAGCTATGGATGTGTTGAATGCAAACATTTCAATTGCTGATGAAAGCAGCCGTGTTAAGATTATGTGCCAAAGTTAACTTTGAGATCTTGTTCTGCAAAAGCAGGCAACCTCATTTAAGAACCAGTAGGACATTTCCTTTATTCTTTCCAATGCCATTGGAGATTCAAATTTAGGGTGATTTTTTTACCATTTAAAAACAAATTTTTGAGCTGATCACTGTAGTGGCTAGGTTTAGATAACTCTTAAGTTACAGCTTACCTCACCATGGTTTATTGAATGAACCACAATGGGTTGGATTTAAGCAACACACAAAAAAGTACACCACAGTTTATAAGCCACAGTTACTGAGTTCATACGGCACCCTACCCTAAAACCAAATGTATTACATCTCCGCAGAGCTTCTATAACCTGAGCATTCCCTAGACATGTGGATCTTAATTCCAAGAATATTTGAGAAAAGCCAGAATTGTGGAAGACTAGATTAGCGGAATATGTCCATTTAGTATCTGAGTTCAAATTAGCGCATTTATAGAAAGCTAGTCAAGTTTTCAGTCCCTACTTTTTTATAAACTATCAACCAGCAACTCAGCAAGTAGGCAGTCGCTTTCTACATCTGTTGAATTCCTCATAGTTCTGATTCTTTCTCATACTCGTGCAGATAATATTCATCATCTGTGGTGGTGTCAGAGTCAGAATCTGAAGAATATGCAGAGGCTTCTTCATGGAAATCAAAAGATTCATTTGGGAACTGTTCTTCTGTAGCACTTGATTTCAGCAGCTCCAACCCATTTAAGGAGTACCCATCTTCCCTTTTAATAGAGCTGAAGTTCTTTAAAAGACATGGATTCCACAACCGCCCTTCCGTGAGTGACCTCTTTATATTATCTAAGAAAGCCTGCTGTTGTTCTTTTCCAAAAATACCAAATTCAATCGAGGGATACATGATAGGTCGCGAACCAAAGTTCCTATTATTCTCATTGTGTGTGTCCCAATTCTCATTTTCATCACAGGACAACAGTTCAGAATAGGACTTAAATTTCCGATTATATCCAGACTGTGTCAGATTGTTTTTAGGGGGCAAATAATCATGGAGTTTTTGTGTATAGGAACATTCAGAAAAATGTCGTTCACGCTGGGTTTTGCTGAGATTTAGAACTGGCTTGGCACAGGATTGGTTTACATTTTTAAAGATGTCTGACTGCTCACTATCTTGATAAACGTCACATTCTGCTTGAGAAGTCAACTTTTGCAGTGGACAAATATTTGCTTTTGAACTGTTTTTCACGTATGCATGTTTATCAGACAAAAGTGGAAAAGATGAAAGCTCGCCAACATTACAGTGACCTCTTTTTGGAGGGCAAGCATCCATTCCTGCACATTTGGAGAAAATGGGATGGCTGTTGTTTTCTAAAACTCTGCTACCTGTCTGTAAATTGTTGTTTAGCACAGGCATAATTGATTTTGAAAATAGGGTGGTAGAATTTTGGATGGTCTTTATATTTTTATCACTTTGCCCAGAATGTTCTCTTTTTTGGTTGCACAAGGTTGTCAAAGGCCTCCTATCTTCACTAATTTGCAATTTCTTAGTTTCAACTTTACTCAGCCTTGGAATATCAAATTCACCAGGTAGAGAAACCTGATTCTGATTCTCATTCCCTGTTTGCTGGGAATCATCGGGTGAAATCAACATTGGATGATGGCTGCTTTTCTCTAATGAAAGTGCATCGTTTTGTGAAAATATGCAACTTACGTGTGGTTTGGGACTTGAGCTTTTCTTATTTGAAAATTTTCGACTTGCTCTGCACATGGCTGCTAGTTTGTTTTTAACTGAAGGCCTATTTTTCCTTTTTTCTAGGTCATTAACTTTATTTTTAAGGCTATCCAGGACAAGCTTACTTTCAGGCAAGTCCTGTGTAGGACCTGATTGCTTACCTTTAGAGCTAAGCTTCTCATTGTCTACAAAGACTCTTTCAGACCTCTGTAAATGTGTGCCAACTTTGCGGAGTGCAGGATTTTGTGGCATCTCTTGCTCTTCAGGCTTCGAACATTCTACCACATTCCCTTTTGGATGAATAAATGCATTAGCTGAAAAAGCAGCATCCCCTGGCACCGTTAAATTCTGGGAAGCTGAATGCATCTTGATTGTTGAAATGGATGTTTCATTTCTAACACTTTCATTTCTTGGTGGAAACCGATGTCCCCTTTCAGAAATAATGCGACATATATAACGAGCCCTTTCTTTGATCTCTGCAGCATTTCTAATTTTTTCTTTAGTGACATTTACTCCGGTGCTGACTTCTGGGCATGCAGTGAGTTTTCCATCCTGGATAACGTCAATTAAATTGGAAGGAGGAATGCTTGTTGATGCTTCGGCAGATGGCTGTCTATAGCCAGGACTCCCTTTATGACCATTTCTTGCAGAAGAAACTACAGAAATATCCCCCAGAGAGGTACTTTTGGAATTCAGTGAGTTAAGACGTAACTTTTTATCAAGTTTTGAAGAGTCTGTCCATGGAGAAGAGTGCCTGCCAACATGCAGGTTGGACAAAATATTGGTGTTAACTGTTTCAACCTCTTTTCTGCTGAGTTTGGGGCCACCTGGAGAACCGTCCACAGGTGGCCTATTGGAAATTGCAAGTCCCAGCTCTTCTGCTCCTGATACAACTATTTCTTTTTTATTATTCATTGAACAATGTGCTGGAGAAACGTCTGCTGTTTCCACAATGGGATTGGAAACTTGGAGAACTTTAATAGGATTGCTTATATTTTTTGAATCCTGTTGTATATCAGGAGCAGGCATTTTGTCAGGAGAAATAACTTTTTCTCCTTTTTCTACGCTGGGTGGAAAAGCTACAGTTGTCATACTGACACGAACTTCATACTGCTTTTGAGGAGTCTGCGATTTTTCTAGGGATGAGGATGAATCTGCCTTTTCGTTATCTCCTCGGAAGACATTGCACAAAGCTTGCGAATGTTTCCGTGGTAAAGTATAATAAACTGAAATCAGTTCATGGTATTTTACGTTATCTTCATCTATGCTTACTGTCAATGTGCTGGTGGTTTTATATTGCTTTACAGGATTTTCTGCCTCCGTTTCCTCGTTTTCAGAAGAAAGAAAAATTGCTTTCTCTGCACCACGCATCTCATCTCTTTTTTCCCGTTTGCTGCCAATTATATTAGTACTCCCTGATGGGCAGTTGGGAGCTTGAATTAAATGTATGTGATACTGTTTAATTTGTTTATTTTTTTCTTCAGCCATTTCTTTGGACAATATGTTTAAGGATGAGCAGGATGAGCTGAACAAAGAGCTTTTATCTCCCTTATTTGAATAAATATTCCCAAGTCTGTTTGGTACATGAGCTTCTAAGCTATCCTCCCCCGTCCTCTTATTTCTGAAAGGGATCTTCCTTGTAAGGGGAGAGATGCGTTTTTTAGAGAGATCACTTCCATCAATACTAGCTGATTTTTGATATAATGTCTTATGTGTTTTAGGAGATTTGAGAGGGCTGCTGCTGGGTGGGCCACTAATACTATTACTAGTTGAATATCTAACAAATCTATTTGGTTTATGGAGTGTTTCAGCATAAGAAACTGGGAAATCATTGTTTGGAAGTACTTTGGAGTCTTCAATGAAAACAGGGTTTAACAGCTTGTCAGGGTTAAATGCTTTCAAAGTTTCCAACCGGTGCTCCTCTTGAGGGTTACTTTGAAGAATTGACATCTTTGAAGGATTAGCAATAAGGTGTGGGGGACGTGTTTGATTTACACCGTTGCTTACAGTACCGTTTTCTTCATTTCTTTGGCCATTTTTACTGTGAATATTTGATAAACAAACGTTTTCAATGCGCCTTAAGGGATTTGCCTTGGCTTGCCTTTTTGAATTTAATATAAAAGGTGGATGAAGAGATACACTCATAGGAGGAGAAGAGACTTGAGAAGAGACTGTCGGAGGAGGCATCTGAGATTCTGTTGGACTGTTTGTTTTTACTTGTCCAAATGCTTGAATTAATATTGGCTTTTTTATGTCCATACTATCCACTTTATTTGACTGATCAGCACCAATCATCTCTTCCATGCCACTCATTTTTGAGTTTTTCTTGGATTGAAAGGGTTTAACAAATGTCTTTGAAGGCACTTGACTATCCCCGCTAAAATGACTTTGACTGGGCACTGCATATTCAGTTTGGTTCTCCAAAGCAGCTGAGACACAAGTTGGACCTTTTTGCACGCCTCTTGAACCCTTTACAAGCAATTTGTTAATTGGTCTTCCTGGATGGTCCCTACTCTTTGTGTATGCACGGTCATGCATATGTTCACTTTGCCATACGTCTCTTTTTTTTCCATAGTCACTTCGTCGCTCAATCAGCTGTTCAAAGTTTACATCAGGGACATGATTAGCATCACTGAAACACTGATGATTATTACGTCTAAAAGGATACTCCTCTGTTCTTCCAAAAGGAAAGTTGTTTGGGGACCAATTCATTTTACCATGAAGTGATGGGTATCTGTAACATGGCTTTGAAACATTTTTCAATGGATGTAACATAAAATTCTCCCGACTGTCGAAACACAGAGGGTCTATTTGTCTCTCAGTGAATAAAGGATGGCTCTTATTTGGTATTACTTGTCTATAATTCATTTTTGACCTATAAAATTTATACCTTGTATTTTCCTCTGGAGAACAAGGATGGAAGTCCTCGAACGCTGAGTTAAATTCTATTAATGACTGTGTTCTACGAATTCTGTCTGGATGTAGTGAATGCCTAGAAGACTGTGGCACATTCCATATAATAGATGAAAGAGGAGTCCGTCTGGACTGATGCTGGAAATTAAATTTTGTGAAGTCCATATTGCTTTCCAAATTGTGCTGTAAGCTACCAGTGGAAAACATGTCAGCAGACATCAAAGAAGAGCGCCTTGTAAGGCAAGACAAAGAATAACTTCTGCCCATTTTATTCTTGAACATGAAGTTCTTAGGACCAAATCCATTACTGTATGATCCTGATGGAAATGGCAACCTATCTTCTGAAGAATGTCCAAGAGAACAAGCAGAAAATCCTCTCTTCAAAACAGAAGATCTTTCATCACACAAATCCCCATATGGATATTTTTCTATGTGATGTTGCTTTGTATAGGTGTTATAGAGTCTCCATGGTGTTAAGAAAGTTTTGTATTTATCTCTGGCTCTTAATGTCCTTGTTCTATCTGGGGAAAACAAGTTCTGGTCATTTCTTTGTACTTTTCCAAGGAAATTTGGTTGCACAACAGTGGAATGATGATGGATTTCTGGTGCTGTACCATCATAGTTAGTTGGAGTCCTTGTATTCATAGTATCTTGAGATTGTTCTTGTGCCAGTTGGCTATCCAAACTGTCCAAAACTAGTGAATAGAGAAGAAGGAATTAATTTTATTTTTCAATTTTGACATAGATATATCAACCTGCAGTGAGTTATTGTTCTACACAAAAAAATCATATATATATGTATATATGTATACACACACATACACACACACATATATATACACACACACACATACACACACACTAACATAACAACAGATATACTTAAAAGTTTTCAATACACAATGTCAGAGTCATTTATTAAACACAATTTTTCCCTCTAAATTATTCAATGAGAATTTTGTCATTTTTATTGAAATGCAATTTTCTTACAAGTTAAAAAAGGTTAAAATCATAGAAAACATTACAAAATTAGTAAGTTAGATTGCATGAATGTTGCACCGTGTGTTACTGATTTTTCTCTAATCTGAATTCAAAGCTAAATATGCACATTCTGTTGAAAGCAGATTGCAGAATTCATATTCAGATTGCAGAATTTGCCTCCATACAATATACTTGGATAAATGAATATACAATTGCTTGCTGACTGTTCCTTTGAGTTAAATATTAAACCTAATTCCATTTCAAGAACATTTTCTAACTGCCAAGAATGTGGAGAGAATAATTTGCTGAGTATTTTCACCTTGGGGATACAAGGTATAATTATAATTTTTTGTGCTGCATGTGTTAGCCTGCTTCTATCATTCCTTAGTTCACTTAGGGGGGAAAAGAATAACCTTTTTCATATCAATTATTTAACCAAGGTATAAAAACCAACACCTTAAGGGAGCAAAGTCTAATTCTTCTACAATGACTTGCTGTGGCCTCTGAAGCACCATCTAATCACACCACCGAAATTCAGCAACAACCAGACAATACTGTTGGTGAAATTTTATGTGCTTTTCAGTGCAAATCAAGGATCAAGCCAGGCATCATTTCTCCATGAATGGAATTTTAAATGTTTATTTTACCCTTTATCTTCAACCCCAAAATTGAAAATAATGGACTTATTCTGCGTACTCTGGTAAGGTCATCTTATCCCTAGCCATAATGTCTATGGCAGTTTTCTCCACCTGAGCACCTTAAGATATGTAGGCTTTGCCCTCTAGAATTCCTCAGCTAGCCTTGGGGAGTTGAAGTCCACATATCTTAAAGTTGTTGAGGTTGAGAAACACTGCTGTACGGACTCAAAATCTGAAAACATCAGCACCCAAGTGGACAGTATTTTTTTTGTCTCTGCTCTGTGAGGAAAATTAGGAATATTTTAACTCAGAGAAAAAAATTAAGGAGAAGCATCAGAAAATTTAAGAGAGTCCTGGAATTTCTGGGGAGACTGTTTAGGTTGCCCCCACATCTGAACTTCTCCACTTGCTTTTAGAGAGTGCGTTTCCTTCTTTACCTTGGTGGGTAGTGAGGATTACAAAAGCGCTGCACAGAATGTACTACGGAAACTATACACAACGTTAAATAACGGGTAGATGAAGCTTTGAGGAAGCAGAGCCAGTTATCCCCCTGGGATGGCAAGGAAGAAGATGAACTACATTTCAAGGGCTATCTTTTATTCTACACTGATTCAACCTTATAATTCAGTGTAGTCTTTTCAAACAACACTAATACCACTACTGTATGTTGGTTGGTGGTGGGTTGCTTGGTAGCCTTCCTGGACAATGAGACCCAATTCATGTCCCCATGCAGTGACAGTAGTGCCAGTGTAGCTAACCAAAGGACATACTCAAACTTTTTTACGAGTGTCAGTTCTTGTCTGAGTAGATTGCGTTAATGCCTGAAGGTAAGCAGGATAGCTATAGATAAATTGGAAGGTAATAATTCCACTAATCCATTTCTTATTCCACTCAGAGGATCTAAGAGAAACTACAGGGCAGTCTGCCCCAGGCTATTGTCCTATAGAGACATTTACTTCAGCTGCCAGAATTCTTGGAAAGCGTTGCCAGTAGACTGACTGGAAACTGAAGTTTAGCACGTTCGGAAAGCACCAGCTTAGGCCATAGTGGCATTACAGGTGGTCCTTATTTAACAATCACTTATTCAGCGATTGTTCTGAATAATGGTGCTGAACAAATGGCAATTACAACTAGTCCTCACACTTAATAGTCATAGTATCCCGGCAGTCACATGATCACAATCCAGGCACTCAAAACACCAGCGCACAATTATGTCACAGTATCCTGCAGCCATGTGATCACCATTTGCAACCTTCTTTGCAAGTTTCCTACAACCGAATGGGAAACCAGCAGGTCACAATTGTAGAATAAGCATTATAATTATCACGTGACACTCTCGTTTAATGACCCACGCTTAATGACACATGCCATTGTTAATGGCAACTAGAAGTGCCAGATTTTCTGTTGCTAAATGCTATATTCACGTGACATTGCACTTTTTGACCAAGTCACTTAGTTACTATAGTTAATTGAGGACTACCTGTATATAAGAATGTTTTATACAGTTTTAGCACTTTCATACCCAAGTTTGCAGGTCAATGCGGAGCAGGGATATGAATTTACCTTTTAAAAGCTCATTTTCCAGCTCCTCATTCCATGTTGATGTGCTGTCCATCACATCAGCGATGTTTGCATCGAGGCATTTATTTGTAGAGGGCAAAGAGGAATTGCATATCTGGGTCTATGAAGAGAACAGATGAAGAAAATAATTTTTTTTTTCAACCAAGCAAAGCTAATAAATACCTGTCTCTTATTACAACTATCTTTTATGGCTAGAGGTAGCATTATTTCAATACTTGCACATTATTCTATTTTTTCAGATAAACTGCTTTAGTAAACCTTAATTTAGCTCTAAACTCTCCAATTAAAGCAAATGATGCATAAATTGACTACATCTGCAACAAATACGGAGTAGAAATTCATAATTATGGTTTCTCATAATTGTTGAAAAGCAATTTTCTGAATGAATAGGCATGCTCTTCTTGAATGGGAAAAAATCTTCTTGGATTTATCAAAATTAAATTAAACTATACAAATATCAATAATTTTTCTAAATAAATGCTTTCCTTATTTCTAGTATATAATTGAGAGAAAAATACCAATTCAGGTATATTATAACACTGGGTCCAAGAACCAACAATATTTTGTTAACCGACTATAATCAAACATCTTCATGGACTCTTGCGATACAGAACTTTGATCTTGTAATTAAAGCACTATTAGAGAAAGCAGGAGACTGTAAGTTCAAATCCAATCTTAGCCATAAAAGCCAGCTGGGTAACCTTGGGCCAGTCACTCTCTCACAGCACAACTCACTTTACAGGGTTGTTGTGGGGAAAATAGGAGGAAGGTATGTTGGATACGTTGAGTAGTTTGTAAAAATAATACAGGCAGGATACAAATAAATAAACAAGCAAGCAAGAAGCAAACAAATAAATAAGTATTGTATTCTTTAGTCTGATCAGGCTTAAAATTTGGTTTAGCCATGCCTTCCTTCCGTCCCCCCTCCCTCCCACCCTCCCCATCTTTATTATTTTTACAAATAACTCAAAGTAGCAACCACATACACAATCTTTCTCCCTCCTCCTCTTTTCCCCCCTCAACAACTTTGGCTACATTTCAGTCTCCTACCCATGATAGCATTTTAAAGTCCCCCCCCCATTTTTTTAAAAATTATTGATCTTCCCTCAAATTCTCTTTTTTGTACAGATAGTAGTGTTCTAGTCAAACACACTACAAACCCACACTCCACATTGACAACAGTATTAGAGGGATGTATCTTCAACTTCTAAGGGACGCGGTGGCTCAGTGGGTTGGGACGCTGAGCTTGTTGATCGGAAGGTCGGCAGTTTGGCGGGTCGAATTCCGAGTGCCACGTAACAGAGTGAGCGCCTGTTACTCGTCCCAGCTTCTGCCAACCTAGCAGTTCAAAAGCACGTAAAAATGCAAGTAGAAAAATAGGGACCACTGTGGTGGGAAGGTAACAGCGTTCCATGCGCCTTTGGCGTCTAGTCATGCCGGCCACATGACCACGGAGACATCCTCGGACAAGCGCTGGCTCTTCGGCTTTGAAATGGAGATGAGCACCGGCCCCTAGAGTCGGAAACGACTAGCATGCATGTGCGGGGGAACCTTTACCTTTACCTTTTATCTTCAACTTCTAATCCCTGAGGCACAATTTCTCTGGATTAAAGCAGGGGATATACACCAGAGTTATGTACATATGCAACAGGCAACCAACATCTTCATCTGCTCTCAAAGCAACTTCTAGGTATCTTCCTTGCCATTACAGGCTACTTAAGTAATTAAATTTGCCCTGCTTTCCATTCTGTTTAGTCAGCAGAGTTTAGGAATCAAATTGCCCTGAACATGTCAATGTTCAGGAATTCTTCAGTGCCTGCACCTTACAGAAGACTTTAGCAGGAATAGCAGGTGGCAACCACAGTTGAAAGCCATCTCCCAGTTTCGACAAATACAATATTTTACTCATTTATTTAAAACACTTAATACAGCCACTCATATTTCAGGCAACTCTGAGTGGCTCTCAATCAACTATTAAAAGACATATAAATCCCTCAAAAAATTATAAAACCCAACCAATTTAAAACATAAAGCATTATAAATACAAAAACCTGGGGCCAATCCATGCTGACATGCCATCATGTAATCTTTTCCCAATATTTGGAGGGAAAAGCCAGGTCTTTAAAAGCCTTACAAAAGGCTAAAAGGGTATAAAGCAGTGGTGGGATTCAGCTGGTTCGCATCACATCAGCAGAACCGGTAACTAATTTTTTGTTGCCCAGGCCCAGAACGGGCCCAGAACTGGTAGAAGGGCTGGCTAACTTCAAAGGGCAAGATGTTCCATAGGGCAGGGTCTGCCACAGAAAAGGCATGCTTCTTGGTTCCCATTAGATGACAATATTTAGGGGAAGGAGCCAATATGATATATTTCCAAAAGGTAACCTTAATTTTTAAAGGCAGACTTTAGTCTTTGGCCCACAAATGAGGGAATCACTGTACATATTAGATTAAGGTCAGACTACTGAACCAACTGTGTTGATGATTTCCAAGGACGGTCCGACAGTTCTTTTAAAATGAAGAGGATCATGACAAGCCCAGGTGGGTAGAGTAATTTCTCTCTAGGTCAGGGGTCAGCAACCTGAAACAGTGAAAGAGCCACTCGGAACCGGTTCCCTCACAAAAGGAAAAACTGGGAGCCGCAAAAAATGTGTGCACATGCGCATACATGCGCGCATGTGCAGAACAGGGTTTGACTGAAGAGTGGAGCCAAGGCGAGATATGCACCTACCCTGCATATTTGAATTGATTGGTTGAACTTTTTTAGTCCCACTTTTTTTTTTGGACTCCACATGGCAGAGGACTGGGAGCCGCATGCGGCTCCGGAGCCGCAGGTTGCAGACCTGCGCTCTAGGTCCCTAAAGCCCTAACGTGAAAGAATTGTGCTCCTAATTCAAGGCTTATAGATATCTTGCAGTTATGGCATATGCACTGTAGTCATCAAGAGAGTCTAGAATTATGACTTGGCCTTGACAACAGTCAGTGACAGTGACTGGGTGTACTTACATGTACGACATAACAACAACAACAACAAAATCAGAGCTACAAACAGAAGAAAACACCTGAAGAGCATCTCCTTCATTCTATGGGACCATTTTCTTCATGTCAAAACAATGTTTGTTTCTCTGTCCCCACCAGTGAAATCTTATGAGTGGAAGAGAGAACAAAAAAACCCCTAATAGCCTAAGGATGTTTAAGCAATTGTTTTAAATTTATACATTTTTATCTTGTTTCCCATTCATCCTTAAAAGGTTCACAAGCAATTCATAAAAAATAAAATAATGGAAACAACAATACAAATAACAGAATTGGAGGATGAAAGATGAAACCAAAGATGAGATCAGAACAAAGTAACAATTATAACTAATTAATAAAACAGTGGGCTTTATTTAAATAAAAAAGGCTAGAAGAGAATATAATTTAAAAAATACTGGAATGTGCAGAAATGGATAGGTTAACATTGAAAATTAAAGAAATAGAAGAAACAGAATATTATATGACATGGGATTTATTTTACCAATGGCTAGTTGACAAAAGCAGAGGTTAGAAAGTTGGGAATGAGAATATGTGGATTATGTAAACAAGACTTATAATTGATTAGTAAATAATTTGATTGTTATATAACTAATGTTAATGTGGGTAATACCATTTTTAATATTCTGATTGCTATTTATCTTAGTATATGATTGAATCTTGATAAGATTATGGATGTGATGATTAGATCTTAATACCTGTATACCTAGACAACACACTGTTCAATATAGAAATGAAATTTTTAATAATAATAATAATAATAATAATGCTAGATATATTTTTTAAAATTTACTCATTGTATCACAAATATTATATGTTGGTGCCATAAGAAAACTGTTCTTCTACATCCTCTTTCTGCTGACATCACAACTTTTGGAATAGAGTCAAAAGATCTTGTTCATGCATACTCACCAGAGTATGTTAGTTCTAAACTTTAACCCTGTATTACATATTTAAAAGGGACTGGGAAATTGGATACAGAACTTATATTTTATTTTTTATTTTCTTTAAATGGCATCAATGAAAGTGCAATTCCTACAGGTAGTTCTTGATTTAGAACCCTAACTGGAACCAGAATTTCCATTGCTAAGCAAGGTGGTTGTTAAATCACGCCCTATTTTATGGCCTTTATTTTGCCTTGGTAAAGCGAATCACTGCAGTTGCTAAGTGAATCTCATGATCATTAAACAAATTCAGCTTCCCCCATTGACATTTCTTGTTGGAGTTCATCTGGGAAGGTTGCAAATGGTGATCACATGACCCCAGGATGCTGCAACCACATGTTGCTTGCCAAGCACCCAAATTATGATCACATGACTGTGGGAATGCTGTAATGGTCCTAAGTGCAAGGATTGCTGTCAATCACTTTTTCCAGTGCTGTTGTAATTTCAAATGGTCACTAAATGAATGCTTGTCAGTTGAAGACTACCTGTAACTACATTACTCAACTGGGTTTCATAAAGAACAGGCACTATACAATCAGGTTTTTTTAATTTCATCTATTAAGAGCAATTCTGGTGTAGTGATTGATTGAATAGGATAAAGACTTCTGATCTTCACATAGCCATGAAACTCAGTGGGAATATTTAAACCAATGGAAAATATTTAAGTTTTCATCTAACTTACCACATGAAAAAGGATAAGGCAGACCATATTTATTCCACCCTTACCCCACAGAAGATACAAATGTAATAATAAAGTGTCTGCGCTCTGTACATTCAGAAACCAATAAGAACAATAATATGGCTCATACCCTTCCCACCAGGCACCAGAACCACCCATACTGTTGCTTCCCAACTCAACTTCATCTTAGCTCAATGTTTGGGAGAAGAGCCAGGTCTTCATGGCCTTCTGGAAAGCTAAAAGCATAGGGGGATGGGGAGCTGAATCTCAGATGGGACCTGTTTAAAAGTTTTGGAGTGGCTATGAAGAAGGCGTGCATCTGAGATCACACCAGATGGCAACATTTAAGGAAAGGGATCTGGAGTATGCCCACTCTATGTGACCTGGTAGAACGGGCCAATACGAAGACTCCTTCCTGCTAATTTAGTATCTTTCTTATCCTTTAAAGAAGTTTCAATAAGTTAGGGTCAAATTGGCAATGCTCCCCAGTGTACTGTATTAAATGTGCCGTATTATCATGTCTTGATCATCACTTAGATTCTGAAACACAAGGAAGCAAATATTAAATGAATAATATTGCTTCCAGTACTTGGATCATAAAACTATTAAATGACCGACCGTTGCCATTTCTTCTGCTTTGAAAGATGTGTGGGCACCCGAAGTCATGTGGTCATATCTGTAAAGAAGAATTTGAAGTGTTAATTTATCACTGCATGCATCAAGTCATGCCAATCAGAATCAGAATTGAAAACTATATAATTCCATGAATATCAAGAAATTTCACATTAAACCACCCTGATAAGATAGTAAGATTCCATCGCAATCCTCAGCTTATCTTTTTGGAATAAGTTCTATAATACACAATGGATATTAAAACAGGCATTCATAAAATTGAATTTCACATGAATTAAGTGTTTATTTTTATTTTCCTTACTGGATTCATAGAAAACACTATTCTGATTTGTTAAATAGCAATGCTTTATTAATTGAACACTATTAGCTTAATTCATGCATGTAAGCCATAGTACAATTAGATTTTGTTTAGCATTGTAGACTATACATCTTGGCTATCATTGTAGGGATGTAAAGTTTCCTGCCATGGATATCAGTATTTATAGAAATTACAGTTTTATTACATCCATTTAATGATTCTGACATTTCTTAAGTCCAGGAGAATTTCAGGATATTTGCTAATGCAAATATACAAAATAATACAAAATAATACAAAAATCTCAACAACACTATAATGTTATAGTGTTATAGTGTGCTGTTGTAATATTATAATTCATATTATATTATGAATTCACATTTTCTTCATTATGTCTTTATTATAAAATAGAATAGGTCACCATAATGGTGATACTGCAACAGTTTTTAGCATGTGAAAAAGCATACTATAATGCATTTATGCTGATTTGGAATAAAATAATTACTACAATCTGGACTAGAATAATCCTGGTATAACCGTAATCTAAATTTTTGAAGAATGTATATTATTCATATAGAATGATAGAGATGCTTACTTTAGATTCCTTCTGGATGCTGATCACATCTTTGTAACTGATTAATAATACATCTCAGTTCAAACTCTTTTGTCTATCCAAAAGTCCATGGCAACAAAGTTAACATCGATTTTACCATAGTTATGATGCACAATTATATTTAACCAAGAATAATTATTCCATCTGTGTATAGAAAAGTTATAGAAATATTACAACCTAGGTCAGGGGTCGGCAACCTCGGCTCTTTTATGACTCGTGGACTTCAACTCCCAGAATTCCTGAGCCTATGCTGGCTCAGGAATTCTGGGAGTTGAAGTCCACGAGTCATAAAAGAGCCGAGGTTGCCGACCCCTGACCTAGGGATAGGTAAATGGCAGCCCTTGAGGAGTGAGGCACAAAGTCCTTCAGATTCAAAACATTTCAAATGTACTGTACTGTTCAGAACACCCTGCTCCATGTTTGAAACATTTGTAATGTTGTTCTGACTGCTCTGGAAAAGTTTCAAGCTCCAAATAGCAATAATTCAAGGTGGAAACACCTGTTTTTAATAGAAAACAGGTGCTTCAAACTAAAAGCATTTCTGGAATGATTGGAAAATTTCCAATAACAGACAACCCATCCTGAACCTGCAACAATTGTGATGTTGAACCATTTCATGCTCAGGAAAAAAAAAACAACATCACCAGAGCATTTTGCATACATTCCTGTGCCCTTCTTTTGTGGCACTCACAGAGATTCTTTCTGACCCTCAGAGCTGAAAATGAAAGCAGACCCTTGCCATGTGGACATAGAAAATAGATGAAAACTGTATTGCAAGTCCTAAAATAGACGTATCACATTTAGAATAAAACTTTCCCTAAAAGCCTTGAACTAGAAAGCAATTTTTGGAGCTCATCCACATTATAGCACTTATGAGGCCCACCCACACTGCAATTTTTATCCAGGCTACTCTAATGAGCAGGCTAGCTAACAGGCAGGTAGCCAACAGGCAGGAATATGGACTTGCTGTACCACAATTAGCACAAATATATTCATGCCTTACTCAACAGTGTGCTAGAATTCCCAGAAAGCCTATAGACAACAGTGAAGTCTGCTGGATGTTATTATTAAGGAAAACCTGGAAGGACACTAGTTGCCTCCTTTCCAATGGAAATTATGTGAATCCTTTTCTAAACAATACCTAAATATATTTTTTTTTAAATATTGTGCAGTGGAAACTATCAAGCAGTTCAAGATAATGCAACTTAGAAAGCCCTAAAAATAATACTTATTGGGGTTTTTTTAAAAAAAGTTGGATTAATTAATTTCAAGAGGTCTTCAGCTAGATTGGGACTGTCTCACTACCTTCCTCTTTGGCTTTTATTTAGCAAAGTCTGCTTTTTGATGTTTAATCCTATAGAAATGGAATGATAAAAGTTTGGCAAGTCATGACTCACAGCTCAAGAGGAGCATAAGATGGTTATTTTGAAGTAAGTTTCGGGATCCATTTAAGCACTCCCAGCAAACATTTTTCCTGGTCTTTATATTTCTATTTTCTAGCTGGTTTAGAAGCACCTCATACTGATACTGATACCTATCCACACAGACATATGTAGGATTGGCAGAATAAACTTTGACAGAGAAAAACAAACACTGGCATGTATATCCAAAACACATGAAAGCTAAGTGTAAAACAACATGTTGCAGAATGGAATTTGAAAACTCAGGATTCCAGCCATTCCTTTTAATGTCTCCCACTTTTTTCAAGTTTTATCCCTTTTTAACTTCCATAACGTAATTGGCAAGCCCAATTCCCAAAAATTGTTTCATTTCTGATTTTCCCATCCTGCTAAATAGTTATTTGAACTTCTGCAAAATTTGGTATTCCTACAGTACAGCCAGTCCTTGATTTATGACTCCAATTGAACCCAAATTTTTTGTTGCTGAATGAGACATTTGTTAAGCAATTTTTGCCCCATTTTATAACCTTTCTTGCCAGTTAAGTGAATCATCGCAGTTGTTAAGTTAGTAACACAGTTGCTAAATGAATCTGGCTTCTCCATTGACTTTGCTTGTCTCAAAAAGTGATCACATGATCCTGGGACACTGCAACCGTCATAAATATGAGTCAGTTGCCAAGCATCTAAATTTTGATCACATGTCCATGGGGATGCTGCAACACTTGTGTGAAAAACGGTCATAAGTCACTTTTTTCAGTGCTGTTGTAATTTTGAATGGTCACTAAATGAACGGTTATAAGTCAAGGACTATCTGTATACTTCTCTAAAGGAAATTATACACAGACCATACCTCTCCCCACTTAATGGGAAGTTACAAATGTATGCTTCCTCCACCTCCAGGAAGGCAGTTTGACTAGACTCATTTTTACAATCCTTGCTTTTTTTGTTTGGCAACTAATACAAATCCTTGAAAGTTTGTGAGTGGGATATAGTTTAGATTCCTTTGACAGGGAGGTATTTGAGGCCGAGTAAATGATTCAACATTTAAACTTATTGCTCCTATGGCTTTTCTGTAGATCGATAGTTAGAGATATTGATGGCCTCAGTTGGTATGAGTTGTGGCAAGCAAATTACAAATATTAAATATTAAAGCTCTTGTGAGCCTTTTTATAACTGCTTTTCAGGAATTACACTAAGAAGCTCTGCCTTAAACCAGGCAGGCTGTCCAGATAATGCAGCTTCTTGCTTCCCCTGTGATCAAGCAAATGTCCTTTTAGCCATTTCCCAGAGAGAGAAAAATCCATTTACTGAATTTTCACTCATCTCATAGTTATTAGAAGGCAGAAAAAAAATCTTTAATTCCTCACAGTGGGAAGTTATACATTCCTAACATTAAAAATAATAAATCAATTATTAACTGAATATTAGTTCAACAGCTGGCTAGTCCCACTCAGTTTATCCAGGCAGAACACAGGTTAAATCCAATAAAACGGCTGGGTCCTTTCAGAGTCAGGCTAAGCAGATGTGAAAATTGCTTATAAGGTGAGTGCTTTTAATACTGTTTCACTTGGAACTGTTATCTATCCAAGCTGGTGAAATGAAATTAACAAGAGTAATGAATTTAATCTCATCCTGTAATCTTTAAATCTATAGAAATGTTCATTGCCTAATTTTTCTTTCACAGGTCTGCTAACTGTCGAGAGAGACCATACTTACAGAAGAGGGGGGGAAATAACAACAACAACAACAACAGCACCCTACACAGACGCTGCCAGCACAACTTATACTTGCCGTAAACATTTTTAATCAATATAGTGTCACTGGACTAATCCGTTCTTTAATTTCACTATTTTAAAACGCACCAAGGAAATTAACTGGGCATGCTACCTTTTCCTGGTGGCTATTTACTTAATCACAAACCCAAATAAAAAAAAATAGATGCCATGGTTTTAGAGGGCATAAAGCAGGGGTCTTCAAACTTGGCCCTTTTATGACTTGTGGACTTCAACTCCCAGAATTCCTCAGACAGTGTGTCTGGCTAAGGAATTCTGGGAGTTGAAGTCCACAAGTTATAAAAGGGCCAAGTTTGAAGAGCCCTGGCATAAAGGATAAGCAACAGAATCAAGATAGAAGAACCGTAAAACTGAGGAGAGATAAATGTAACCAGACTAAACACAAAGGACAGTCCTTACCCCACCCCCACCCCACTTTCAGTGCCATCCGATGATTAACTTAATTTCATAGTAAACACAGTGAAAATGAAGCACATTGCTTAACGGAGCAAAGTAGGACAAGCTGGAGTTCTAGTTAAAATCCCCTGCAATATGCAGACAGACCGAAGGTGCACTTTCTCCCGCCCACCTCTCCGTGTTGAAAGGGGTTTTGCTTACCACGTCAACACTTTCCTTGCCAGTAACAAGTTTGTCTTGCCACTCACATGGCCGGTTCTCTTTTCTTTACTTGCACTTTTGCCTTTCAAAGCGAAACCTTCCGGGCTCTTTCGGCGGTTTGCAATTCACACTTCAGACCCTTCGCGACCCCTTCGTCGCCAGCCTCTCTCTTCGTCCTTCGGGAGCCAATTGTGTATTCACGGAAGCTCGCTTTATTATGCTCCAGCAGCAAGTATAAACTGGCTTGTTGGCATGCTTGAGGTGTCTGAATGAATTTTCCCTCCCAGATTGCTATGTCATTTATTTGTAATGTGCTCGCAGGCAGGGAAGAACAAGTTGAAAGGTCCAAGTGCCTGCAATATTATTATTATTATTATTATTATTATTATTATTATTATTATTATTATTATTATTATTATTATTAGCGGGGGAAACTGATGGACAGATAGGAAAACCCGGCTAGGTTTTTTTTTTACACCTGCAGATCTGTGGTTTCAGCTGAGAGAAAAGTCCTCAGAACATTTTACAGCTGCCCGTTTATTCCTAAGCTTCTCAGACAGAAAATCAAAAGCTTAAGTTTCCTTTTCATCCCTAAGATTTCCTTCATGTAAGATCTGTTTAAAGGCAGCAGCCCTGGTACTCCTAGAAGATGGAGGCACCCTGCCCCAGAACAGGGTTCAGGATAGGTAGTCCTCGGCTTACAACCATTTGTTTAGCGACTGTTCGAAGTTACAACGGCACTGAAAAAATGCGATTTACAATCATTTTTCACACTTAAAAGAGTTGCAGCCTCCCCGGACGCCTGGCAACAGACTCATATTTATGACGGTTGCAGTGTCCCAGGGTCACGTGATCCTCTTTTATGACTTTCTGACAAGCAAAGTCAATGGGGAAGCTAGATTCACTTAACAAATGTGTTAGTAACTTCACCACTGCAGTGATTCACTTACCAACTGTGGCAAGAAAAGTCATAAAATGGGGCAAAACTCACTGAGCAACTGCCTTGCTTAGCACCCGAAATTTTGGGGTCGACTGTGGTCATAGGTCAAAGACTACCTGTACTTCCTTAAGTCAGTAAAATACATTCATCTCATGATGACCTCAAGAAATATGTTTCCAGCTCCCCAACCCTGAATTACTACACTGAGTTACTAACATCCAACAGACAAAAGTGCATGGCAAAAGATGGAGTAAGAAATGATTATGGACTTCGCCAAAGGCTTTAAGTAAAAAAAAAAAAAGGTAGTCAGGGGAAATGAGCTCCTACTTTCCAGGCACAGGTTCAGCTTTCACTCTGGCTTCTCTACAAGAAAGTAGCAGATATTTATTTATTTTATTTTATTTTATTTATTTTATTGGATTTGTATACCGCCCTATTCCCGTAGGACTCAGGGCAGTTTACAGGGCAGTTAAAACCATGAATACAAAAAATTAAAAACAAATAAAACAATTAAATTAAATTCAAGCCCCAAGAGTAAATCTAAAACCCAGTTAAATTAACAACCCCACAGTCTGGACCAAACAGCTCGAAAAGCCAAGTTTTCAGGTCCCGGCGAAATGAGCGAAGGTCGGCGGCAGTCCTAAGTTCTGTGGATAGTTGGTTCCATAGGGCAGGCGCACCCACAGAGAACGCCCTTCCCCTGGGAATAACCCGCCGGCATTCATTAACCGGCGGTACCCTGAGAAGGCCGTCCCTGTGGGGGCGCACAGGACGATGGGAAGATGATGCCGGCAGCAGGTGTTCCCTTAGATAGTCCGGACCCAAGCCGTTTAGGGCTTTATAGGTCATTACCAGCACCTTGAATCTCACCCGGAGGGCAACCGGAAGCCAATGTAGCTCACGAAGAAGAGGTGTTACAGGCAAAGGGAAAAGATCTCTGGAGAACTGGTCTCAGAGGAGACCATTTTGAGTTAGATGGACAGGATGGATGGATTGGTATGGAGGGTTTCTGGAGTCAAGGCTACTAAAAAGCTACTGAAATGTTCCTCTCAGAGTAAGAGAGTTGGAAGGGACCCTGGAGGTCTTCTAGTCCACGGCTTTTCAACCTTTTCACCCATTGTACAACTTTTAGGGTATGGCAACATCTGAGTACCACCAGTCACCTAGTAAGGTGTCAAAAACTTGTTGACAAAAAAAGGGAAAAAAGTTATGAAGTACAGGTAGTCCTCGACTCACAACTGTTGAGGATTGGCAGCGGGGATTGGGTGGGGGTGTTTAGTTTTTATTCCCACCTGCTGGGTGGTTGCAGCAGGTTTTGGTCACTTCACATGACCCTGGGACACTGTGACCATCATAAATATGAATCAGTTGCCAAGCATCTGAATGTAAATCATAAGACCCTGGAGATGCTGCAACATTCCAGCTGATCGGCACTTCTTCTGGGCTCAGCAGAAGCGCCAGGATCAGCGTCGAGCTCCAGCTGGAGCCTGACGCTGATCCTGGCACTTCCGCTGAGCCCTGACAGCCCTGCAGCTCCAGCCGTCTCTTGCTCAGGCTTGTGCGGTGCTGCCACTGATTCAGCTCATTCCCCTCCCCCGCTACCACTTTTCTAGGATCGTCACGTACCACCTGCCAGGTGCCAATGTACCACAGGTGGTACCCGTACCACTGGTTGAAAAGCCCTGTTCTAGTCCAACCCCCTGCTCAGGCAGGAAACCCTGTACCTTTTCAGACAAATGGTTGTCCAATCTCATCTTAAAAACATCCAGAGATGGAGCACCCACAACTTCTGAAACTTGTTTTACACAGGTATCACAATGACATTCCACCAACAATTCAGTGAGACGTTCCTGAGAACAGTTTCTCTGCTGACCAGGGCTGGATGTTTGAAAGAATGCAGGCTGCAGCAACCTCCCCCACTTCTATTAAAGCAAAAACCTTGGCATGATTTGCCTAGTGTTCTCCTTTCTGCCTAACTCATTGCAGCTTCCCTAATTACCTCTTCCATTCATTTCGAATGAATGTAGCAGGAAATCTACCTTCCTCTGGGTTTAGTCTTCCTACTTTCGGAGAACATTACAGATTATTACAGTGATGTGATGGGTCAAGTGAGAGCTATCAGGGATCCCGTTTCCAATGCCAGAAGCCAGGAAACAGGTGCCAGTTTCCTACTCCCCAGGTTGATAGCAAAACAGAAACTACGACTGCTGTTCCTGAGTCAATCAATACCTAGGACGTTTTTTCAGCAGATCAAAGAAACTAAAGACTCTCAGGCTTCAAGGCCTGTGCCACCCATCAATTACTTTAATAGCAAACTGAGGTCAGGAGAGCCAAAATAAGCATAACCCAAATGGCGGTATTGAAGAAACAATAACAATTCAGTGGAATGCTAAGGCTCAGGGAAGTACAAAGCTTTTTTTTTTAAAAGACCTTTATGGGATAATGATGCCTTTGCTCCCAAATTAATCAGAAACCTATGAAGATTTAAAATGCCCAGTACATTGCAGTAGAATAGTGAATGTTTATCTTGGAATACACAGTATTTTCTTGAAGAAGGCATAGTGTATTTTCAAAATAAAAATAAGAATGTGAAGATCTGTCATCATCTTCATGTCCTTCCAGCCACATAAACTATCCTCATATTTTTTTTCAAAGCATAAAATAAGGCTGCTCGGATAACCAATATCAGCACTAATGCAGAGTCCAGAAAACAGCTGATTTCCTTAGATTTGCTTTTGTTGGGTGACCTCTGCCAAAGACTACAACTATTGATTCACAACTATTTCTTTAGTAACAATTCAAAGTTATAATGCCACTGAAAAAGTGACCTACAGCAGCTTGTCATGCTTACAACTGTCACAGCATCCATACGGTCATGTGATAAAATTTCAAACACTTGTCATAAATAGATGCTAGTTGCCAATTGCAGTGTCCTGGGATCATGTGATAAACATTTGCAACCTTCCCAGCCAGCTTCCAACAAGCAAAGTCAATGGGGGAAGCTATGTTCGCTTAACAATCTCATGATTCACATAACAACTGCAGTGATTCACTTAACATCCATGGTAAAAAAGGGTCATAAAAGGATGACCTACTTAACAGTCACCATACATAGCAACATAAATCTGGGTCCCAACTGTTGTTGTTAAGTTGAGGACTTCCTGTACTTCGTAATCATGGATTTCTACCAGACGTTCTATCCTGGCTGTATCACATTATAGAACTGGATGCTAAATAATCAAAACTGGCCACCATCATCTCAGATTGATCTGACACAGGCAAATTAAGCATCTTCTACAAAGTGGAATTTGAAAGCCAGCATTGAGCATTTATCTTCCAAAGTTTGCCCCTCCTGTAAGAATTATTTTCCCACCGGTTTTACCTAGTATTATACAATTAGAAAAGCCATTTAGGGCGAGGTCAACATTCTATTCAACCCAACAAACTAAATTAAAGTTTTTTAGACAAATGTCTATTTAGTCTCTGCTAGAAACACATCTAGTGAAGCAGAACTCATCACCTCTCTGTAATTGCCTCCATTATCAAATTGATCTTAATATTAGGATGTTTGCTTAATGTTCAACATGAATTTCCCAACACCAGACAAACGATCAAGCAGAAAATAATACCCAAGCAAGGAACTACCAAGGAGAAAACCACACCCCCAACAACATTAGAAGGGCAAACTTACAAACAGGAAGCAAATAATAATAATAATAATAAACCTTTATTGTCAAAGTACAACATGTGTACATTGAGATTAGCTGAGCCTCCCCCTGTGCTCTCTCCCCCCAACACACAGTGACAACAAACCCTCCATCCCACCACACTATGTGAACCAACTACACCACACACCGGCCTCCCAAGTCAATTCTGCATAAGATTATGTCCCATTTAAAAGCCTAACAGTCCACGGATAAAAGCTATTTTTCAGCCTGTTGGTACGGCTGGCTATATTCCTATATCTCCTACCGGATGGTAGGAGAGTAAAGAGATACCGTCCAGGGTGTGAGTCATCCCTGAGAATCTTCCTCACTTTTCCAAGGCAACGAGCCCTGGCGATGTCATCCAGTGGTGTCAGGGAACAGCCCACAATGTCTTGTGCTGTGCTCACTACCCTCTGTAATACTTTCCTATCTGTGGCTGTCAGACCAGCATACCAAACCACAATACCATACGAGAGGACGCTCTCTATAGTAGACCGGTAAAAGAGGGTCATTAGCCGTTGTTCTACCCTGTTCTTCCGCAAGACCCTAAGAAAGTGAAGCCTCTGTTGGGCCTTTCTAGCCACCTGGGTTGTGTTAACTTTCCAGGTCAGATCTTCACAGAGGTAGACTCCCAGAAATTTAAAGGAGGAAACTCTCTCTACACAGTCCTCCCCGATGTAAAGTGGGGCAGGTTCCTCCTTTTTTCTCCGGAAGTCTAACACTATCTCTTTCGTCTTGCCGATGTTTAGGTGCAAGTTGTTGTTACTACACCATATGGATAGTTTTTGTACCTCCGCCCTATATGCTGTCTCATCCCCACCTGTAATAAGACCCACCACAGTTGTATCATCTGCGAACTTGATTATCGCAGTGGATGGGTTAGATGATACACAATCATAAGTGTATAAAGAGTACAGGTAGGGGATAAGCACACAGCCCTAAATCCTACACTTACCAGCAGTTACGATGCTACAACCAAACAACCAAGCTTAGAAAGCACGAAGGATTTGCTTCCTATAAGATATGATATTTTTTTCTTATTGCAGAAAAGTTCTGGGTCCTTTCTAAAAGGTTTACACTTAGCAGTGTAAGAATATCACCCTCCCCTGCTTTTAAGGAATGTTCTTTAAGAAATAAAACAGACTCATATTAGCTGCTTTGGCCAATTAGAGGCAGAACAGTGAAAAACAAAATTCCCTCTACAGCCAAAGTGGTGAAAGAGGAAGTTAAGAATAGTGTTTTTTTTTTAAAAAAAACCTTAATGGTTCGGTTTTGCTATTTCTCCTTTATATGAAAAACAATCTAAAATCTACACTGCAGATTTTGCCTATTTCATCATGATATGTATATTTTGGGGAAAGTTTAAAACTTTGGAGATTGTTAACTATGCATGTTTTTTCTGCTATCTTGGAAACAGCCATTTTAAAAACCAAACCAAATCAAACCCTTATGAAGAGAAATATTTACAACCTATTTCTAATTCAGCCTTCCTCAGTTTTACAGATTGTGGACTTCAGTGCCCAGAAATCTCAGCATGGCCAAAGCCATTTATTTCATACAATTTTATATCCCTACGGAGCACAATACAAAATATGAACATCCAACACAGTTATTATTATTCCACTGTTTGATTCACGATAGTATCAAGAGATACTTTACACTGGCATCCTTATGATATTTCCTTTCAGAATCCTTTGGAAACCATCCTTCATTTGTGCCCCAACACTTTCATGGTTCTCTCTTTTGAACTATTTTTTGCAAGTGTTTTAAAACTAAAATCCTGTTTATCAGTGAGCAAATATTTAATGACAGGGAATCCAAGAATATCTTAGCTACCCTTCTATTTCAGGGCATCGTGTGCTATTATGAACCTGCCGCTCTCACACACTTTTGGTAGATTGAAATGCATAAGCTTGTCTGCCACTTTCCCCCAAAAGAAAAATTAAGAAAACAGCAAAACAAAGCAAAGCAAAACCCAACCCAACCCAGCAAATGTTTTGTTTGCTCTGAAAGAGAATTGATAATGCAGAAGTTGGCAAGTGTAATGTGGTCATGGTGAATAAAATGAGGTGGTTTGGGGCTGGTTCAAGAATTACAACAGGTAGGTACAAAACACAGGATTAGAAGTAGCACCCTCTTTCAGGAATGTATTTTGTGCAGTTTCAGTCAGAAGAATGAAAGTGGTTTAGAAAAGTTATGTAAACAATATCAACGAAATAAATAGAAGTCCCACTAATATACAGTCCAGAAACACTAGGAGTAATAACACCAACAATCATAATAACCATCAACTCACAGTCTAGGTCCATTCTCTATTGACCCATTAATTCTCACGCCCATTTTAAGATATTAACAGTGGGATGCAGATCTTATTTCTCAGGATAAGTGATTCCACAGGAGGAATCTATAACAGGTATTATCAAATAATAAGATTTAATAACTTTACAGGATCAGCTCTGCCTTATCTTGACAGCTTTGTTCAGACTTTTTGCTTTCTGGGTATTAATGTCTTCCTGACTTCTTAGATAAAACTAGACACAGAGAACTTAGTGGCCAAGATTGCCTACTTTTACACGTGTGTGTGTGTGTGTGTGTGTGTGTGTGTGTGTGTGTGTGTGTAATAATAGATCTGTTGAGATTCTGGTCACAAATCTGGGAACAAAAGTTTACATTTTCTTTGTATGCCAGTCTCTCCAATTTGTATTTGTATTCACAATCCCAGCCAAGTTATTTGCTTTAGCAGGGAAATACTGCCATTATTTTCTGCCAGCTCCACAGAAATGCAGCTTTTGTGCTAGTTTCTAGAACTTTCCATCCACACATTGTCTTGGTCATTGCACTTGCACTCTCAGGAATTCCTCTATAGCTTTGAACTTGGATATTTGACAGAGTCCCTGCTCCATTATGTGCTTGCCCATCAATAAGATCTAATGTTAAATCACCTCTCGAAGGTGCTACATATGCCAACAAATTTTACCTAGTGACTCGAGAGAATATTTATGATGTAAACAAGCATCATATGGAGTTCCTTCCCACCTCAAATGGTTCAAGTTTAAGCAATTAGATTATAAGATTATCTGCCCACCCAGGCTTTGAGTAATGACTGCATTTCCATCTGGATTCCATGGTTGTCCTGTGTTAGATGAGAGGAAGATGAATCCCACCTTCATTTTATTTATCTCCATGACGGATTCCAGTACTGATTGCAGAATTTCATGTTTTTAAAAGAGCTCCAACCTCATAAGAAGCAAAAAAGGCCCCTTCACGGCTCTGTCCTCTTCAAAACAAATTTCACAGTACGGTAGACAAAATTATTCTTCCAGAAGATGTAAATAAAGCATGTTGTAATCAGTGTAGTGATAGCATTGTTTATTTATGCATCACATGACACTCTATGGGAATTGTTTCAGGCAAGGAAGGATTGCATCATATGAGGCCTGATAAAGTACCTGTAATCAGTAAGTAACACCTTCCCACACAACGCAGGGGAAGTCCAATTTGCTGTAGCAGAGTGTTTCCCAAACTTTAAGATGCATGAACGTCAACTCCCAGAGTTCCCCAGCCAAGTTCACTTATCATAAAGAAATATTGCTCTAGCAAATACTCTGTCTCTGCACTGTATTGTTGTTGTTCAGTCACTAAGTCTGCCAGATTCTTCATGACCCCATGGGCCATAGCACACTAGGCTCCTTTGTCCTCCCATCTCCTGGAGTTTGCCCAAATTCATGTTCATTGCATCAATGACACTATCTAACCATCTCACCCTCTGCCATTCCCTTCTCCTTTTGCTTTCCATCTTTCCCAACATCAGGGACTTTTTCAAGAATTCCTCTCTTCCCATTTGGTGGCCAAAGTATTTGAGCTTCAGCTTCGGTATCTGTCCTTCCAAAGAACAGTCAGGTTTAATTTTCTTTAGGGTTGACTGTTTGATCTCCTTGCAGTCCAAGGGACTCTCAAGAGTTTTCACTAACACCACAATTCAAAAGCCTTCAGTTCTTTGGTGTTCAGCCTTCCTTATGATCCAGCTCTTACAGCCATACATTACTACTGGAATTTCTGACTATGTATAGAAGCTAAAGAAAAAGGAATAAACATTTTGGCAGGTGCGGCAGCAAAGATGTTGTTTTGCCGAAGGTTGAGAGAGATCAAGGGCCACAATAGGGTCTATTTTGGTTTATTGTTTGGAGGGATTTTGAAACAACTCTTTGCTATTTAACTTTGTTACACCCATTCTAGTACATATAGTAGTGGACAAAACTGTGGAAACCTTTTGGGAAAAGTGTACAGTAGAAATGCCACATTTGGTTAAGTTTCCACCAATTTTTCGTCTAATTTCTTTATAACTGTAGTCTTGTTCACTTAATAATACTATTTTACATTGCTTTCTTTGCACCATTGCTTTAATTTTATTACATTTTACAAGCTCACTAACTGAAAGAACACAAAAAAACCCCAACCAACTTGATAACGATCACATAACACACTGACAAATGTCCTCCTCTCAGCTTCAATACATGACATAAATAACTGAATCCTACTGTGATCTGATCGGCTCATTGCCAAAACAAGATGACACCTGATTGGCTCTCTAAAACACTCATGCTGATTGGCTACAATCAGATGGAGGAAAGCTACCTGACATCAACCTAAGCAAGTTGTGCTTCCTTTTTCTGGTTATTTGGCTATAACTTTTCATAGAATAAAGTACAGATAATTGAACAAACTACGGTACGTTGCATTAAATTATCTTTCCATTGATATATAATTCTATGGTACTACTCAAAAAAAAGTGGTGTTATTAGCCATCAAACCTCAAAAATACACTTTTCCCAAAAGGTTTCCACAATTTTCGCCACTACTGTAGGTTACATTTTCAGGTGTTTCAGGTCTCAACATTGTAAGAAATTATACTGTCAGTTGTCAGCAGTTCTGGTCAGGTGGGCTGCAGGGAACACAAGCTAAGTGTTCAGAACACTGCAAGTTATCTATCCCTAACAAATAATAATAATAATAATAATAATAATAATAATAATAATAATAATAATAATAATAATATAATAATAATAATAATAATAATAATAATAATAATAAGAAGAAGAAGAAGAAGAAGAAGAAGAAGAAGAAGAAGAAGTTGGAAGGGACCTTGGAGGTCATCTAGTGCAAACCCCTGCTCAGGCAGGAAACCCTATACCATTTCAGACAAATGGCTGTCCAGTCTCTTCTTAAAAACCTCCAGTGTTGGAGCATTCACCACCTCTGGAGACAGGTTGTTCCACTGGTTAGTTGTTCTGTCAGGAAATTTCTCCTCAGTTCTAGGCTGCTTCTCTCCTTGATTAGTTTCCATCCATTGTTTCTTGTCCTGCCTTCAGGTGCTTTGGAGAATATCGTGACTCCCTCTTCTTTGTGGCAGCCCCTGAGATATTGGAACACTGCTATCATGTCACCCCTCACCCTTCTCTTCGTTAAACTACACATACCCAATTCCAGCAACTGTTCCCTATATGTTTTAGCCTAACTTTAGGGTTATGGTTCCCTATATGTTTTAGCCTAACTTTAGGGTTATGGTAAAAATAAAGCAAAACTCATACCCAGAGCAAACTTGAAATGTCCATCAGAAGTATACTGTAATTAGGCTTTAAAAAAAAATCTCTTTGGACATAATTGGAGCTTTGCTGGAACAGTCAAAATCACCATCTGCTTCAGGCTTTTGTTTCATTCACAATGGCACTAGAAAGCACACAAAAACAAAGTTTGAAAGCAATAGCGCCACCCTGTGGCTTGCAGCCAACTCAGACACACAGCCTCCTTCCTAACACCGGTATTTCTCAATCTCAGCCATGTTAAAATGGCCGAGCTTCAATTTCCAGAATTGCCCCAGTCAACACCAATTTTGCTAATAGCCTCCTTTAATAACTCTGAATGAGCAAACTGTGAGAGGAAGAGAAAACAACCCCCACGCTTTGTGACCTTTACAGATAAATTCTTTTCCTTGCTATAAACTATCTTCTGAAAATCTGCTACAGAAACATTCCGTTGCAATGCAAATATTTGCAATAAAACCGTAACACAAAATCCCTTGACTGCTGTGAGTGCTAAGATTCCATCAAGTTGTTTTGACCATCTCCTCCCTTTGTTTTTTTTCTCTAAAACACGCATCTACTTCTGCATAATTCATACTTTTTCAAACCATTAATTGGCTAAATGTCAAAACATGTTTGACTATACAACCATGTAAATGCCGTGATTTATGTACAGTACTTGTCTCAGATAAGGATGGTATTTGTATGATGTCACCATGTACCTGTTATCATTTTGACATTATTGTGATATACTGCAGATGCCGATCTGTCATCACTACACACAACTTTGAAACTTGCAAACAAGGTCATACTAGCAATCTGAGTTCATATAAAGATTAAAGTGCATCTTCTTAGGCATTAAAACTTGGCTGAAATAAGGAACTAATAAGCAGGCATATACATAGAATGAAGGCTACTGCTAAGCTTGTAAGCCGCCCTGAGTCTTCGGAGAAGGGCGGGATATAAATGGAATTAAAATAAATAAAATAAATAAAAATAAATCTTCTTAGGCATTAAAACCTGGCTGAAATAAGGAACTGTTTGGTGCTTATTGTACTGAACAGCCAGTTGGCACTGACAATTATAGTTATAGGTAGGTCTCGATTAGTTAATGAATGTCACGTAATGGTTTGCATTATTTGAGTATCTACTATTCAAAGTGATACTGTTATGGAAATTAGTTCCAGCCCAATGGAAATAGGCAGTGAAAAATTTTAAACCATAATTTTTATGTGTTTGTTAATAAAACATTACAGTAAATGATAAAAAGGATATATTTATAATATAGGTTTATGGTTAATTTTCTAGAGAGTAGTTACAGAAAGCAAAATAAAAACAAAAAATTCAACCACAGATTCACTTATCTAGACATGTAGACGGTCCCATTTCAGCCTTGCTGTGACCACATTCACGTTGTTCAATTAGATCAAATTTTTGCTCCCATGTAATAATGAGCCTCCTCTTTTTAAAACGTGTACTGTTTCCTCTAATTGAATTTTCTTTCTCTCCATTTTACAAACATGAAGATTAGTACCTTAAAAACCCAACTGCATATACACTAGCCTTATTTGCATACTCACTAGCTTCGCATTCACTGAATTTTGGCTCATGTTAAAAGCACCTGGTATCAATTTATAATTCACACTATATCAAATACTGCACTATTTGAACTTGCCCTAATTGTGACTTACCTGTACTTCAATCTCCTTGCCAATCTAAATTTTCTAGACAGTTTCCAAAACCGAGGGAGAGCCTTTTCTCAAGGATGGCTTTAACATGTACCCTCAGGAGGTTCCTCACCCCCTTCGCTTACTAGGGTCTGTTCTGAATCAGAAGCTAAAGAGGGAAGTCGGATGGAATGTTGGCCAGATGAACTAGGTGACCATGAATATAAGCAACCATGAACCTAAGCAACTTCAGAATGATTCAAGTAATGGGGCACTGTGATGATAGCTACGGAGACAAAACAGAAAGAATCTGCTCTGTAGTACCAAAGAGGGCAGCCATACATCGTCAAACCACAGCAGTGACTGGCACGATAGAAGCCCAGTCTTAGCTTTTAAACTTCCACCACCTCTCCAACTCCAGACTTGTGTTTCTGTTGCTCCTGTTCCTTGCCCTTCATTTGGATCAGCTCATGGAATTCTCAGAGCTTAGAAGTTTGAGAGTTCTCTCAGGAAGGTTATGACACAACAGTTAAGGTTTTCAAACTGTATTTGCCTAGTGTTCTTTCTGCATCAACTGCCACAGGACAAAATGGCTATTTGTTTAAAGATAAAGGCAGAATTTCAGGAACATGGAAGAAGACATTTCCGTGCCTGAATTGAGGCATGCAATGTATCTTCTCCCCAACAACTCTGGTAGGGCCCAAGAAATTGTGGGATTGCCCAAGAAGCAACCAGGTTTGCCTTGGGATTCAGGTTTTCACTGAGGAAAAAATAACTACCCTAATTTAGACACTGTGTTTAGTTCTAATTTATTTTGTTTATGCTTAAAGCATCATTCACTTATTCTTATTTCTCTGAATAAGTACAGCATTCTGTATAATTTTAGATTGGTTTCCAGCATATTTGTGCTATTATTATTATTTTAAGTAAAATTGAATTTGGAAGCAAAACTCTTCCCCAGCTTATTAATCATAGTGAATCAATGCCATCTTTCACTGTGTTAAGTGAATCACATAGCCATTAAGCAATTCTGGCTTCCCCCATTGACTTTGCTTGTTGGAAGCTAATTGGTAAGATTGCAAATGGTGATCAAAAAACCCCAGGATGCTGCAACCTTACATGTCAGTTTCCAAGAACCCAAATTTTGATCATGTGATGCAATGATTGTAAGGAGCACCAGTTGTAACTTTTTCATTGCTGTTGTAATTTTGGTCGGTTGTTAAATGGTTGTAAGTCAAGGACTACCTGTACTGAGCAATGAGGTTAAAAGATGCCGTTCAACAGTACCTGCAAGTGCATAGATTCTCTGCCCAAAAGGCAGAGAGATCCCATTTTTTTCTTTCATGCAAAATAGCAATTTCATATTTGAGGACTTAATAAAAGAAACACAGGTTTGTATTATAAGTCATAGATTAATGAAACCACAAGTTACAAAAAAGCATGGCTTCAAGAATTATGGACTAATCTGAGGGTTTTTAAAAAAATATTTCCTTGTACTTGTTGTTGTTGTTGTTGTTAGTTGCAAAGTCGTGTCTAACTCATTGCAACCCTGTAGACAATGTTCCTCCAGGCCTTCCTGTCCTCTACCATCTTCTGGAGTCCATTTAAGCTCACGCCTACTGCTTCAGTGACTCCATCCAGCCACCTCATTCTCTGTCGTCCCCTTCTTCTATTGCCCTCAATCTTTCCCAGCATTAAGCTCTTCTCCAGTGAGTCCTTCCTTCTCATTAGGTGGCCAAAGTATTTGAGTTTTTTCCTTGTACTATGTTCATCTATTTTATTGTTCCCAGCCTCACGACATCTATGAAAAATTTATATAGATATATTGTTTACAACTATCCATTCTAGCCATTGTCTATCCACTGCAGGATGAAGGCCTCTTCCACGTTTCCAACCAGTAAGGGCCTGAGCTTTCTTTTGCCAATTGGGCCCACAATACTTGCTGATGTCATTGATCCACCTTGTTTTAGTTCTCTTTTGTGGATGCTTTTTACCAAGCGGGATCCATTCTATGACTGCCTTAGTCCACTGGCCATCAGTTCTTCTTGCTATGCTATTGTTTACAACTATGTTTAATATATGCACTCATATAAATTAAAGCTTTAGAAAAAAATCTAATAAAAGATCTATTTGCAAGTTTTGCTGACAACTTGCAATTCAGAAGTGATAATTCCTTCGTGGCTTTTATACAGTCTACCACGTCTCTTAAAACGCCTGACATTACTGAGCAGCTATGCCATAACAGTTTGAGATAAAATGACTCAACTGAGTAGTAAAATACTTAGCTTGCATGCAAAAGACATCTGGATCCAAGAGGTAGCATCTGCAGATTTAGCTGGGAAGACCTGAAAGTCTGCAGATTTACTGCTATTGCTATATACTATAGGTCAGGGATGTCAAACTCAATTTCATTGAGGGCCACATCAGCATTGCAGTTGCCCTCAGGGAGCCGGGTGGGTATGGCCTGGGTGGGCGTGGCCTACTGAGTGGGCGTGGCTAGAGTGCGTATGGCCTAATGGGTGGGCATGGCCAGCTCTACATCGTTTGCATCAAGGTTGCCTATGGGGGCCTGGGCAGGAGTGGGACAGATCTGAGGGTCTCTGGTAGAAGGAGGGTCTCTGGGCCAGGGCCAAGGCAGAGGGGGCTGTTCCCTCACTGTTTCCAGGATGGCTTCGCAGGCCACATGAAACCACTTCGCGGGCTGGATCTGGCCCCTGGGCCTTGTGTTTGACATGTCTGCTATAGGTAATATTGAGCATGATTAATGAGGTAGCTTCCTCTCGTCCTGAGTTAGATATTTGAAAAACTATTGTACAGTCTTCAGTATTTCTGCCTCTTCCAATGGGGTAACTTAGAGTAATGGTGACAGCATAGAAGGGCTAAATAGCCAGGTTGGTTATTACCAGTGCTTTTTTTTGTAAAAGAAAAAGGTGCCGGAACTCACACGACATACAACCCGCCTTGCCTACCCTACAAGGTTCCATCCAAAAAAAGGTGCCGGAACTCCGTTCTGAGCGTTCTATGAGAAAAAAAGCCCTGGTTATTACAGAATTTGCCCATCAAGTGTCCTTCAGATGTGTCAGTGAGAAGTTCAAAAACGTCCTGCTAGCCTGGTCAATGCAATGGAATTCTCTGAGTTGTAGTCCTAGATGTCAGGATAGAGAAAACTGATTGCTTTATGTCCTTAGACTTGTGAAAGTCCTTTTAAATATCTCACCAGAAGTACAATGAAAGTATAGATAATCCTTGACTTACTGAACGGGCACTTAGCGAATGTTTGAAGTTAGAATCGAGCAAAACAAAACAACAACCAGTACTTATAGCCCAGATTCAAACTCCTGATGGCTGCCCCTGCTCAAGAGTTGTGTAAACGCATTTTAGGTGCTCAATCACCAACTCGCCTTTGTGGAGCATCTCATGGGTCACATGGCCATGATTTATGACATTTTTTGCTGAAACCAGCATTTACTTCTGGTTTCCCACAAAAAATGCCCTTTGGGGAGAATGGGTTTGCTTAATGACTGCAGCATTCATTTAGCAACTGCCACAAAAATATGTCGTAAAATTAGCTAAATGATCAGCATGAGTTGCAATTGTAATTCCAGGCTCAATTGCAGCCAGAAGTTGAGGACTTACTCTATTTTCAACATATATATTGCAGGTCCATTGGAAAAAAAAACACCCTCTCTGAATAAAGCCTCTTACAGAACAAATATGAGGAAGCGGACCAAATAACAGAATGGATCTTCAAATGCAATAGCACATTTCTCGCTTACTGTGAAGAGTTCTGCTGCTGCTGCTGCTGCTTGTGGGGATGCTTTAGGTGCTGCTTCTTGGATTTCTTGAAGGACGAGAACAGAGAAGCAAATGGGGTCCTCAGTCCTTCAAGGATGGAAGTGGATCCAGGCTTCTGGGTTGGTGGGACTTCCAAAGCAGAGCCCTTTGTGTTTGCAGAATCTGAAAAAGAAAAACTACAAGTTAATAAAAGAAGTGGCCGTGTATTTTTCAAAACTGTGATATTGTTCTGTTCTGATTTATTTATTCAGTTTCTATAGCTGCCCAATTCAAACAAGTGACATACTGATGTGGTATAGTATGAAGATTTTTTAATAGGATGCCCCTAGTACAAGTAACCAAATAAAAAAAAATTAATGTCCAAAATCTTATAACAACACCTAAAGCTCATATGATTTTGTCCTTATTTTTGGAAATGTATGTATGTATACGTATGTGTATGTATGTATTTCTCTTCCTTTATTATTTTTATAAATAACTCATGGCAACAAACATACCTAATACTTTTTCTTCCTCCTATTTTCTCCACAACAACAATCCTGTAAGGTGGATTGAGCTGAGACAGAATGACTGGCCCAAAGTTACCAAGTTGACTTTCATGCCTGAGGCACGATCAGAATACAGTCTTCTGCTTTCTAGTCTAGTACCTTAACCACTGGAGTGAATTTAATTTAATTTAATTTAATTTATTAATATTTCTATACCGCCCTTCTCCCGAAGGACTCAGGGCGGTGTACAGGGCAAGAATAAAACACAGAGATTTACAAAAGATAAAAGATAATTAAATACATGCCCGATAAAAATACAATTAATACATGGTAAAAACCCCAATAAAAATAGTAAAAAGACCCCACTAATCCCCCCTCAGGCCAGGCCGGCTTGCTCGAACAAGTATGTTTTCAGGTCACGGCGAAAGGAGCGAAGATCGGGCGCCGTCCGGAGCTCAACCGGTAACTGGTTCCATAGCTCCGGGGCGCCCACAGAGAAGGATCTCCCCCTGGGGGCCACCAGTCGACATTCTCTGACCGGTGGCACCCTGAGGAGACCCTCTCTGTGGGAACGCACAGGGCGGAGGGAAGTAGACGCCGGCAGCAGGTGTTCCCTAAGGTACTCCGGACCCCTGCCATGTAGGGCTTTAAACACCATTACTAGCACCTTGAATCTCACCCGGAAGACAACTGGCAACCAATGCAGCTCACGGAGCAGAGGTGTGACATGGGAGTATCGGGAGACTCCCAACACAACTCTCGCGGCTGCATTCTGTACCAGTTGGAGCCTCCGGGTGGTCCTCAAGGGAAGCCCCATGTAGAGAGCGTTACAGTAGTCTAGACGAGAGGTCACAAGCGCGTGAGTGACTGTGCATAAATCATCCCGGCTTAGATAGGGCCGCAACTGGCGCACCAGGCGAACCTGGGCGAAAGCCCCCCTAGTCACAGCCACCATGTGCTCTTCCAAGGTGAGCCGTGAATCTAGGAGGACTCCCAAGTTGCGAGCCCTATCTATGGGGGGTAATAATTCACCCCCCATAGAAAGAGATGGAATATCCAAATAGACCCGGGATGAAGGTATGCAAAGCCACTCGGTCTTGTCGGGGTTGAGTTGAAGTCTGTTCCTCCCCATCCAGACCCGAACCGCCTCCAGGCAACGGGACATCACGTTGAGGGCATCACTGGGGTGGTTTGGGGTAGAAAGAAAAAGCTGGGTGATGATACCCAACTCCAAAGCCACGAATGATCTCACCCAGCAGTTTCATGTAGATGTTGAACAGGAGAGGCGAGAGGACCGACCCCTGAGGAACTCCGCAAACGAGAGACCTCGCGGTCGACCTCTGCCCTCCTGTCAACACCGACTGCGAGCGTCCCTGGAGATAGGAGGAGAACCACTGTAAGACCGTGCCTCCCACTCCCAATCCCCTGAGACGCCGCAGCAGGATACCATGGTCGATCGTATCGAAAGCCGCTGAGAGGTCTAATAGGACTAGAACAGAGGAATGACCCCTGTCCCGAGCCCTCCAGAGATCATTCACCAGCGCGACCAATGCCGTCTCGGTGCTGTGCCCGGGCCTGAAACCCGATTGGTACGGGTCTAGATAATCCGCTTCATCCAGGACCAAAGGGAGCTGGTGCGCCACCACACTCTCAACAACCTTCGCAAGAAAGCGAAGGTTGGAGACCGGACGAAAGTTGTTCAATACAGCTGGGTCCAAGGCAGGCTTCTTGAGGAGAGGCCTCACCACCGCCTCTTTCAAGACGGCAGGGAAGCTACCCTCACTCAAAGAAGCTGATATAACTGCTTGGAACCAGCTGCGTGTCCTCTCCCGGGCTGCATAAACCTGCCAGGAAGTGCGCGGATCCAATAAACATGTGGTGGAGCTCAGTCTCCCCATAATCCTGTCCACTTCCTCCGGAGTCACAGAATCAAACTCCTCCCAGGTGATATCAACAAGACCGCCCATGTCCTGATCGCCAGACTCTGCCCAGTCAGAGTCCAGACCGGTCCGAATCCGAGGGATTTTGTCCGACAGATAATTATTAAACTCCTCGGCACGACCCTGCAAGGGTTCCTCCCTCACCTCCTGATTAAGGAGGGAGCGAGTCACCCTAAACAGAGCGGCCGGGCGATTATCTGCGGACGCGATAAGGGTAGCGAAGTGATTAGACCTCGCCACCCTTATCGCAGCGAGATAAGACCTAATATAGGTTCTTAGTCGCAATCGGTCGGATTCGGATCGGCTGGACCTCCAACCGCTCTCTAGGCCCCGTCTCCGACGCTTCATCTCCCGGAGCTCCACGGAGAACCATGGAGCTCGACGGGATCTGCATCGGGTCAGGGGCCGCAAGGGTACAACTCGGTCAAGAGCCTCAGTGGCTGCCCTTTCCCAGGCTTCCACTAAGGCATCTGCTGAGCTGTGAGTGGGGGAGGCAGGTGGGGACGCCAGCGCTGCCTGGAACCTCTCGGGATCCATTAAGCGTCTGGGGCGGTACCATCTAACTGGTTCCACACACCCACGGCGGGGGGTAGCAAAACGGAAGACCAGCCGCAGGAGATGATGATCGGTCCATGACAGGGGCGTAATAATTGGAGAGCCCCCACCAAGATCATCTAACCACCGACCAGATAAGAAAACTAGGTCAAGGATGTGGCCTCCCTCATGAGTCGGTCCTGAAATTACTTGCGTCAGGTCCATGGCCGTCATGGAAGCCATGAACTCCCGAGCCAACTCAGATGATCCTCCCAGAGATGGTAGATTGAAGTCCCCCAAAACTATAAGTTTCGGGAACTCAATCACCAACCCAGAGAGGACATCGAGGAGCTCAGGCAGGGCTGCTGCTGCATGACTAAGCGAAAGGTACACCAGCAGCAAGCCCAACTGCGCACCAGGGCCGCATCTCAAAAAGAGAGACTCACATCCGACTATCTGGGGAACGGTGGCCTCCCGCGGACCCAAGGTCTCCCTCATAACAACAGCCACTCCCCCACCCCTACCCTGAGCCCGAGGCCGGTGTAGCACCCGGAAACCTGGTGGGCAAATATCAGCCAGAGGAATACCGCCCTCTGGACTCAATCAAGTCTCCGTGATGCAGGCCAGGTCCGCCTGCTCACACTCGACCAAATCACGGACGAGAGGAGCTTTATTAACGACAGACCTGGCATTCAAGTACACCAGCCGGAGCTCAGGAGGCTGCACATCCTCACTCCCGGGACCTCGGGGAAGAACAAGAGGGTCGGAACGCCTCACCGCTTGCAAGTAGCGGAGAGGCCTTCCCTGAGATCGATACGGCCCTCTGTTCCTGCACCTGCTGCCATTCCCTAACGTCGTGGGAATGGGCACTCCCACGACTTGCCCTGGAGCCCCGGGAGCAACCGACCCCTGCTCCTCCCCTCCGCGATCAATCCCGGCCCTGGCCTGAACAACCGTTGCTGGACTGCCCCCCGTATCCGAACAACCAAAAGAAATTCCCACCCCCCTCCCTAACCTCCTAAAAATTTAACCAGAAAACTAATCAGGGGCCTCTTGTTTGGTTTATATCGGCGGCCCCTACCCGTGCCCAACCATCTCTCAGGGTCCCAGCAATCGGGCCCTTCATCAAGAGGAGGTGTAAAGAATAAGGCGTGTCGCTCCCAGGATGGGGGGGACCCCCTGAGAGCATATAAGACCGTGCTAGAATAAGTCAGACGCATGATCTTAAACAGGTCCGACAAAAAAGATAGCAAGGCAGACCAGATCAACACGGGAGGATCTTAAAATTAAATAAGTCGAAGGCAAATGACCAGAAAGCCAGCCCAGCTCCACTGCCACTAGAGCTGGGAAACCCCGGAGCAGATCGAATCCCGCCCTCTCACGGCGGTCGAGGCCGGGGAGCAGCCTGGTACATAGAACCGGGGAAGCAATACCACCCAGAGCTCTCACCTCTGAGAGGCAGCAGGTGTAAAATCATAACCACTCTCCCACAGTGGTTATATTTTACTATTTACTATTTTACTATTTTACTATTTACTACAATTTACTATTGTTACTCAGTTCTGTGAAATATAAATGGAGCGTCCATGGATACTTGGGTGTGTGTGTGTGGGGGGGAATTGCCTGTGTCAATTTGCCCAAAGTCATTCCACTGCCAACTCCTATTAATATGGCGGTCCTAAAAAAGTTGTGATGGGTTAACATGGCCCACATAAAGGGTGAGTACTCCACCAAGTTGATTTATCCAATAATTATGGTCAGTGCTTTTTTTGTAAAAGAAAAAGGTGCCGGAACTCACACATGTTATACAACCCACCTTGCCTACTCTACAAGGTTCCATCCGAAAAAGGTGCCGGAACTCTGTTCTGAGCGTTCAATGAGAAAAAAAAAAGCCCTGATTATGGTTAAACAATCTGTGTGTAGAATAAAAAATAGCTAGTTTGGAACTTACTAAAAGCAACAGAACCACAGAAGTGTTTCTTACATCTTTATTAGTGCTGAGTAATCGTCTTTTTGCTCTGATATCTGATTATCTTGTCACTTGCATGTTTCTGAGCTCCCCATCTGTCAAATTCTATCATCCATTTTATCTATCTAAATTGAGTTTCTGTTCTTTGACAAGTAGATAGGAGAAACCCATTGTTTTATCCACAGTCTGATTTATCTAAAGTGCCTTTGTGTCTTATCTTCCACAGAATGGCAACAGAACCTGAATGCAGTAAGTCAGTCACTGTTCTGCAAATATACTTGTGATACCCAATTTATTATTTTCCTCCCGGTAAAACTCTTTTAAAAGCATGATTAGTGACCCCATTAGAATGTATTTTCTGTTGTAATCAGATTAATGTCTTCACTTGATGGAAAACCAAAATTAAGTTTCAGCATTGTCTTTTAATATTGTTTTCTACACTAGAAAAAAAACTTAATCATGTTTTAGAGCTTGTGCCAAACAAAAGCTCAATTATGCTGGCATATACATGTTGGCAGGTATCCATCTATCTATCTATCTAAATTAACCTTTTCCTTTACACATTCCATAGATAACATTGTTATTCACTGTGAATAAACTATGGTAGTGACAACTCACTGTTTCCCATGGCCTTTTTAAACCGGTGAACTAGTGGTTGTTTTGGAGTTCTGCTGATATCAGTCTCACTTTGAAATTTTCTCTTCTGGAAATCTTCAGGCCATTCTCCTCTCATGCTTGGATACCCTGTTGCATCTTCATTTTTCCTTTGAAATTTGCTAAAACAAAGAGACATATATTACTCAACAGCTTCTTATTTCCCTTCAAGGCCTCAGTGATGTCCTCAGAAGATTTATGGGTCTTTAAAATAGGCTGTAGGAAATCTTGTTCAGTGACCATAACTGCACATGGTTGCTATAAGAGACAATCAGTAAATAAGAATTACCTGTATTGTCAGTGGAAAAATAGTGTTTCAAAATTCCATAAGCATATATCAATTTGGTCTTGGGGGAAAAACCATTAATAATTTAGTGTTAATTTACAGTTTGAAGTTACAACAGCAAAGAAAAAAGTGACTTTATGACCTGTTCTCAAAGTAATGACTATTGCATCAATATGGTCACAGGATTGCAATTTGGGTGCTTGGCAATGAGCTTGAATTTACATCAGCTGCAGTATTTATTTATTTAATTTATTTATTTATAAAATTTATTGGCCACCCATCTTACCATAGGGCAACTCTAGGCAGTCAACATACAGTCATAAAAATGTATTTATACAGTACATTAAAACATAAATAAATTAAAAACAGATGTTCAAATCTAATGACACATGGGGAGGACAGAGTAGAGGGAGGTGGGATCGGTTGTTATTTAATCAACCACCTCCATTGTGCTGTTCCCCCATTGGGGCCCCAAGCCATATGGCAGATCCATGTCTTGAGGCCCTTACAAAAACAGAGGAGGATTGGGGCCAGCCTCACATGGGGAGGGGGGCAAGATGCCCCAGAGGGCAGGAGCAACAGCAGAGAAGGGCCCACCTCCTGGACCCTGTCATCCAGAATAATCAGGCTGACGGGATCCACAACATGCCTCCTCTGCCAGCATGGGTGGTATGGACCAATCCCAGTGGGGTGAGACAGTCCCTCAAGTAGCTGCCGTCATGTGATTGTGACCTTCCCAGTCAACTTCCTACAAGCAGAATTAATTAGAAAAACCAGATTGGCCTAATGACTCCAGTGATTAACTTAACAACCATGTAAAAATGGTCATAAAATTAACTCTGATCACTTGATGTTCCACTTAACAACCATATCACTTAGCAACCAACATTCTGGTCCCAACTGTGGTCATAAATCAGGAACTACATGTATGTATCACAAAGAAAATGGATGATCAGTTACACTATGCTTTGAAAAAGTCTGGTCTTCCTTTATTCCAGAAACATTCCACTAACCATTGTCAAGTGTGTTTACTCACAATTTCCATTCAAGTCATTTGTTGATCATTTAAACCCGTGTTTTTCAAACATGGCAACCTTAAAAAAGTGTGGACTTCAATTCTCAGAATGTCTTAGCCAGGTTGGGGAATTCTGGGAGGAGTTGAAATCAACACATCTTAAAGTTATCAAGTTGGAAAAACACAGATGTAAATCATGGTGCTGCATCTAAGTAATTGGTTTTGGAGAGTAACCTATAGTTGGCCCTCCATCTGGTCCCTGGAGAAAAATAGGGATGCTAATAATTCTTCTGTCAGTGAACTAAGGGAGTCTGACTGTGCTGAGCCTCAAGTAACCTTCATGGTTTGTTTTTTACATAACTATAAAAGAAGAGCAAAGGATCCATCTCCACAAAGGTAACTGTGATATTAAGCCAAGTTGATCAGTGGATAAGTATCTTATTGATGGTTACCCCTAGAAATACAGAATAACGTTACAGCAGATTAACAGAATTGGAAGGGATCTTGGAGGTATTCTAGTCCAACCTTCTGTTCAAGCAGGAGACCCTATGCCATTCTGGACAAATGGCCGTCTAATCTCTTCTTAAAAATCTCTGGTGATGGAGCATCCACAAGGCAAGCCGCTTAACTGGTTAATTGTTCTCACTGTTAGGAAATTTCTCCTTAATTCTAGGCTGGATCCCTCCTCGATAAATTTCTTGTTCTGCCCTCAGGTGCTTTGGAGAATAGGTTGAGGCCCTCTTCTCTGTGACAGCCCCTCAAATATTGGAAAGCTGCTATCATGTCACTCCTAGTCCTTCTCTTTGTTAGACTAGACATACCCAGTTCTTGTAACCGTTCATCATACGTTTTCGCCTCTAATCCCACACTATCTTCATTGCTTTTCTCTGCATCCTTTCTAGAATCTCATATCTTTTATCATAGTGATCACAACTGGATGCAGTATTCTAAGTGTGGTCTTACCAAAGCAGTATAACTTTACACTTTAGCATGTCATATAACAAGATGTAGATACTAAATGAAAAAGCAAACCTACCCCCAAACCCTGAAGTTATTCTTTTCTGAGCATGATTCACAAAGAAACTTTTTAGAAACAAAGGGATGGAATTCAAGAGTTACAGCAACTTGATGGTTACCCATATAAAAACCAGTACAGGTAATTCCTGAGTTGTGAATTACAAATGTTACTGCACCCACGGCAGTCGTTCACCCTTATGAATGACTGAAGTGGCACTCCAACATTCACCCTGGTTATCCTCCCCACCCCTGTCCTGGGTCTTCCTAGGCACTAAGCCTTCAATACTGACCCTGCAAAGATTGAGATCCTTCGCTTTCTTGGTTGCTCCAGGCCTTTGGTGTGTTCGCAGAGAATGGAGGCCTAAAGTAACACAAGATCACGTGAGATCAGTGGCATGAGATCTCACACTACTGATCTCGCATGATCTCATGGTACTTTAGGCCTCTGTTCTACCTGCAACAGACACTGGAACCAAAGCCGGGGGATGCTTCCATGTGCCTCTGGAGGCTGGATCCAGGTTCTGGAGGCCCTTTTTCAGGCCACTGCCACCCAGAAACAGAATTAGTACAAGCTTCCAGAGTGGAAGATTGATCCCGCAATCCAAAGTTCCACATTTTTGTGCAATTTTTGCATTAGAGGTTCCTCTCCTTCTTCCAGCCTCCAATATTCCATTTAGGGAGAAAATTTTGGGAATGATGTAGGACCAACATGGAGATGTTTAGAGCAGTGTTTCTTAGCTTTAGCCACTCTTGTTTAGCAATAAAAAATTTGGGTTCAATTGTGGGTAATAGGTCAAGGATTATCTGTAAAGTCTGCTGTACCATGACACCAAAGTCACAGTTTGTTTATCAGCAATCCTGCCTCTATCCAGTGGTGGGATTCAGATATGTGAACAACCGGTTCTCTGTGAGGATGCTGCTTCCGGAAGTCCATTCCGGGCCTGGACAAAAAAAAATTAGCTACCGGTTCTGCCAAAGTGGCTGAATCCCACCACTGCCTCTATCCCTGGTGTACTTTTTTAAAAAAAAATTATTGCATTGAACACTTCTGTCTCTAGATATCTATGGAAAAATACATTGCTTAAATGAGCTGCCCTTCAAATTTGGCATTCCCTAACTATGTCAGACCACAATTCTCATATACTGGGACAGTGAGAATTGTATCCCTGTATCTGATGGGGAAAGACAATTCCCATAGCAAACACAAACCTACCAAGTAAAATGCAACAATTAACACAGTTGTTAATTGTTAAAAACTACCGTAAATATAAAAATGTGACTGCCATTGAAAAAAGAAGGGAATGAGCCTTTGTTACAGATTATATCTGACTGTTGATTCACCCGGAGTGTATAAGTTTCTCTTCGCCTCATTAACTTTCTAGACAGCAAGTTATTACTATAATCAATATAATGAGTCTACGTTCTTGGTGTACCTATCAGAAATACATAGACAACATAAACACGGTATATGTTGTCAAAACATGCTCCTCTTTTTGAAAAAAAGAACTGGATTTTCCAAACCGTTTTATATAATTTCTGCCAGGCATGAAATTTTAAGAATAAAATTAGACTTTCTGTTTAATTAACTAGTTCTCCTTCGGCATCAACTCTCAATGATAAGCCCCTCAGCCAAGGAAAGACTCAAGAGAGCAAACAGATAAACGCTGTGATGTTACGTAAGGTAAAGGTAAAGGTAAAGGTTCCCCCGCACATGCGTGCTAGTTGTTTCCGACTCTAGGGGCCGGTGCTCATCTCCGTTTCAAAGCCGAAGAGCCAGCGCTCGTCCGAGGACGTCTCTGTGGTCGGCATGACTAGATGCCAAAGGCGCACGGAACGCTGTTACCTTCCCACCGGAGTGGTCCCTATTTTTCTACTTGCATTTTTACGTGCTTTCGAACTGCTAGGTTGGCAGAAGCTGGGACGAGTAACAGGTACTCACTCTGTTACGCGGCACTCGGGATTCGACCCGCCAAACTGCCAACCTTCTGATCGACAAGCTCAGTGTCCTAACCCACTGAGCCACCGCGTCCCTATGTGATGTTACGTACTGCATTTAATTAAAATGAAAGCTAAAATAGTTTGTTAACTGGTCACAGCAGGTAGCAGGACTTAGTTGACTTTGACTGATCTGGGGGGTGGGTGGGAAAGGGATCATATCTGCTTAGCGCTTTCAAAGAAACTACCAGGAAATTTGAGGGGTGAGACTGAGAAGGGGGAAAATATATTCAGATATTTGGACTTGCAGTCCAAAGGATTCTTAGCAATGGGCATATTGACTAAGCGCTGTAAGATTTGAAGCCCGGATCGCTAGGAATTGTCCAAATTAGGGAAGTGTATGAAAGCATGCAAATGTGAGTAGATAAAATAGGTACCAGTTTGGTGAGGGGCCTAGAACAACTCGTCATGGCTAGCTCACCAGGGGAACAACTCGCAGAGGGACAACTTGCTGCACAAGAGTTACGCTAATATAAGAGAAATGGCAGAACAGAACCATTAAAGAAAGGATGCGAAGGGAGGGACAAAAAGAAATGCGAATGAGAAAAATGAAAATATTTTAATTTTTTTTAAAAAAATTAAATTGAATTGTCCCATGGTGAGTTGTCTCATGGTTCATTGGCCGTGAAGAAATGTCCAAGAACGAGTTGGTTGCAGCGAATTATTTATTTATTTATTTATTTATTATTGGGACTTATATGCTGCCCTATCTCCTGAAGGACTCAGGGCGGCTAACAACAATAAAACACAATAATACAAATGTTAAAAAAAAGATTAAACTAACCAGCCCCAGTGATAAAATATTAAAAACATTTTTTAAAAAACCCCCTATTCTCAGTCCAGGTCAGCCTGATGGAAAAGAAATGTTTTGAGGTTGCGACGAAAGGACCAGAGATCCGGGGCCATCCGGAGCTCAAGGGGAAGCTGATTCCACAGGGCAGGCACTCCCACAGAGAAGGCCCTTCCCCTGGGGGTCGCTAGCCGACATTGTCTAGCCGACAGCACCCTGAGGAGGCCCTCCCTGTGTGAGCGCACCGGGCGATGGGAAGTCGTTCCTGGCAGCAGATGGTCCTGCAAATATCCCTTTACATCAGTGGAAAGGTAACAGTGTTCCATGCGCCACACTACGGTTGGACGTACAGGGAAATCTTTACCTTTAATGTTAGCCTCAGATGTATGCAAGGTTAAGTACCAAAATCACAGCATGGAAATAATTAAGAATCTACCTCTTGTCCTACACTCTGTCTCTCCTACTGAACCTTCTATATCAGCTTTCCTCAATCTATTGCCTAGCACAGGGGTCCCCAACCCCCAGTCTGTGGACCGGCAGCGGGCCACAGCATGACAGAAACCGGTCTGTGCAAACAAGCAAAACCCCATCCGCGGGATGCAGGCAGCACACGAAACCACGCCCCCTCTGGTTCATCTTGATTACTTTCTACCCACTCAGCTCCCCTCACTCCCCACCATTAAGATATTGACAGAATTTTCAGAATTTCAGAAGAACATTTAGTTTCTTCATAAAGGAAACATCATGAATAATTCCAGTAGGTCCAGGAACATGTTTTTAAAACAGATTTTGACTAATACAGAATCAAATTTTTTGAGGAACAGTATTAGATCTCACTTGGGCTAAATAAAGTTTATACAATGGTTCCTTGTTAGATTTTTTTTAAAGCAATCCAGTTAACTGCTTGGTTCCTATCAGGAGTTTTTCTTCTTTTGAACCAAGCAAGGAAATCAACTAACAAAAAAGTAGTTATTTCAGGGGGAAAAAATCTACTCCTCTGCCTAATTACATTCCTGTTACACAGCAGTTATAATTCTCTATAAATTTCTGTACTCCCCACCCTGAGGATGCAAAGGCACAGAAATGCAACTGGAGTCTATGAGAACAAACAATATCTTAGGTGTGGTTGTTTTTCAACATACCATCTTTGTTTTAAGAATGCTCACTGAACAAATCACAGTCCACGCACTAAGAATATCCTCATTTGCAAACAGTGATCATGACCTATCTCTAACCCAAGGAAATTAGTAGCACATTACAAATTTATGCAACGTAAGATCCATTCAGCTATTTAAATGGAAACACAGTTGAGTCATAAGTGGCAAAGGGCAGTTACTATATGGCCAAAGCTTTCACACATGCTGACTGGAGAATTCTGGGAGTGGAAGTCCACACATCTTCAAATTGCCAAGGTTGAGAAACACCGTTTTGGGGCAATTTCACACTTTGTTTTTCTCGATCCTCTCTTCAGTTTTATTTTATTTCATTTATTTATAAGCTGCTGCAATCAAGATGATTTTGAGCGGCACAGAATTTTCCAAACCGTAATTTGGATTTTTAAAAAAGACAAAAGAATATCAAATCTGTAAGTCCGTAAATCACAATACAGCTATTAGAAATCTAATCTTTCAGAATGACCAACACACCATGCTCCAAGGTTCATGGATCTCTGTTTCAAGAATCCAAATATTTTTGCTCATTTTGATGCTATTCTGATGCATATCTGCATATGTATGGTAAACTACAATTAAGTGAAAGTTGGCTAGAACTATTTTAACAAGTAAAACTTTAATAAGGTGACACTAGAGGATCGTATATTTATATTTAATGCATTCCAGCTATAAAAGGGGGGAGGAATTGAATCCATGAATTTATATTATATGAGTACTTTTTAGCTCTCTTTCTAGCTGAAAGTTATTAACCAGGTCATTTTCCAACCCAATGATTGCCTTTAGTGCTTTTAAACTATTGTCCCTTGTGATTTTTTAATAGTTGTTTATTGTGTTCATTTATCCTAAAGCTATGGCTCAATTCACTGTCAGATCACTTACATTCCACTTCTCTTTTGGGGGGGGGAAATTATTATTATCCCCTAACCTGCTATTTTGGATGCATTAAATTCAAAACATTTTATCTTCCCAGTTAATTTTTGCAGATCCACCCCTGGGCAGGAGCAAAGGATGATTAAATTCTTTTGCGAAGCAGAGTCTGTGAAATGTTTTAACAAGTTACTAAAGGGTGTTAGATTTGAGAATGCAGAACTATCCATCAAATTTGAGCATAGAGATTGCTCCCACAGTTATGAGATATTAAGAGTTTCCAGACAAAAAGGCAAGAATTCCTAGGGTGAATTGATCTACAACTGTTTAGAAACTACCACTGCAATTTCTCAAAAATCTTTTATTTGTTCAAACTTGATCTGCTGATTTTTCTCCTACATTAACAGCAGAGGAGCTTTAACCAAAAAAAGAAATGTTTCCATCTGCCTTTCTGAACAAGCAAGATCACATCCTCTACATGTTCAAGTAGTAGCACAAAAATTAAATGGAATGTGATCATTGATCACTTGCCATCTTTTGTTCTCACAACCACATTGATTTTTTGAAGTTTTTCATTTGTTGGAAGGACACTGGATTTTGTCTTTTTCTTTTTTTCTTTTTCCAACAAGACTCCTGGTATGTAAGACCAACTGCTGCCCAGAAATGGACATGTAATTTCACTATTCCACAAAAGGAAAAAAGCATCTGGATAGAAGATAGAAAAAAGGAATTAAGAGGTTCTAGGACTTAATTGCCTTATCAAGATACTCATGACCCCTAGGTGACCCTTTTGACCATGAAAAAGCTGAACTGGTTACTGGTGCTTTGATGAGAGACAGCCAAAAAATTCTAGACTTGTAATTTACAGCAGACTGGGAAACTGAAAAAAAAATGTTGCAGAAGAAGGCTGTGGCAAAACAGAAACAATTCAAGAAAAAGCAGAACTACCAGAACCACCTATGGACATTCCACCTTCTTCACTTTCCTTAATGGATGCTTCTCTCTCAGAAATACATTCGTCCAGCATGAAAGTAATTAATGCTGTGCTCCGACTGCTAGTCATTCCTTAATTTATGACTTCAAATTTTCTCCTCTTAGCGTGTTTTCCCACAAGTGCAGGGTCTGTTTTTTTCTATCAACCAAGTGTTGATCCATTGGTTGCAACAGGAACTCACCAGCCAGCTTGTTGCCCAACCCTGACATTGTGGGCTGAGAGAGAATGACAGGCCCAAAGTCATCCAGCCAGCTTTTATGCCAAAATGGGATTTGAAGTCATAGTCACCTGGTTTCTAGTCTGGTGCCTTAACCACTAGACCAAACTGGCTTTCTGACTTCAAATCCAATGCTTTCCTCAAAACTTTAAAGTAACTCATTTGATGATGAGTCTGACATAAAAGGAATCTTGCTTATTTCAGTGGGGCTTTTAACTGAATGGTTGCATTGCTGGCTAGGGATAAGGTATTATTTGCTTCATCAAAGTTTTGGATGAGTTCATATCATATGTAAGCATGGCTTACAAACCCATGGCTAGATTTTACAGTATGCTAGGTCACAATAAACAGCACTTATTTATGTGTAAATATGATGTGTGAATCCAGTAACCATTTATCTATCTTAGTAACTTTTTAAAATTCCTTTTGCTTTTTTCCATTCCACTAATTACTAATGTGATCAATACTCCCAAGGCAAGGGAGTATTTTACTCAACAGCAATTAATGACTCTCTCTCTATATATATTATGTTCACTGTAATTAGAACACAATAATAAGGTGCTAAGTATTCACAATGTTTTTAATTGACCTTCCTTCTCATTCTAGCTTTAGAAAAAATAACAATCCCTCTCGAATGTAATTATTACACATTTTACCGTACCTATTTCTTGACTGTGCTAATGTGCATAATGGCTGTATAGACAGATAATTACTTTGATGGAAAATGGTAGCTCTTATCTTCTCCTCTCAAAAATGAGATCTACAGAAAATGGTTTCAGGGAGTTGAGAACTCTGTCACTACACATAGATTGTATGGTGCAACTGATTCTCCAGTTTATCTGTGCAGGGCCAGAGTTACTATCAGAAAGACTTTCTCTAATAAAGGAGAATATGTGTAACTCAGGATTGGAATGAGGGGTCCTTGGTGCTCTCTGAGCTTGATTGTTTACTTGCAAACGTTTCATTACCCAAACTAGGTAAGCTCATCAGGGCTAGTAGGTGGTACTTAGTTTGAGCAATAAAATATTTATAACAATTAAGCTCAGAGAGCACCAAGGGCTTTCTGTAGTTCAGGAACCACTACATCAGTCTTGGACCTTCTGGCTCTAATATCCAACATCTTTCTTGTTAGTTCTTCTACAATCTTTTGCAAGTGAGGAAGCAAAAAGTGCAACAAGAAGAAAAAGGAGATCTCAGCTTTCCTTCTTTTGGGAGAGAGATATTGATCAACTTGGTCCTGAAAAAGCAACTACTGAATTAGCTACATAAATAAGCAGAGGATCACTTTCATTTCAAGGGCTTTCCAAACCCTTGAACCATCATTAAACTCGTGGCCACTGCTTTGGGAAGCCCAACAGATTGCCACGTACCATCTTTAAGGAGAAGAATATGCACTTCCTATCTGAACTGACCTTATGGTGCACATGGAGGGAAAATATTAAAATATTTGATGTAATAGCTATGTTCATGTTATATTCTTAGCCATGACTAACTGCATATAATTTTTAATCATGATTTACTCAAATTTCCAAATTTCTTGGGTTCATAGGAAATTGTCCACCATAAGCATTCTGGCTGATTCTGCACAATAGTCTTGAATAAAATGGGCTTCTCTGTTTTGTGTACAGCATATTGTTTGAACATCTATGCCTCTTGTCTTTTTTTTTTTTAAACTGCAGAAAGGACTTTAAGAGAATTTTTTTTTCTGATAGAGAAGGAGAACTCAAAAGTCAGTTTATGAGAGTGGGGACGCTAATACCAATGGTGGTGTTGATGCTGGCCTGAGCATTTAGACTGATCTTTACATAGAATCAGTCTATTTCTTACGATAATCAGTAGTCTCCATAAAATGAATCCACTTTTCTCTCATCACTTACAGTTGTTCAATTGTCTATATCTTATAAACAATTCTCCTCTATAATCCACCCTAGGTAGCCTCCGACTTATGACCATAATTGAGCCTGGCAATTAGGGTAAGTCATGATAGTTGTAAAACACATCTTCCATGTGAGCAACATGATCTTATGACCTCTTTTGCAGCAATTATAAAATGAATGCAGCGGTTGTTAAGCGAACCCATTGTTTGCTATGGGGCATTTTTGCCAGAAACCAAAAGTAAAAATCAGTTTTCAGCAAAAATGTTGTAAATCAACATTTACAACATGTGACTGTGGGATGCTGCAATTGGTCATAAATGTGGACCAGTTGCTAAGCCCCAAAATGTGGTCATGTGACTGCTGGAGGCACCTGTCAGAACCTTAAAATCGGATCATAAGTACCTTTTGAGGGAGTTTGTTGTAACTCTGAATGATCACTAAGCAATCAGTGGTAAGTAAAGGACTACCTGTATTCAGAGAAATACCAGTATACTACAGTAAGATAGAGTACATATGGACAGGTACATCATGAGAATAATGAAGAGCTAAAGCACAAAGAGAAAGTGCTTAAGTTACTGTTAAAATGTCTTCTCTAACAATAAGACCCAGGAAGATAATCATCCAGTTGGGACTTATAATAAAATTCAGAGGGTAGAGAATTAATATGTATTATACAGCCATTGGTAAACAAGAAGCATCGATTGCATGATCTGAGGATTCAGATCAAATTGGACTAACAATACTTTGGAATCCGTAAATACAATTTGTTTTCTAATGCTTGTTTATTGAAATGGTGTAACTGAGAAAAAAAGAAAGTTATTGTTATAACAAGTTCTTTATTCTCTACTATTCAGCTTTCTAATGAAACAGAAATTTATTATAAGAGATTAAACATTCTCATAGATAAAATATCATAGTTGAACATTTATAGAATATTTCAGCTGTCTTTATGAAATCATTAAATAACGTTAACACAACAGATTTAAGAAAGATAATAATTGCATTCCATTAGTTTTATCCTCTTCTAGCAGTATTTTCTTTGCACTTGATACATTTTAATTCTGATTATGTAAGAAAGCAATTATGTACAGCTCCATAATAATTTTAGTTCCTTCCTTGTCTAGTTATTTTTATTTATTTTATTTTATTTTATTTTATTTTATTTTATTTTATTTTATTTTATTTTATTTGTATACCGCCCTTCCCCCGAAGGACTCAGGGTGGTGAACAGGGACATAAATACCAAAATACCCAAAATACAGAAATTAAAAACAAATTAAACCCTAGTGCCCAAATGCAGAAAATAAATTACATTAAAACAATAATTAAAACAAAACCCATCAGACCAGGCCGGCTTGTTCAAACAAATAGGTTTTTAGGTCGTGTCGGAAGGAGCGAAGGTCGGGAGCCATCCGGAGCTCAACCGGTAAACGGTTCCACAGGTCAGGCGCACCCACAGAGAACGCCCTCCCCCTGGGGGGGGGTCACCAGACGGCATTCTCAGAACGGCGGCACCCTGAGGAGGCCCTCTCTGTGGGATCGCACTGGGCGGAGGGAAGTTGATGCTGGTCGCAGGTGCTCCCTAAGGTACTCCGGACCCATGCCATGTAGGGCTTTCTAGGTCATAACAAGTACCTTGAATCTCACCCGGAAGGCAACTGGAAGCCAATGCAGCTCACGGAGCAGAGGTGTAATATGGGAGTATCGGGAGACCCCCAACACAACTGGCACGGCTGCATTCTGCACCAGTTGGAGCCTTCGAGTGGTCCTCAAGGGCAGCCCCATGTAGAGAGCGTTGCAGTAGTCTAACCGAGAGGTCACAAGCGCATGAGTGACTGTACGCAAGACATCACGGTCTAGATAGGGCCGTAACTGGCGCACCAGGCACAACTGGGCGAAGGCCCCTCTAGTCACAGTTAATATATGATCTTCTAAAGAAAGCTGTGAATCTAGGAGAACTCCTAAGTTGTGAGCCCTATCTACGGGAGGTAATAACTCACCCCTCATAGTGAGAGATTGAATGATCTGAGTTTCCTGAGATGCTGGCACGTACAGCCACTCCGTCTTGTCAGGGTTGAGCTGAAGCCTGTTCCTCCCCATCCAGATCCAGACCGCCTCCAGGCAGCGGGACATCACGTCGAGGGCATCACTGCGGTGGTTTGGGGTCAAAATGAAAAGCTGGGTATCATCAGCATACTGATGATACCCAACTCCAAAGCCACGAATGATCTCACCTAGAGGCTTCATATAGATGTTAAACAGGAGAGGCGAGAGGACCGACCCCTGAGGAACTCCACAAACGAGAGGCCTCGAGGTCGATCTCTGTCCCCCTGCCAACACCGACTGCGATGTTATGCACACACTTCTTTAAGAATAACATTTCAAAGTAATTTTTAGATTCTGTCTACATCTTTCTTAGCTGTCCAGATCGATAAGAAACATTGTGCACTGTGTGTGAGAGAAATGATTTTCCAGTGTGTTCCTAATTACTGTAATTTTTGTAAGCACTTACAAAATTAGTAACATCTGACACACCATTTTACAATTGAAAACTAATTAAAAGTCAGTTATCTTTTCACTAAATATCTGCTATTGCTTCCTCTTTTCTAACATCCATTCTTTTGGCCATCCAGTTCCTTTTTCAGTTTACTATTTCCCAAACTAGTTATCTGTGGTTATAAACCAGAATTCCAAACACATAGAGCAGGGGTGTCAAACTGCCGGCCTGCGGGCTGGTTGCATCATGCGGAGCCTGCGCCCACCCCAGCTCCGGCAATGCAAAAAAAGTTGTGATATGTCGTGACACGTCATGTGATGTGACAAGTTTGACACCCGTGATATAGAGGTTAAGGCATTCAAAGACACTTGACTTTGAATTAACCTTAATCTTTTAGACAGGCTAAACTTGTGATTTCCTACTCTTTCCCACTTCTGCCTCCTCTTAACCTATATTAATGAAAAGAGAGCAAGTGGCTAAGTATCAGTCAGGTAAAACTAATTACTATTTGAATTGAGTGCAACTCCTATTGACCACATAGATCAGGGGTCTTCAAACTTGGCCCTTTTATGACTTGTGGACTTCAACTCCCAGAATTCCTCAGCCAATGTGCCTGGCTGAGGAATTCTGGGAGTTGAAGTCCACAAGTCATAAAAGGGCCAAGTTTGAAGACCCCTGACATAGATAAACCTTGACTGTTTTCTGGGTAGTTACTGTATATGGCACTGAGTGTGACACGATTCAGTAGCTAAAGGCTGCTCCTCTACCCATCATGTAAGTTAACACAAGCTGGGAGCTGAAGAGGCAATACACTTTCCTGTCAGACAGAAACTTTCTTCCAAGAAAGCAGAGTTATTGTTTTGGCAAGGAGAAGAACGGAGCCTGTGAACGTGAACAGAGATAAGAAAGAAAATGATGTTTGGCATCACAAAATGGATTCTAGGCAGCATTGATTAATTGAGACATTTTGATTCCAGAGCAGTTTGGGGGAAGGTTTCCTGACACTGATGGGGGTAGGGTTCAAAGACTACTAAAAAAAGAAGATGGGGGCCAAGGAACATGTCTTTCTGCCCTAGATGGCTTCTGAGCCTACCAGCTCAAAAGACATTTTGCACTAATGTAATTAGTGGAAATTGAGGATTGCAGAAATAACTACATGCATAAAAAGCAAAGTTTACTAGAAGCACAAAGCTTTACTTTGCCAGAAATCAAACAGATAAACAAATTGTGCTTGATCAGGCACATACAAATCAAGTCTCCACTTCTCTGCTTTACTGCCACATCACAAGGAAAAGAGGGTGGGTAGGAGAGTAGAAAAGAGTCTAGCAAAGACAAATATCTTAGGTAAGTGCCGTTTGATTTTCAAATAATCTATTTTCTCAAAAGAAACGCATCTCATCTTATTTATGTTTAAATAAAAGGAAAAATTGCAATGATTTCTGATGTGCACTGAATCAATAAAATATTAATGACAAAATAATTTGCTGCTATTTCCAGAATATTTTTTTTATTTAATCTAAAGCCTTGTGATTTCTTAGTGGTCTAAATACTAAACAGGCCCATCCTTGATTTTTTTTTCAAAGGTAGCCGAGATCAGCTTCTAAGTATTGCCATCATGAGGGCAAAAAGCTACAACTACACAAAATGTTTTGGGGCTCAGTGTAAACCTTGCTTTCCTCCATCAATAATTCTTGTTTTACTCTTCTGTGCATCCCAGGAGCAGATGAAAAGAACAATGCAGAGATGGCCCAAATGGAGGGAGCCTCTGTGTTTGGAGGCCAGAAAGAAAGGTTATCCTGAACTTATATTTTGTTCCAATTCAGAAAGCACTTTAGGTTAGGTCAGGGGTAGGCAACCTTGGCTCTTTTATGACTCATGGACTTCAACTCCCAGAATTCCTGATCTAGCATGGCTCAGCTTGGAAACCTCTCCCTTTTCCCATAATTGCATCTTGGGTGCTTGGCTACCAGCCTGCATTTATGGCCTACAGTTACATGACCACGATTTACTCCCCCCCCCAGAAACTAGCATTTACCTCAGCTTTCCACCCAAAAACGTTTATTACAATGAGCTCACTTAATGACCATGGCATTTGCCTAATGACTGCAGGGTTAGCTTAACAACAGCTGATTTGCTTAATAACCATAGTGATTTGCTTAATGATCGCCACAACAAAAATTAATAAAAACAAATTGGTCACATGATGACCCGCTTAACAACCAACACAATTTGCAACCTTAATTCCTAATTTAATTAGGGTCAAAAATTAAAGACTCCCTGTAAAGTTTCATTTGGGCATGAACCTAATCCAGAAATTAGGTTACAATACAGCTCTTTAACCTGGTTTAAATTGTAAGGTACACAAGAAATGTACATGTTATAATTTTTCATTTCTGTTACAGGAATAGGCATACAGAGGCACTTAGCTAAGGTATTTTTAAGAAAGGAGATGAAGTAAACTGGAGGAATAGAGAGAAACTATATACACTGACTTAAAACATACTTTTAGAATAGTGCACACTATTGTAGAATAGCATATAGCTTATGAATAACATATTATTCAATTTATATAAGGTTTATTCTTTATAAAAAACTGTCTAGAGTTAGTATTTTAAAGTATAACTATGCACCAAAGTGCAGCCATGTTTAACCGAAGCATGAATTCTGTTACACACATAGCTTCTAGATCATGGGTGTCAAACTGCCGGCCTGCAGGCCGGACGTGTCATCTGGAAGCCACGCCCACCCCATTGCTGGCAATGGCAAAACTGTCCCGATACGTTGTGCAATGTCACATGATGTCGTAAGTTTGACATGTCTGTTCTAGATGAAAAGAAGACACTCTTATAAACAGGGGAAGAGATAAATATTTTATAATTGCAATTATCCAGTTTGGGTAACAGTTCACCTTGTAGGTAAGGCTATAACCTTACTTAGCAGGATGTTACAAATCATGCCACAGAAAAGGCAGGGGAGATAAGACAGGAACAAAAGGGGCTTTTGAGCTAATAATTGGAGGGTTTGGTAATTGTAATGGTTGCTAGGCGGTCGGAAAGCATGTGACCAATTCAAACCTTTCAACTGGGTTTCAGTTGGATGTGGTATGATGCATGGGATAGGATATAAAAGTCAATGCTGAAATTCATTCAGTGTGGCCTTTTATTTGCATATAGAAGGGCACACCATCTTTTGCAAAACTTTTAATAAAACTTGTTTTGTTTTCCAACACCCTTCAAGTTGAATTTTTATTCCTCACAAAATGAATGTGGTCTAGGCACATGGCAAACTGATTCATCAGGGAGGGAAATTAATAGTACTTTAGAAATGTTCATTGCAAAATAAACTGCAATGTGAAACAATTGTCACAAATGTACATCATCTGTTTCTGCCATTGGCTCAGAGAAGTTATAATCAGCTTGAATATCAAGTAGAGGAACTCCACCTTTATACAAAACTTTAAATAAAAACAAATAGCCTGAAAACACCCTTCTAATACCATACTCCCATAGACTAGTTGGTACATAACAATATCTGCTCAACTGAAGACTGAATTAATTTCATTACTGCGGTTAACAACTAGTCTCATTAAGCCTAGAGCTTTTTGAAAAAGCTGGTATAATTTGAATATATACATGCTTGTGATTAGAGATAAAAGTCAATGTTCTTCATATCATTATCTGTACACACGACAACACTGCTTAATTTCTATCGTACGTGTAGTCTAGTTAGGCAACTTATTGTCTCTATTGTAATCTTCCAATCTGGTATCTTCCAGATGAATTTGGCCTACAAACAACATTACGCAAGGCAGCCTGTAAGTTATAATTTTAATTGGGCTTTAGGATGTGTATCTTTGAGCGCCAAAGAATTGAGGCCTTTGAACTGTGGTGCTGGAGAAGACTCCTGCGAGTCCCTTGGACTGCAAGGCGATCAAACCGGTCAGTCCTAGAGGAGATCAACCCTGACTGCTCTTTAGAAGGCCAGATCCTGAAGCTAAAACTCAAATACTTTGGCCACCTAAAGAGAAGGAAGGACTCACTGGAGAAGAGCCTAATGCTGGGAAAGATTGAGGGCAATAGAAGAAAGGGACAAAAGAGAATGAGGTGGCTGGATGGAGTCACTGAAGCAGTAGGCGTGAGCTTAAATGGACTCCAGAAGATGGTAGAGGACAGGAAGGCCTGGAGGAACGTTGTCCATAGGGTCGCGATGGGTCGGACACAACTTCGCAGCTAACAACAACAACAACAATCTTTGTTATACTTGCTTACTATAGGGGATAAGTGCCATTAAAGTACTTTTGAGTAAACACATATCAGTGTTTTTCCTTGAAGAAGTTTTGCTTCTCATCCAAGAAGCTTCATTGATTCCGGTAGAATGGTGGGTTGGGAAGGGGAAAGGAAGGATCAGTTCTGACATGATGGGGGTGGTGGAAGGGTCATATTTCTTTGCAGTCATCTGGTCCTTAACATTTAGGATCCTTCCATTCCCTCCCCCTACCCTGCCAGAACTGATGAACCTTCCTGGATGAGAAGCGAAACTCTTCTTCAAGGAAAACCAAAGAAAGTCCAGTGGCCTTTTGAAAAAGTACCTCTGAGACAACCATAACCTAGATGACTAAGAATCTCCATAGACCCATATCAGTTATTATACAAATGAGCCTTTTCACTCAAATTGGAAGAGGAGTGGCATAGCAGCATTTTTGTTTGTGCAACTTGTTTTTTTATGCTAGTGGGGAGAAATCCAGGTACAGTGGTACACAAAAAGGGCCAATTTCCATTTGCCTTGGGATATTGCTGGTAATTAAATTCCAGGCTAAGCCATAAGCCTTAAGGATAAGGAGAAATGTTGAGGTTTGTGAATTAAATGCTTTCGAACACTCCCTTTGTTTCAATGATAGATATTACCAAGTTAAATAAGGGCATATTCAAATCATGTGTATTCAAACATGTGAACTCAATCAGCACTAGTAAATACTTGCCTAATCAAAGCTAGTTTTAATCTGTTATTTTCGTGCCATGTTGATCATTCAAAGTTTTTCGCTGCCATGCTACCTAAGAATTGTGGGGCTTAAAATCCAGCAAATCTGGAGGCAGCAGATTTGAGAATCTATTCCAGACATGTCAAACACAAGGCCTGGGGGCCAGATCCAGCCCGCGAAGTGGTTTCATGCGGCCTGCGAAGCCATCTTGGAAACAGTGAGGGAACAGCCCCCACTGCCTTGGCCCTGGCCCAGAGACCCTCCTCCTGCCAGAGACCCTCAGATCTGTCCCATTCCTGCCCAGGCCCCCATAGGCACCCTTGATGCGAACGATATAGAGTTGGCCATGCCCACCCAGTAGGCCATAGGCACTTTAGCCAT